>NW_024499752.1:47580-130659 GCF_017590055.1 Onychostruthus taczanowskii
GCAGCTCGCGGCCCCGGAGCGGCCCCGGTGTGGCGGCGGCGGCGGCGGCCCGGGCCCGCCATGGCCAAGCAGTACGACGTGCTGTTCCGGTTGCTGCTGCTCGGGGACTCGGGCGTGGGCAAGACCTGCCTGCTCTGCCGGTTCACCGACAACCAGTTCCACCCCGCCCACATCTCCACCATCGGTACCGGCACCGGCAGCGCACGGCGGCCGCGGCGGCGGGAGCGGGGAAACCGGGAGCATCGGGGAAGCGGGAGCAGTGGGGAGGCGCAGCACCGGGGAAACGGGAGCATCGGGGAACCGGGCAACCGGGAAGACTGGGAGCCGCAGCACCGTGGAAACGGGAAGCCAGAGAACGGGGAACACCGGGGAAACGAGAAACCGGGAGCATCAAAGAATCGGGAGCAATGGGGAGGAGCAGCACCGGGTAACCGGGAGCACTGGGAGCTGCATAACCGGGGAAAAGGGAAACCGGGGAACTGGGGAGCCGTGGGCACCAGGAAACCGTGAGTACTGGGAAGCCGCAGCACCAGGGAAACGGGAAAATGGGCAACCGGGGAGCGGGAAAACCGTGGGAACTGGAGAACCGGGAGACGCAGCAACCGAGAAAAGGGAACCTAGGAGAGGGAAAACCGTGGGCATCAGGGAACCGGGAAGCCACAGGATAGGGGAAACGGGAAACCAAGGCACCCGGGAGTCGTGGGAACCGGGGAGTGGTGGGCACGGGAAAAGCGGGGGCACGGGGAAAGGGTTAACCGTGGGCACTGGAGAGCTGCAACACTAGGAACATGGGGAAACAGGTAACCAGAGAGCGGGAAAACCGGGCACCGGGGAGAGGGAAAACTGTGGGCACCGGGGAACCAGGAGCATCGGGAGTCACAGCACCGGGGAACCGGGAAGCCATGAGCATCGGGAAACAGTAAAACTGTGGGCATCCACAAGCCGGGACCACCGGGAAGCCGAAGCATAAGGAAGCTGGGAAACCGAGAGCATCAGGGAGCCAGGAAATCCTGGATATGGGAGAACGGGGAGGACCAGGCACCTCTGGCACAGGGGAACCGGGAGCAGCATGCAGCCGGGAACTGAGAGAGCATTGGGCAGCCACAGCACCGAGAAGCCGTAGCACTGGGGAACTGGGAGGATTGGACAGCCGCAGCACCAGGGAACTGGGAGCACCAGGATCAGACCTGGCACAGGGCCTCCTGCAAGGCCAGGCACTGGGTGTGGGGAGCAGCACCAGGCCGTGGTGGGGCGTGGGGTGGGTCAGGAGGGGTGAGGGGACCAGAGGGCCCCCAGTGACAGCAGCTGCTGCAAAGGGAAACACCAGGACACCCCACCCCATTCCAATCCCAGGTGTCGACTTCAAGATGAAGACCATCGAGGTGGATGGGATCAAGGTGCGGATACAGATCTGGTGAGTGGCAGCACTGGATCCCAGGCGGAAGAGGGAAGAAATTTTGGGGGGCCTGAGTCCTGCTCCCCCCACCCAAGGTAAGGGCTGAGCCCTGCCAAACTCATGCCATGAGTGGTGGCACTGACCCGCTGTCCCCGGGCAGGGACACAGCCGGCCAGGAGCGGTACCAGACCATCACCAAGCAGTACTACCGGCGAGCACAGGTATGGGGGCTCGCTGTCCTGGTACACAGGAGAGGGGAAACTGAGGCACAGTTTTGGGGTGTCAACAGCCGCCCCCCACCCCCTGCAGGGCATTTTCCTGGTGTACGACATCAGCAGCGAGCGCTCCTACCAGCACATCGTGAAGTGGGCCAGCGACGTGGATGAGGTGGGGGTTCACGAGGGGAGGTCTGGAGGTTCCCCAGCCGTGTGGGGGTGGGGGGTCCTTACACTGTTCCCCCACCCAGTACGCACCCGATGGCGTCCAGAAAATCCTCATCGGGAACAAGGCGGACAAGGAGCACAAGAGGCAAGTGCCCAAAGAGCAAGGGCTGCAGGTGAGCGGGGGCTGCTGTGTGCCCCCCCCCAGGGGGCAGGACCCCTCCTGCACCCCCAGCATGGTCAGCCTCTCCCTGAGCCCCCCCTGCACTCAGGACCCTGACAGCCCTCCTGCAGCCCTACCTCTATCCAGGACCCCCAAGCCTCCCCAGTCCCTCCCAACGTGACAGGGACCCCCCACCCTCTTGCAGTCTGTACCCAGGCACCCCAACACCAGCTCCCCCAGTGTCCGGGAACCCTCTTCCCCTCCATCCCTGCAGTGGTTGTGCACCCCCCTGGCTCCCTCTTCCCCACTTGCAAGATGTTCAGAGATCCCCTAACCTCTCCCTGCACCCCCAGCACGGTCTCCTGTACCCCCAAAGCACCCAGTGCACCTCCCTACAACCCCAGCATGGCCAGACTCTCCACAAGGCTGCCCTGCATTCCATATGGACCCCAATAGCCTTCCTGCAGCCCTATCCATATCCAAGGACCCCCAGACATCCCTACCTGTATCCAGTGACCCCCCCATGCTCCTGCAGTCTGAACCCAGGGACCACTGACCTCCCCCTGCAGCTCCAGAGCATCCAGGAAAACCCTTTACTACCCAGTGCTACCCCAAGGCATCCAACAACCCCCAGCCCCTCCCAGTATCCCTCCCAGAGACCTCTGGACCCCAAAGCATCCAGCATCCCTCCCAGGGCCCCCTGCACCCACCACCCAACCCCAGGTGTGCCCCTATGCCAGCCCCCCCCCACAGCTCTCCTGTCTGTCGGTGCCCGGCTGTTCACATTCCAGAGGGGGGGGGCAGGGGTATTGAATCCCCCCTCCCCCCAAATCATGCTACCCCCCTCCCCGCCAAACCCCTGGTGCCGCAGCTGGCCAGGGAATACGGGATGGATTTCTACGAGACCAGTGCCTGCAGCAACCTCAACATCAAGGAGGTATGAGGAAACTGGGGTGGGGGGGTTCTGAGGGGGTTGTGGCTGGCCTGGGGGGCCTGGAGAGGTCAGGGGGTACTGGAGGGGTCCCCCAGGTTCACCCCACCCCTCTCCCACAGTCCTTCACACGGCTGACGGAGCTGGTGCTGCAGGCGCACCGCAAGGAGCTGGACGAGCTGCGGGGGCTGCCCCACGCCCCCACACTGGTCCGGCTGGAGGAGGACGAGCAGCAGCCCCTGGGGAGCGAAGACACCCCCAAAACCTGCTGGTGTTGAAGGCTGGGACCCCCCGACCCCTCCTGCCCAGGCTGCGTCAGGGGGCATGGTAGGGGCAGGACTGAGGCAGCCCCCATAGAGTGGGGGGACAACACGGGACACCCCCAGGGACAGGGAACGTGGCAAGGAGGGCCCCCCCATCCTGGCACCTGTGCCCTCCTCGGCTTGCGGGTAGGGTGGGGGCTGTCCAGGCACTGTGTGCCCACCCTGTGCCACCCCGTGCCCGTGGGACCCCCGGTTTTACACAGTGGTTTGCAGAATAAAGGTCATGCTGGAGGGGCTGGTGGTCTGTGTGCTCCAGGGGGGCTGTGGGCATGACGCCATGGTGGCAGGCACAGCCTGGGCATGGACACCCGAGCGGTGATCAATAATTGAGGGTGATCTGGGGCTGCCAGCATGGTGTCCCCTTTCCAGGCTGGGCACAGGGACATGGGGCATGGTGCTCATGGAGTGCCATGGCCACCACCACAGCCTGCCAGGCTACCAGCTCAGCCCCAGCTGTGGGAACAGGCACGAAAACTTGGTGGCGGCACTGGGATGAGCCAGCAGCGGGATGGTGGGGGGCTGGGATGCGTGGTTACTGGGATGATGGTGGGCACTAAGATAGTGGAACCTACAGGGATCTAGGTGGACACCAGGATGCTGCCAGGCACGGGGATGGGCACCACATGACAATGGTGGGCACCACAGCAGATAGGCCCAAGGATGGAGCTGGTACTGAGACCAGTGGGCTGCAGGACTGGTGGGGACTGGGATGGGCAGCACAGGAGGACCCAGAGGTGATGCCATGGCAGCACCCGGCAAGGAGGAATACTGGGACACTTGTCCCATCCTCCTCTGCCCCACAGAGCCCCAGCTCCTAGATTCCTGTTATTCCCTGACTCTCGTTATTCCCCAACTCTCACCATCATTCCCAACCCTCGGGAACATGCCGTGCCAGGCTGGGAGCATCCCACATCCCGCAGGCACTAGGATGAGCAGCCGCAGCGCACCGTGCCATGAATTATTGAGGCAGGTAGAGCATCGCCTTGGCCCCGTGCCACCTTCCTCCTTCCACGGGTGGGACGGGCGGCTCAGGTTTCTCCTGAGCCGCGGCGGGGCCTGGAGACCTTTGGACCATGACGTGAGCGCCGGGAAGCCCTTAAGAGGCGGCGCAGGGCACGGGGCACAAGCAGCCGCACACCTGCAGCCATGACCGTCCCCATCGCCAAGTCCTTCTATGACCTGAGCGCCACCTCCTTGCAGGGGGAAAAGGTGGATTTTGGTGTTTTCCGGGGCCGCGTGGTCCTGATCGAGAACGTGGCTTCGCTCTGAGGCACCACGGTGCGGGATTACACCCAGCTCAACCAGCTCCAAGCCCGCTACCCCCGGCGGCTGGTCGTGCTGGGCTTCCCCTGTAACCAGTTTGGATACCAGGTAAGTCCTATGGGAAACGAGGCAGGGGGTGAGGAGCTGGGAAACACAGGGCTGTGGATTTCTCCTTCCCTGCCACAGGAGAACGGCACCAATGAGGAGATCCTCAACACCCTGAAGCACGTGCGGCCTGGGGGTGGCTTCGAGCCCAACTTCACCCTGTTCCAGAAGTGCCAGGTGAACGGGAGTGACACCCATCCCGTGTTCGCCTACCTCAAGGCTCACCTGCCTGCACCGGCCGACGAGCCTGCACACCTGATGGCCGAGCCCCGCTTTGTCGTCTGGAGCCCTGTGCGGCGCTCCGATATCTCCTGGAATTTCGAGAAGTTCCTGGTGGGGCCTGAGGGGGAACCGTTCCGGCGCTACAGCCCACGCTTGCCCACGGCCCAGCTGGAGCCCGACATCCAGCGTCTCCTCAAGCTGGCCAAGTAATCCTAGCTCCAGTGTGATCCTGGCTCCGGTGTGATCCTGGCTCCGGTGTCACCCTGGGATGGCCCCAGCTCTCCGCAGAATGACAGCTCCCTCTGAAACCTCCATGGGGAGGGGGCTTGATGGGGGCAGAGGGTTGGAGCTGCCGGGGCGGCGTGGGCTGGTGGCAATAAATGAGCCGCAGGGAGCATGCCTGGATCCACGTGGTTTTTGGGAGTGTAAATGGATCCATCAGGTTTTCAGAAACATACCCATACCCATGTGGTTTTGGGGAGCTCTTGGCGGGAACAGGAAGGAGGACACAGCCCTGATAGGCCAGATCCAGGAAATGGAGGCTCGGGGATAGGTGGGTGCCAGGCCGGCTGCACCCAGTTCCCCATGGGTGTTGCTAGGGCTGGGTGCCAAGAGCAACATTTCACCCACTCCAGGGCAGTGATTTCCCACACCCAGCTCCTTCCCGCCTCAGGAATATGGAATTCCCAGCAGAGCAGGGCCAGGTTCCAAACCCCAGGGCAGGCGGAAGTGACCCCAAACCAACTCCATGGGAAGGGAAAATGATCCAAGTCCTTTCTCTGCAGGGTCTAGGAGAGCACTGGGAGAGTGCAGTGGACTCTCCAGTGCTGGGAAGGGCCAAGGAGGAATTCCACAGGCTCCTGGGATGGAAAAAGTTTTCTGCATCAACCCCCAACCCCCTTCACCACCCCAGGGGGTGACGCCCACTCCTGAAATACTCCTGCCTGTGTCACCAAGCTGTCACACGTCACATTTATTACCCCACATACGAGGGCTCCTGAGGTGGGATGGTGTGAGAATCCTTTTGGATCCTGTTTTGGGGACCCCTTTATGTCTTCGGTACATGAGGGGCTTGGGCCATGGCACCGCATCCCATCCTTGCAGTCAGGGTCAGAGCCAAAAGGCTCCAGAAACACAGGAGCATCCGCTGTTGGGTGTTCGCTGCATCCAAGCTGGAAGTTTGGAGGGGCAAATCATGTCAGGGACTGTGTGGTCCCCAGAAATTACAGTGCCAGGGATCCAGGGATCTCCCAGAGCTCCCGGAAGCTCATCCTGGGATACACATGGGGATCAGAACAGCGGGGTCATCTGGCGAGGGTCGTCAGGCAGGATGCTGACAGAATCCTCAGCACGGCCACAGAGCAGGCACAGCATGGTATATTCCTGGGGGAAGGAAAAGGGGGGGCTGGAAAAAGGGGGGCTGCCACAGCCCTGCTCCCCCACAGGGAAACTCGAGCCAGATCCGGTACCTGATCCCTGATTGCAATCAGAGCCAGGGGATCTCATTTCCAGCCATACCGGCTCCCCTGAGCCCTTTTTCCAGCCCTTTGCTGCCTAGGAGATGTGCCAGGAATGAGGAATGGGGGTCACAGCCCCCTCCCATCACCCACATTCCCATGCCAGGTGAGCTGGGCTTCCCCCACAAGGCACGGACTAGTACTGGGGGGACTCCAGGTAGCCCTAAACACAGGAATGGGGCTCTGCATCCTTCGAGGCTCTGTCCCAGGGAAGCTGGGAATCAGCCCGTGGAAGGGTGGGTCTGGAATTCCAGAGACAGAATTGGGAAGGGCTTTTAGGGGACAAGAGACAAACCTGGTAGTCATCCACCACGCTGAAGGTGTACTCGTGGCGTGCGATCAGGTGGTGGCAGTTCTTACACAGGTCTGTGGGACAGGGGACAGTGGGGTGAGAGGACATGCACACCGTCCCTGGGGTATCCCCCCACTCCCAATCTCTTGGGACAAGCCCCAATCCTCTGTGCCTGCCTTCACGCCCAGGGCATAAACGTCCCAGTCCCCAAAACATCAAGCCCCCAAAATTCCCCACACAGCAGCTCACCCCCCTTAATGCCATTGGCAGCTCTCTGATACTGCCTCTAAAACCTGAGACCCCCTCCGGGCATCCACCCTTCCCACCCTCAGGGACTCCCCAAATATCAGGGCCCCAAATTTTCCCTACTCAAAATAATCCTCCCTTAGGCCTCCCCCTGCTTTCATGTCACGCCCCAGCCCTTGAGAGCCCCCACCCCCCAGGAGTCCCTCCCAGCCCTCAAGATGCCCCAGAATCCAAATGCTACCCCCAGGCCTCTACCTGTGCCCCCCAGCCTTCCCCAGATCCCAAAGATCCCCAAAGCTCACTCTAACCCTCAAGATCGCCCAAGCTCCAGACTCCAAAGCTCCCCCAGAGTCTTCAGCATCCCTCAAGACCCCCAAGACCCAAGGTCTCCCCCAATACTCAACACCCCCAGACACAGGACCCCCCCAGCCCTCAAGACCCCCAACCTTCAGCGATCCCTGAGCCCCAGGGATGGCTCAAGGATCCCCCAAATGTCGCCCTCAAGAGCCCCACACCCCACAGGTCCCCTCAGCTCCCCCGACCCCCACGAACCCCAAGCCCCAGACCCCAAAGGCTATCTCAGACCTCTACATGGCCCCTCACCCCCCGGTCCCCCCACCGCACGGTCATAGGTGACGATCTCCTCCCCGCCGTCCAGCTCCTCCGCCCGGTTGCTGACCAGCACGAAGTCCCGGCGGCCGCACTGCGCGCACCCCACGAAGTTCAGGAGGAAAGATCCGCCCTCCAGGCAGGTGGTGCCCTAGGGCGGGAGCACAGGCTAGGACAGGGACAGGGACCGGGACCGGGACCGGTGGCGGTGCCCCCCGCGGCCGCCCTCACCCGCTCCGGGTACTCGGTGCCCACACAGCCGCCGCACATCTCGCACGGCCCTCCCCGCAAATGTCGCGAGACCTGCGCCGAGGGGCGGGGCTCAAGTGACAGGGCCGGGGCCGAGGCGCTGGGTGTGGGCGTGGCCTGAGGAGCAATGGGCGTGGTTTGAGAAAATGGGCGGGGCCTAAGGGGCCGTGGGGCTGCTTGGGGCAACCAGGAATAACTGGGGGGGTCTGGGCTAGGGGGGGACCCAGGGCTAGGGGGGACACCTGGAGCTACCTGAGTGCACCCCAGGCTGGTGGGGGACACCTAGAGTGACCTGGGGAGCATCCGCGGCTAGCGAAGGGCACCTAGGGCTAGCTGGGAGCTGCCTGGGATTAGCAGTGAGATACCCAGGGCTGGTGGGATACCCCGGGAAGTACCTAGGGGGCATCCAGGGCTAGTGGGGGACACCCAGGACAAGCTGGGGGACATTCAGAGCCAACTGTGGGGTGCTGGAAATTGGCTGGGGGACACTCTGGACTAGTGGGAAACACCCAGGGCCAAGTGCGGGGTGCCCGTGACTGCTGGGGGGCATCCAGGGATAGCGGGGGACACCCAGGGCTGACTGTAGGGCGGCTTGGGCCAGCTGGGCATCATCCCGGGCTAGCTGGGGACTGCCTGGCTTAGATGGATGACTCCACGGACTAGCTGGGGGACACCCAGGGCTGGTGGGGGTCAGGCAGGACAAATCAGGGGGTGCCTGGGACGAGCTGGGGTACACAGAGGTCTGTTAGGGGGTGCCCGGGACGAGTCGGGGAGCTCGCAGGGCTAGCGGAGGACACCTAGGGCTAGCTGAGGGATGCCTGGGACTAGCTGGGGGGCATCCAGGGCTAGCGGGGGACACGTGGGCTGGCCGGGGGGGATGGCCGGGGACCCCCGCCGCTGTCGGCGGGGCGCTGCGCCTCTCCGCAGCCTGCAGGTGCCGGTGCCGCCGGTGCCGCCGCCAACGGTGCTGCCGCCAATGGTGCTGCCGATGCCGGTGCTGCCGGTGTCGGTGCCGCTGCCGGTGCCGGTGGCGCTGGCGGCCGGGGGGCGCCGCTGTGCTGCATTGCGGGGCGGGCGGCCCGTCCCCGTCCCCGTCCCTGCGCCCATCCCCGTCCCCGCCCGCCCGGTCGGCTCGGCCCGGCCCTCCCGGGGGGAGCGGGGCTATCGGGGCCGGGCAGCGCCGCCGGCTCCGGGTAGGAATGTCCCTGCGCGCCCAGATAATGTTATTTATATCGCGGTGCAGGGCGGCTCCGCTCCCCCCGCCCCGCTCCCGCACCGGCCCCGCCGCCGCCGCCGCCGCTCGCCCGCCCGCCGCCCCGCGCAGGTGAGACCCCGCGGCACCGGGATGCGCCGCTCCGGGGAGCACGGGAGGGACCGGGGCACAGCGGGAAGCGCCGGTCCCCGGGGACACGCGGCGGGGGGGGCACCGACAGGCGCTGCCCGCCCCGGGGATACCGGGTGGGGGGTGCGGCACCGAACACCGGGCGCGGTACCGGGCGAGGGGGGAAGGTGGGCACGGAGGAAAGTTTGGTGGCGAGGGTGAAGAGCCCTCCGGGGAGCCTGAACCCCCTTTTCGCCCGCCGCGGGGGGTCTGCTGTCACCCCGTGTCCCTCGGGGCTGCTCTCGGGAAGGACGGGGCGGGCGAGTGGCGGTGACTTTCTAGGGACACCCTGTGGACAGCCCGGGGACAGTGTGGGGACACCCTGGGGACACTTTTCCTGGGGTGCAACCCCTGGAGGGCTCCCCACACTAGTCCTTGGTGCTCCCAGCACTGTTGGGACGCGGTGGAAAAGCCGAGTCCTGAGGGTCTTGGTGGGACACATCACCCAACCCACTTCGTCCCCCAGTTTTTAGCAACTGGGCGGACTGGAGGGTTACTTGGAAGGCTTTTTGGGGTGCCGTGCCCTTGGTCCCCCTTGTCCCGGTGCCAGGAGGATGCTCATGGGTGGGTGTTGGGGTGGGGGAATTCTTACCCTCACCCCAATAACCTAGGGGTCCCCCAGGCCTGATTTCCCAGCTTTTCCCTTTATAAATCTCCAGCTCCCAAACCAGGGGATTGGGGTGCCCTAGAAGACGGTGGCAAGCACAGGAGACTCAGAAAACCTTGCTGGGCGCCAGCATGGCCCCCCACGGAGTATTTTATAGCTATCATGTGTATTTGGGGCACTGCCTGGTGATTTTGGGGTGCAGGGGGGGGCAGCCCCTAAGAAGGGAGCGGGGCTCAGCTAGCGCCGTGCGCAGGGGAGACCTATTTATAGCCAAAAATGTCTGTGGAGTGTCAGCACGTGTGCGTGTCACCGGCTTGGGTGACATGGGACAGTCCTGGCACGGCCGGCATGTGGCCCTGGGGAAGCCCAAATTCTCCAGGCGGGTGGGAGTGTGGCTGGGGAGCCCTGGCCGGGGCAGGGCAGCGCTGCCGGAGGAGCTGTGCTCTGCCTTTCCATGCCCAAGTGCCCCGTGCTGTGCCGCGCCGCCGTGCCGAGAGGGACCATCTGCTCCCGGCCCTGGCAGGCAAGAGACTGTTGGGGGGCTGGGGGATGCCCCCCGGCTCCTGCCCCTTCCCAACCAGAGCACGGCTGCTTGTGGACATGGGGGAGATGCCAAATCCAAGTGTTTTGGTGAAGTGGAGCAATGGGGACATGCCAGGCTCTGGGTGGCAGTGATGGGGCAGAATTTTGGGGTGTTTTGGGCGATTCTGATGAGTTTCTGTGCATTGGAAATGGGCTTGCTGGCAGCGTGCTGTGGCTGTGAGGGATGAGCCAGGGAACGGGTTTGAGGGTGCCATAAGTGCCAGGTGCCAACCACTGCCCCGGCCACCCTTGGGGTGTGGGGGGACATTCCCTATGCCTGGCGGGGGGACCGTGGTGGTGGCACGGTGCCAGCCCCTCACCGGGAAGTGCTGATTCACCGAGGCGAGCCGCTGGCCGGGGAAGGCGACGCTGCCCGGGCCATGGCCGCAGGATGCTGGCGGCGAGGCCGGCATGCTGGCATTCCCAGCTTTCCGCACGCTGAGCGGCAGGAATGACAATTCCCGGGTGGCGGGTGCTGGTGGCGGCGTGGCTGTGGCAGGGAGGGATGCTCGGAAGGCGCCGGTGTGGCGGAGGGAGATTTAAAGGGTGGGTAGCGCCCGCGCTGGGAATGCTCCCATGGGCCTGCTGTGGCTCCCTTCGGCGTCATCTCCTCCTCCTCCTCCTCCTCCTCCTCCTCCTCTTCCTCCTCTTTCTCCTCCTTGGATGCTTGGAGCCATGGCCCCGCTGCCGTGTTGTCGGGGACATAGTCAGAACTGAGGTATCCTGCAGAGTCTCGACACAACTTAGCACACCCAAACTGCTGGCAGTCCCTGAAGCTTTGGGGGCAAAATCCCCAAACTTGGTCTCCCAGAGGGCTTTCCTGCCAGGGCGAGCTGGGTGCTCTGGCAGAGGCACAAAGGCCCAGCTCCAGCACGCTCCTGCCTGCTCTGGTACACACCTGCATGGCCCTGCAGCCACACAAGTGCCTGTCGTGTGTGTCCCATGCACGCTCCGGTGTGTTCCTGCATGTCCTTGCTCAGGCATACAAACTCTGGCACATTTCTACTTGTCCTCGTTCACCTGTGCACACTCTGGCAGGTCCCTGTGTGTCCTTGCTCACAGGAGCACTCTGTCACACTTCTGCATGTCCTCGTTCATGTGTGGATGCTGTGACAAGTCCCTGCATGTCCTGGCTCACCGGGACACACTCTGCCACCCTTCTCCATGCCCTTCCTCACATTTGTACACTCTGGTGTGCTCCTGAGTGTCCTTGCTGTGCTGCCCACACTCCTGCATGCTCCTCCACGTCCTTTCATGCTCCTGGTGCCTCCAGGTCCAAGCCAAGGCCCTGCCTGTGCTGCCCCGATTAGGGTGCAGAGCTGGGGTGTGGCACAGCCTGGGCCACCCCGATAACCCTGTCAGGGGGGACATGGGGGATGCCCGGGGCATCCGAGGGGGACCTGGGGGCCCATGGGTTGTCACAGCTCACGGGGACAGCAGGGATTTGGGGCACACGGGGTTCCCCCTGGCACCCACTACTGAGGGCTCTGTGCAGCTCTGGGTTGCAGGAGAGGTCCTGGACATGCTGCTGGTTGCGGGGAGCCCCAGCCCATCTCCTTGCACCCCTCAGGGGGCCCCAGCAGCCACCGACAGCTGCTCAGAGGCATTTTTAGATACCAGCCATGTCCTATCTGTGTCTCAAATGTCCCCGGGGGTGGGTGCCCCCCCCTGCCGGCAGCTGTCACCCACTTTCTGCTACCGGTGCTGGCAAAGCCCCTGTTCAGTGCAGGGGTCGGGGTGGAGGTGAGCAGCAGCCCCTTCCCTGGGGGCATCCAAGGATTGGGAAGACACCTCTGGGGACCTGGGCTGGGGTTTCAGCCGGGCAGAGGGCCCTGTGAGGGGATGCAGCACCGTAAATAGCCATTAGCACAGCTCGGCAGGGCTCAGCACGGTGGTCCTGGAGAGGGCAGCTGCCAGGTGCCCCCCCAACACCTGGGTGGGGCGAGGCTAAATCCCTCTGAGCAGCTTATCCCGCGGCTCTGAGCCGCAAATCCCCACGTGCCGCAGGGCCACTGAGCCACCGTGTCCGCACTGATGCTCACGGTCCCGCTGTCCCCCAGGGGCCTCTCACCGGTAGCCGACGGCCACCGGGCCGGGGCACACTGGGACCATGACCTCGGCCAATGACTACGAGCAGCTGGAGCTGCAGCAGCAGTACAGCCGCATCAATGTCCGCTGGGACGCGTCCGACGATGAGCTGGACAACGACAACAGCTCCGCACGGCTCTTCGAGCGCTCCCGCATCAAAGCCCTGGCAGGTGGGTGGCAGGTCCCCTCGGTGCCACCTGGGTTGTCCCCACTGTCGGTGACCGCGTGCCCGCTGTCCCTCCAGATGAGCGGGAGGCCGTGCAGAAGAAAACCTTCACCAAGTGGGTGAACTCGCACCTGGCTCGTGTCACCTGCCGCATCTCAGACCTCTACATGGACCTCCGGGACGGGCGGGTGCTCATCAAGCTGCTGGAAGTGCTGTCAGGAGAGCTTCTGGTAGGAATCCCATCCAGCTGGAGACCCTGGGACCTGTGGCCTGCCATGGCACACCACACCATTTCTCCTGGCGCTGGCCAAGGGGTGGGGTGGCAGCATGGGGATGGGGGTGTCTCTGGGCAGGGCTTGGGGTACCCAGTGTGGGAGGGAGGGTGCTAAGCACTGTCATGCCCCAGCCCAAGCCCACCAAGGGCCGGATGCGGATCCACTGCCTGGAGAATGTGGACAAGGCGCTGCAGTTCCTGAAGGAGCAGCGGGTGCACCTGGAGAACATGGGCTCCCACGATATCGTGGATGGCAACCACCGCCTCGTCCTTGGCCTCATCTGGACCATCATCCTCCGCTTCCAGGTGAGGACAGGTGGTTCGGGGCATTCCTCTGCTTCACACCTCATTCCCAGGTGGGAGCCATCCTCCATGGAACTGCTGTTCCAACCCTAGAATGTCCTTTGGCCCCCAGATCCAGGACATCATTGTGGAGACGCAGGAGGGCCGGGAGACACGCTCTGCCAGGGATGCACTGCTGCTCTGGTGCCAGATGAAGACAGCAGGGTAGGTGGTGGGACCCCCATGTGACCGCGTCAGGGTCTGTGACTGTCCAGAGAGTGACAGCGACACCCTGTCCCCATCGCAGGTATCCCCATGTGAACGTCACCAACTTCACCTCAAGCTGGAAGGATGGGCTGGCCTTCAATGCCCTCATCCACAGACACAGGTAGGTGGCACAGCAGCAGGCACTGCGGTGGCAGTGGCACCAAGAGATGTCCCACAGGTGTGTCACTGCTGTCTTGTGCCCTCTGTTCCCAGGCCTGAGCTGGTTGACTTCCAAAACCTTACCAAATCCAATGCCCGGCACAACCTGGAGCATGCGTTCAGCGTGGCAGAGCGGCACCTTGGCATCACCCCTCTCCTCGACCCTGAAGGTGAGGCAATTGCTGCAAGTCCCCCTGCCTCAGCTTCCCCAGGGACATTCCCAGGCTCCAGAGCCTGGAGCACAGAGAAGTTCCCAATACATGAGAGGAGGGCCTGGGTGGGCACAGGAGGGACCTCATGAGGCTGTGGTGGCCTGTGAAGTTGGGTTGAGGTTGGGTCAGGAGTGACGCCTCTCACTCACACCGGGCAGATGTGTTCACGGAGAACCCTGATGAGAAGTCCATCATCACCTACGTGGTGGCCTTCTACCACTACTTCTCCAAGATGAAGGTGCTGGAGGTGGAAGGAAGGCGCCTGGGCAAGGTAGGGAACGGCGTTGAGGTGGTCGGGGGTGTTCTCTTGGGGTGCTGGTCCCTCATGCTCTCCCCCGGTCCCACCGCAGGTCATCGAGCACGCCAAGGAGACGGAGCGGATGATCGAGGGCTATGGGGGGCTGGCGTCCGACCTGCTCACCTGGATTGAGCAGACCATCGCCTCCCTCAACAGCCGCAGCTTCGCCAACTCGCTGGCTGGGGTGCAGCACCAGCTGCAAGCCTTCAGCACCTACCGCACCGTGGAGAAGCCCCCCAAGTAAGAGCCCCCTGCTCCCCATGGCCGCCCGGTGGTGTGGGGCACCCAAGGGTGCCCAGCGCTGAGCTCTCTCTGGGGCAGGTTTCAGGAGAAGGGCAACCTGGAGGTGCTGCTCTTCACCATCCAGTCGCGGATGAGGGCCAACAACCAGCGCGTCTACACCCCACACGAGGGGCGCCTGGTCTCTGACATCAACCGGGTATGGGCTCCGTCTGCTGTGGTACTTGGGGGCTGTCTCCTGTGGTCAAGTCAGGTCCATCTCCTGGGGGAAACTGAATTCCTCTCCTGGGGCAGATTGGGTCCGTCCCCAAGCAGTTCAGGTCCTTGGGCAGGCTGGGATGGGTCCTGGAGCAGGATGAGTCCATCTCCTGAGGCGGTTCAGGTCCATCCCAGGACATGTTGAATCCATACTGGGACAGGACTGATCCATGCCATGGCAGGTTGTGCTCCTCCACCTGGGGGGCACCAGCAGAACAAGACACGGGTCGGTGGGAGGATGTGGGATACGGGGGATGTGCCACCTGTCCAGTGCCGCCTTCCCGCAGGCCTGGGAGCAGCTGGAGAAAGCGGAGCATGAGCGGGAGCTGGCGCTGCGCAACGAGCTGATCCGCCAGGAGAAGCTGGAGCAGCTGGCACGGCGCTTCGACCGCAAAGCAGCCATGAGGGAGGCCTGGCTGAGCGAGAACCAGCGCCTGGTGGCCCAGGTGAGGAGGGGAACCACCCACCCCAGGGACCCCCGCCCTGGGGAGCTCACCAGAGCCTCACCATGGGCTTTGTGCCGGGCAGGACAACTTCGGGCAGGACCTGGCAGCTGTGGAGGCAGCCAAGAAGAAGCACGAGGCCATCGAGACAGACACAGCTGCCTACAGGGAAAGGGTGCAGGCCATTGAGGCGGTGGCCAAGGAGCTGGAGCTGGAGGGCTACCACGACATCCAGCGCATCAACGGGAGGAAGGACAATATCCTGCGGCTCTGGGAGCAGCTCCTGGAGCTGCTGGCTGCCCGCCGCCAGCGCCTGGAGATGAACCTCACCCTGCAGCACCTCTTCCAGGAGATGCTCCATTGCATCGACTGGATGGATGAGGTCAAGGTGAGCTGTGGGCATTGGGTGTCACCATGGGTGAGGTGTCTTTGTCCCACCAGGTGTTGGTGGGAGTTCACTGGGGAGGGAGATGAGACATTTGTTGGGGTGCTGGTGCTGAGTTTTGGGTGTCAATGCAAAGTGGCTGAGGGTCTCCTGCAGGTGAAGCTGGCATCTCCTGAATCTGGGAAGCACCTTCTGGAAGCAGAGGAGCTGCTGCAGACCCACCGTCTGCTCGAGGCTGACATGGCCGTACAGGCAGAGAAGACCCGCGCCATCAGCGCTGCTGCCCTCCGCTTTGCAGACGCTGAGGGTAGGTGTGCCAGGACACCCCTGCATCCCTGGCGTGGCCAGGGGAAAGCAGGACACTGTCCTGACGAGCACCCACTCTGCTCCCTGCCCAGGCTATCGTCCCTGTGACCCCAAAGTCATCCGGGACCGCGTGAGCCACCTGGAGATGTGCCGGCGAGAGCTGCAGGTACTGGCGGCACGGAGGAGAGCCTTGCTGGAGCAATCCCGCTCCCTCTGGACCTGCCTGTGGGAGCTAGACGAGGCAGAGAGCTGGATCAAGGAGCAGGAGCAGCTCTACTCCTCCCTGGACTTCGGGAAGGACCTGCCGGGCGTGCTGCTGCTCCAGCGCCGGCACGCTGCCTTCGAGGCCGAGCTGCGGAGCCGGGGCGGGCGGCTGGAGCAGACGCTGGCGGTGGGCGAGGGGCTGGCGGCCGCGGGCCGGGCGGCCGAGCAGCTGCGGGAGCGGGGGGCGGCCGTGCGGGCGCTGTGGGCGCAGCTGGAGGAGCTGGCGGCGTTCCGACGGCGCGGCTTGCGGGAAGCCGAGGGCTTCTTCCAGTTCCAGGCGGAGGTGGAGGAGTTGGCGGAGGGGCTGCAGGATGCCCGCCGGCGGGCGGCCGCCGAGGAGCTGGGCCAGGATGAATCCCGCACCCTCGTCCTGCTGCGGCAGCACCAGGAGCTGCTGGACGAGCTGGCGGCCGCCCGGGAGCAGCTGGACAGGCTGGCTCAGCAGGCCGAGGGCTTCCCGCCGGAGCTGCGCGCCGGCCCCGAGGCGCAGAGCCGGCTGGCGGCCCTGCGGGAGCTGCAGGCCGAGGCGGCCGCGCTGGCCGAGCGCCGCGGCCGCCAGCTGCAGGATGCCCTAAACCTCTACACTGTTTTCGGGGAGAGTGACGCCTGCCATCTCTGGATGGGCTCCAAGGAGACCTGGCTGGGAGAGCTGGAGGTGCCGCAGGCGCTGGAGGACCTGGACGTGACGCAGCGCAGGTAAGGAAGGAGCCCCTGCCGTGGCCGTGCTGCCGCGCCCTGTCCTGAGCTGCTGCTCTTCTAAGCCTGGACGTTCCCACAGGCTGGACGGGCTGGAGCAAGACATGGCCACCGTGGCTTCCCAGATCGCCGCGGTCAACCAGGCAGCCGACGGGCTCCTGGCTAGCGGGCACCCCCGGAGCCCCCAGGTCCGGCAGTGCCGGGAGCAGCTCAACGAGAGGTACGGTGGCGGTGGCGCCGGGGCAGGCGGGTGGCGCGGTGCCGGTGCACTCCCCGCCATCCCCCGCCTCTGTCCCGCAGGTGGGGCCGGTTCCGGGAGCTGGTGTCGGAGCGCCGGAGGGCGGTGGGCTCGGCACTGCGCCTCCTCAACTACAACCTGGAGTCCGAGGAGACCCAGAAATGGCTGCGGGGCAAAGCCCGGGCGGTGGAGGCCACGGCCGAGCTGGGCCGTGACCTGGCCGGCGTCCTGGCCACTCAGCGCAAGCTCTACGGCATCGAGCGGGAGCTGGCAGTGGCCCAGGACCGCCTGGCCGCCCTGCGCTCCCAAGCCGAGCGCCTGGCCGAGGAGCGGCCCGAGGCGGCCACCGAGGTGGCCCAGAAGTTGGCGATGGCCACCTCCGCCTGGGACGAGCTGCAGGCGGCCCTGGCAGAGCGCGCAGCGTCTCTGGGGGAAGCCGGGCAGCTCCGGAGTTTCCTGCAGGACCTGGATGACTTCCAGGCGTGGCTCTTCGGCGCTCAGAAAGCCGTGGCGGCCGTCGATGAGGTGCCGGCATCGCTGGGGGAGGCAGAGGAGATGCTGCAGCGGCACGAAGCGGCCCGGCGCGATGCTGAGGAGCATGCGGGAGCCTTCGCCGCCTTGGTGGAGGCGGGGGAGCGGGTGCTGGGGGGACAGACGGACCCCGAATACGAGGGGCTGCGGCAGCGCCTGGGCGGCGTGAAGGACGGCTGGGCTGCCCTGGGCAAGATGGCAGAGGCTCGGAAGCGCTTCCTCACCCAGTGCCGGAACTTCCAGGAGTTCCTTCGCGACACCAAGCAGGCGGAGATCCTCCTCACCAAGCAGGTGGGTGCTCAGGCAGTGTCCTTTGGGTCTCTTGGCTCACGGGCACCCCAAAAGCGGGTGATCATGCACTGATCCCTTGCTGTGCCCCTCAGGAGTACACGCTGTCCCACCTGGAGCTGCCCTCCACGCTGGAGGGCTCGGCTGCTGCCCTGCACCGCTTCCAGAACTTTCGTGCTGATGTGGAGAGCAATGCCAAGAAGGTCCCAGAGGTGGTGGTTGGTGGCACCAAGCTGGTGGCTGAGGAGAACATCTTTGCCGAGAAGATCTCTGAGAAGTGCCGAACTCTCCAGGAGCGGTGAGTCCGGCACAGGGCTGGCGGATGGGTGAGCAGCATGTGGGCAGCGGGGCTGATGCTGCACATCCATGGTTCCCTGACAGGCATGGAGCTGTCATGGACAAGGTGGAGGAGGCAGCAGGTTTGATGCAGGACAACCACGACCTACAGACCTTCCTGCAGAGCTGCCGTGAGGTAGGAATGCGGCATGGCTGGTGTCATCCCTGGGGGTCCCCACTGGCTGAGCACTGACACCTTTTCCCTGCAGTTTGATGCCTGGGTGGATGAGAAGATGCTGATGGCTCAGGATGTCTCCTATGGAGAAGCCCGTGGTCTCCACAGCAAGTGGCAGAAGCACCAGGCATTCATGGCTGAGCTGGCACCCAACCAGAGCTGGCTGGAGAAGATTGAGGCGGTGGGTGCCAGCACCGTGATCGGAGGGGGGGAACAGAGTTGGGGAAGAGTCTGGAGTGTGAGGAATTGCTGAGGGAGCTGGGAGAAAAGGAGGCTCAGGGGGTATCTTCTTGCTTTCTACAACTCCCTGACGGGAGGGTGCAGCTAGTTGGGGGTTGGCCTCTGCTCCCAGAAAACAGGGAAAGTACGAGAGGAAACAGCCTCAAGTTGCACCAGGGCAATTAGGGAAAATTTCTTCAGGGAAAGGGTTGTGCAGCCCTGGCACAGACTGCCCATGGTGGTGGTGGAATCCCCATCCCTGGAGGGATTTTAAAGCTGTGTGGAAGTGACATTTGGGGACATGGGTTAGTGGTGGCCTTGGCAGTTCTGGTGGAATGGTTGGACTCGTTATCCTGGGACGTTCCATGACTGGAATGCTCCCAGCCTGCTGCGTGGGTGCGATGCCCCCGTGCCGCAGTGACCACCCACGTGTGCGCTGTTGCCGCAGGAGGGGACGGAGCTGGCCGCGCGCAAGCCGCAGTACGGCGCGGTGGTGACGCAGCGGCTGGAGGAGCTGCGGCGGCGCTGGGCCGAGCTGCGCAGCGCTGCCGAGGACAAGGGCCGGCAGCTGTTCGAGGCCGAGCGCGCGGCGCTGTACGCCCGGAGCTACGGGGAGCTGGAGAGCTGGCTGGGGCGGGCGCAGGAGGAGCTGCGCCACGCTGAGAAGGTCAAGGACCTCACCGCCACCAACCTGCTGCTGAAGAGGTTGACGGTGGGTGCTGGCACCTCACATGGTCCTTTGGGAAAGGGCAGGAGGTCCAAGCCGTGGAGTTTGCTCCCAAATGGGACTGGGGTTCTCCATCTAGGCTCAGATCCCTAACTTACATGGATTTGCCCCGCTAGAGACTGGAAGAGCAAGTGAAAACATGGATGAAGGAGCTGGAGGAACTGGGGTGGCAGGGCACCCCTGGTGCTGGGGACGTGCCAGATACCACCAGGCAGGAGCAGATGCTCCGGCAGAGAGTCCTTGAGCTGCTGGAGCCACTGGAGAGGAAGAGGAAGGAGCTGGAGACTGCCAAGGCCATGTACCAGCTGGGGCGGGATCTGGAGGATGAGGCGGTGAGTGTTCTTGCTGTGGCAGGGGCGGGGGGGGCTGGGGGTGCCCATGAGTGCTGCAGGGGGCTCAGTGGATGCTCCTTCCCGCAGCTGTGGGTGCAGGAGCGGCTTTCCCTGGCGAGGTCAACGGATCACGGCACCGACCTCCCGAGCGTGCAGCGCCTGACCAAGAGGAATGAGGTGAGCCTGGGTACTGCAGCAACAGCCACCATCCCGGGTAGTCCCTCGGGATCCATCCCATGGGTGACTCTCACTGTGACTTCCCTCCTGCCGGCAGACACTGCAGAAGGAGCTGGCGGGCCATGCCCCCCGCCTGGGCGAGGTGCTGAGCCGGGGAGAGGCAGCGGGGAGCGGTGAGGAGCCAGGCCCGGAGCTGGCGGCACAGGCGCAGGAGCTGCGGGTGCTGTGGGAGACGCTGCAGGAGGAGGCAGCCGCCCGGCACCGGCGCCTGCGGGAGGCTGAAGAGGCCCAGCAGTACTACCTGGATGCTGACGAGGCCGAGGCCTGGGTCAGCGAGCAGGAGCTCTTCATGGGACCCGAGGAGAAGCCAAAGGTGAGGAGTGATTCCATGTGGTGCTCCGTGTTTGGGGGGTCTGTGCTGCACTGGGCTGGGCTTTGCTGGGATATCCAGTGTTGACCCAGGTGGTGCCACGCTGTTCTGTTAAACATCATCCACATGTGACACACCATGGTGTGTCCTGCTCCTATGTGTTGTTCCTGTGCCATTACACAGCATCCATCCCATTCCATGCCATGCCCCTCTGAGCTCACCATTGCTCCCTGTGGCATCAGACGGAGCCAGGGCACTTCCCACAGGGCAGGCACTGAGTCTAGGCCCTAGTCCGTGTCCCCCAGTCATGCCTGGTGCTGATGGCACCAATGTTTTCTGTGCCATAGGATGAGGAGAGCTGCTTGATGATGCTGAAGAGACATGTCCGGCAGCTGCGCTCCATCGAGGACTACGGACAAACCATCAAGGAGCTGGCGGGCAGGGCGCAGCAGCTGCTCTCTGCCGGCCACCCCGAGGGGTAGGTGCTACACCACGTGTCCCCTGTCCTTCGGGGCAACCCCCTGCCCTCAGCACCGTGTGGGTGGGGGCTTTGGCTGGAGCTCTGGCAGTGTCAGCTGCTCCAGTTGGGCTGGGAGGTGGTCGGAGAGGGATATGGGGAGCACAAAGCGGGTCCTTCACCCCCAACCCCCCGGATGTCAACACGGGTGGGTCTGGGACATGTTTTCCTGGGTGAGAACTGGGTGTCTGTGTGCCGGGGCCGCGCAGGGAGCAGATCATCCGGCTGCAGGGCCAGGTGGACAAGCACTACGCGGGGCTGAAGGAGGCGGCCGAGGAGCGCCGCCGGCGCCTGGAGAACATGTCCAACCTCTTCCAGCTGAAGCGGGAGGTGGAAGAGCTGGAGCAGTGGATTGCTGAGCGCGATGTGGTTGCTTCCTCCCCGGAGATGGGGCAGGACCTGGACCATGTCATGGTGAGAGTGATGCCGTGGATGTAGTGGTACTGATGGGTGGCTTGAGGAGGGCGACTTGACTCTTCTCTTCCCTCCATGCAGCTCCTGCGGGAGAAGTTTCGTGAGTTTGCGCGGGAGACAGGCAGCGTGGGGCAGGAGCGTGTGGATCGGGTGAACCTGACCATTGAGGACCTCATTGACGCGGGGCACATCGAGGCAGCCACCATAGCTGAGTGGAAGGACGGGCTGAACGAGAGCTGGGCTGACCTCCTGGAGCTGATTGACACCCGCATGCAGCTCCTCGCCGCCTCCCATGACCTGCATAAATACTTCTACGACGGTGCTGAGCTGCTGGCCCTCATCGCCACCCGGCGCCAGGAACTGCCCCAGGATCTGGGCGAGGATGCCGGCACGGTGGAGGCTTTCCACCGCATGCACAATGCCTTTGAGAGGGACCTCCAGCTGCTGGAGGCACAGGTGAAGCTCCAACCTGACGTGGATGCCAGCACTCGGCATTCTCTGTCGTCTGGTGGAAGGTGTCCCTACCCATGTTGGAGGCTGGGCTCAATGGTCCTTGAGGTCCCTTCCAACCCAAGCCGTTCTGTGGTTCGTGCAGGTGCAGCAGTTCCGGGAGACAGCAGCGCGCCTGCAGACCGCCTATGCCGGGGAGAAGGCAGCTGGAATCCAGGAGCAGGAGCAGGAGGTGTCCAGAGCGCTGCAGGAGCTGCTGGAAGCATGCAGCGGGCGCAGGGCACGGCTGACGGACACGGCTGACAAACACCGCTTCTTCAGCATGGCACGGGATCTGCTCTCCTGGATGGAGAGCACTGTCCGGCAGATTGAGACACAGGAGAAACCCAGGTATGGATGAACCCAGCGCGTACCCAGGATGGGACATGGAACCGATGGCACTACTGACCCTGGTGCCTCTGTGTCCTCAGGGATGTCTCCTCGGTGGAGCTGCTGATGAAATACCACCAGGGAATTAAGGCTGAGGTGGATGCTCGGGGCAAGAACTTCACCGACTGCATTGAGCTGGGCAAGAAGCTGCTGCAGCGCAAGCACCAGGACTCACCAGAGGTGAGGGAATCAGGGATGGGGGGTGGTGGGAGTGATGCCATCTGGGCCGCTCCCTAACAGCATCCCCTCACAGATCAAGGCGAAGCTGGTGGAGCTGGTGGACAAGAGGAAAGCCATGATGGAGACGTGGGAGCAGCGCTGGGAGCGGCTGCGGCTGCGTGAGTGCGCCGGGGGTGCCGGGGAGGAGTGCGGCAGTGCTGGGGGTGGCAGGGCGGCTGGTCCAGGGGCTGAGCTCTGCCCATCCCTCCCACAGTGCTGGAGGTGTGCCAGTTCTCCCGCGACGCCTCGGTGGCCGAGTCGTGGCTCATAGCTCAGGAGCCCTACCTGGCCAGCAGCGACTACGGGCAGACGG
Organism: Onychostruthus taczanowskii; assembly: GCF_017590055.1. Lineage (NCBI taxonomy): Eukaryota > Metazoa > Chordata > Aves > Passeriformes > Passeridae > Onychostruthus > Onychostruthus taczanowskii. The sequence goes on from NW_024499752.1 coordinate 69,920, forward strand.
TGGATGCGGTGGAGAAGCTGCTGAAGCGGCATGAGGCTTTTGAGAAGTCCTCCGCCACTTGGGAGGAGCGCATTGCTGCCCTCAGGAAGCTGACAACGGTGAGAAAGGCTCGGGATGAGGCCTCTGCCTGCCCTGGTGCAGTCTGCCCCCCATCCCTTACCACCTTCACTCCTTGCCTGGCAGCTGGAGCTCCTTGGCGGACGCTCTCTGCGTGAGGGGCTGGCGCGGGACGGGACGACGCGCTCCGAAGCTCCCGACTACTGCCTGGATCTGGATGGGGAGCTGGAGGCCGGGTAAGGGATGCCACCATCATTCCATGTGACCAGGGACACTGTTTCCACATCCCTTTTCTCAAACCATTAACGATGTTTTGTAGCATTAAGGGGCTTTTTAGCAATTTGCCTTTTCCAAGCAATAAACTGATGCTGATGAAGAGGAGAGATGAAGGTCAAGCCTCACCCTGGCAGGGCTTTTATCTCTCAGGGGGGACAGGAGAGCAGCAGCCAGCCCCATCCCTATGGGATCACGTCTAGGATGGGGATGCTGACTGGCTGTCTCCCTGTGCAGGTCAGAGGAGGAGGAGGAAGAGGAGAAGAAGGATGTGAGCACACAGGACACTTCGCTGCCCACTACAGATGGACCAGAGCCGGTCAGTTCTTGAATTTAGCTTTTACCTTCCCCGATGACCAAATATGTGTCCCTGCATGCAAAAAGTTGTCTCTGCATGCAGAAAGGTGTCCCTGCATGCAAAAAGTTGTCCCTGCATGCAAAAATGTGTCCCTGCATGTCCCACAGCTCCTGGCACCCCTTGTGACCATGACCTCACTGTGTTGACAGATCCCCATATTCCCAACCCTCACCTTGTCCTTGCCTTGTGTTGAATAAATGTTGAATGACCCCAAAAAGGCCGGGTGGGCAGAGGGGTACTGCAGGTCCCCTTTGCCCCAGCTCCTGGGGTGACATGGGGGGTGGCATCCATGGTGTACGCGTGTGTCTGGGATCCGTGCAGCGCCCAGAGTTGGAGTGTCTGCCCTGGGGCCACCGTGTCACCCCAAGGGACATCATTGCTGTACGGGACATCAGCAGCCTGCAGGGCATCGTCACCCTGCGGAGCATTGTCACCCTGTGGGACATCATTGGAACCATGCAGGACTTCTGCACCCTGCAGGGAATTTTCACCCTGTGGGTTATTATCACCCTGTGGAACATCATCACCGCGAGAGACACAGTCACCATATGGAGATTGTCACCCCATGGGGCACTGTCACCCTGTGGGACGTTGTCACTCTACACAGCATCAGCAGCCTGTGGGGCATCATCACACCCTGCAGCATTGTCACCCTCCGAGGCAGGCATCGTCGCCCCCAGGGCATTGTCACCGTGTGCCAGCCCCTGTGCTTGCTGCCAGCTCTGCTCCTCCCACGTGCTCTGCCTGTGCAGGGACACGATGGCTCTCTGTGGCTCTGCCTGCTTGGGGACAGGAACCCCTTTCTGCCTCTTCTGCCTGCCTGGGGACATGGGCATCTCCTGGCTCTTCAGGGACCAGGTTACTCTCCCCTGCCTGGGACAGGATCCTTGAGTGCCTACATGGGAACAAGCTCCTTTGTGCCTGATCAGGGACGTGGGGATCTTCTGGCTGCTCAGGGACAGTGTACCCCTCTGCCTGCTTGGGGACATGGCCATTTTCATCAGCTTGGGGACAGTAGCCCTCTCTGCTTACTGCCAGCCTACTCAGGGACATGGGCATCCTCTGGCTCCTTGGGGACAGGAACCCCTTCTGCCTCTTCTGCCTGCTTGGGGACATGGGCATCTCCTGGCTCCCGGGGGCAAGATCATTTCTGCCAGCACAGGGACGTGTACATCTTCTGGCTACTCAGGAACAGGATGCTCTCTGCCTGCTTGGGGACATGGCCACTTTCAACTGCTTGGGGACAGGAGTGCTCTCTGCTTACTGCCAGCCTGCTCGGGAACATGGCCATCTTCTGGATCCCTGGGGACCAGATCACTTTCCCCTGCCTGGGGACAGGATCCTTGAGAACCTACTTGGGGACAAGAACATTGCTGCTGGCTCGGGGACATGGGCATCTCCTTGGGGACAGCGTCATGCTCTCCCTTCTGGGGCACATGGGAATCTTCTGGCTCCTTTGGGACAGGGTGGTCTTTGCTTGTTCAGGAACACAGACACGTTGCCCTGCTTGGGGACAGGAGCCCCCTCTACCTAGGACATCTCCTGCTGCCCTGGGAGCAAGATCACATTCACCTACTTGGGGACAAGACCCCTGACTACACATCTGGGGACAAGATCACTGCCTGCCTGGGGACATGGGCATCTCCTGGCTCCTTGGGGACAGGGGCCCTGGCCAAGCCCCTCCTGTGGCACCTAGCTGAATGGGCATCCCCTTCGTCAGGCACCACTGATGCCTTGAGATGATGGCACTGATGCCACAGTCCCCAACCAGACCTCCCACTGTCCCCATGTCCCCTGGGCTGGTGACAACACTGAGGTGTCTCCCAGGACTGCTCATCTAGCTTGGTTCAACCTCATCACCCCAAATCTGAGGAGACACTGGCACCAAGACTGGGGGCTGCCAGGGCTGGCCCATGTCCCAGCCTCTCACTTGGATCCTCCCAGTAGCCACCAGTTTTTGAGTACTGGAGCTGGTGCCTTCACTGGCACTGTGCCGAGGGTCCCAGCTGATTGCTGGAGTCTTCCCAGTACCCACCAGTTCCCACAAATGGAGCTGGTGGGGTCACTGGCACTGAGATCTGGGGGTCCTAGGGCTGGACCATGTCCCAGCCACTCACTGGGATCCTCCCAGTAGCCACCAATTCCTGCATGCTGGAGCTGGACGCATGGACACGCACACACACTGACACCACACTGAGACCCAGGGCTGGACCATGTCCCAGATCTCACTGGGGTCTTCCCAATAGCCATCAGTTCCCACACACTGGATCTGGTGGGGTCACTGGCACTGCTCAGAGGGTCCCAGGGCTGGGCTCACTGCAGGATCCCAGACACTCAGTGGGGGATCACATCTCGGATGGGGATGCTGAGCCATCCTCCCCACAGTCACCAGTTCCCTGTTGGAACTGCTGGGGTCATTGGCACCCAGCCACTCACTCGGGTGCTCCCAGCAGACACCAGTTCCCACATTCTGGAGCTGGTGATGTCACTGGTATGGAGACCTGGGGGTGACCCACCCCCAGGACACCAGACTGAGGTCCATGACCCACTGGTGACAGCAACCCGCGTGCCCGGTGCCACCATGGGAGGGGACAACACCTTGCCGCGGGTCCGTCAGTGGCAGTGGGTGGGCGACACTGCGGCATAACCACGCTGTTGCCTCGCAACAGCTGGCACCGAGGACAGGTGACGAGGAGCCGGTGTCACCGACCCCACGGCCACCGCGGGAGGAGCCGGAGGAGCCGGCCACGCTGCCCGCCCGTGTCAGCAGCGTCCAACTGGAGGGCTACCTCGGCCGCAAGCACGACTTGGAGGCGGCCACCAAGCGCGCATCCAACCGGTAGGCACGGCAGCGGTGGCAGCGAGCGCGGTGTCCCCGGCGGGGCGGTGTCCCCAGGGTGACACAGTGCTGGCGCAGGTCGTGGAGCACGCGGTACTGCGTCCTGCGGGGCGGCCAGCTCGCCTTCTTCAAGGACGCCAAGAGCCGCGCGCTGGGGCTGCCGTGCCAGGGCGAGGAGCCCCTGGGGCTGTGGGATGCCCGCTGCGAGGTGCCCGCGGGCTACAAGAAGAAGAAACACGTGTTCAAGCTCAGGTGAGGGTGCGGCGCCTTGCGGGGTGGCACAGTGGGCATGCGTGGCACTGGTGTCTGTGCTCTGTCCCTAGGCTCAGCAATGGCAGCGAGTGGCTTTTCCATGGCAAGGATGAGGTGAGGGGTGGCCTGGGGGGACACGGGGTGGCTGGGGGATGTGGTGGTCAGCAGTGCCCAAGGGGACAGGGGTGATCAGGGAGGTCCAGAGGGACACAGGGTGGCTGGTTGTTCCCAGGGGGACACCAGTGGTGCCCAGGGGTATATGGGGTGGCTGTAGTTGTCCAGGGGACGTGGTGGTGGCCAGCAGTGACCGGGGTACACAGTGATGGCCAGGGGTCATAGTCAGCAGTGGCCAGCAATGCTCAGAGGGGCTGGGGATGGCCAGGGGTGCCATGAGGACACAGTGAGGGGCTGCCAGTGCCCAAGGGGACATGGGTGCCTGTGGAAAACTTGGAGCAACTGGCATTAGCTGGAGGGCCCTGGCGTTGGCTGGGACTCTGTTGGGGGGCCAGGGAAGCCCCCCTGACCCCTCCCCGTGCCCGCAGGAGGAGCTGCAGGCCTGGCTGCAGGGGCTGAGCGCGGCCATCACGGAGTGTCGGGGCAGCCGCGGGAAGGTGCAGAGCCTCCCCCTGCCCATACCCCCCGCCCCCCCTGAAGCCCCCCTGCCCCGCAAGGACAAGGAGAAACGCTTCAGCTTCTTCCCAAAAAAGAAATAACCCCCCTGGATGGCGGGGGGGGGTGGGGGGATGACACCCCATGTCACGCCAGCGGGGCCACGCGTGCATAAGGAGATGCGTGTGCGGTACCTGCACAGGTGCCACCAGGTCTAGAGGGGCATGCGGGGGTCACGCATGGGCAGGAGCCCCCGAGCCCCCCCGCCACGAGCACACGTGTCCGTGTGCACAGTGTATATATATATATTTGTATTTATATATATACATACATTTACACGCTTCAGGCACACCCCTCCGCGGAGGCGGCCGCAGGCGCCCCCCAGGCGTGTGCCCCCCGTGCCCATACGTGTCCCTGCACGCACACGTCTGCACACGTGTGTCCCCGCATGCAGGTGCACCCCCGGCCCCCCTCCGCACGCACGGCACAGGTGTGCGCCCCACAGGTGTGCATGGACCCCCCAGCACCCGCACGGGGGGCGTGTGGGTGCCCCCCAAAGCCATACCCCCCCCCCACAGCGCGTGGGTGCAGAGGGGGGACCCCCTGGCCCCTGCGGGCACCAACCAAAGAGCGTCAGCCCATGGGGGCCCCTCTCTGGCACCCCCATCCTGTGCGCCCCCCAGCCGGGGTGGGGGGGCCCCCTGCACCCCGCAGCTGGGCCGAGACACCCTGGGGGGGGCGGGCGACCACAAAGGAACTTTGGGTTCAGTTTGGGGTTTTTTTCTAATAAAGATGTGAAAGCAAGTGGGGTGCAGTGCTGGGTGCCTGCGGAGCATGGGAGGCCGCAGGTACTTGTAGTGGGAGGTTCTTGGGGTTCCCCAGGTCCTGTGGGCAGAGAGAACCGGGGTGTCCCTTGTCCAGAGCAAGATGAGAGTCTCCAGGGTACTCCTTCTGCCAGGTGGGTTGGGGGAGTCCATGGGGTACCCCTTTTCCTGTAGGCTGGAGAGCCATGGGGTCCCCTTCCAGGTACATCGGGGTCCATGGGGTGACCCTTCTCCTGGACAAGCTGTGTGTCCATGGGGTGCTCCTTCTTCCAAGAGGGCTGAGGGTCCACGGGGGTGCCCCTTTTCCTGGGCAGATTGGAAGTTTCCAAAGGGTTCCTTCTTCCAAACAGCAGGGGGCCCATGGGGTGCCCCTTCTTCCAGATAAGTTGGAGGTCCATTTGGTTCCCCTAATCCCAGGCAGGTTGAGGATGCATGAGGTGACCCTTCCTCCAACTAGACTTGAGGTCCATGTGGTGCCCCTTCTCCCAGGAAGGTTGGGGGTCCACGGGGTGCTCCTTCCCTTGGAGTCCCCAGGACACCCGTTCCCCCCTAGCTGGCAGCGTCGAGGGTCTGAAACTTCTGCCGCAGGTCCCTGACGAGGCCGTGGCGCAGCGGCTCGGGGCTGCCGGGGGTCTCGGGGCAGCGCCGCCGGTACTCCTCGGACGCCTGGTAGGCTTTGCAGCGCTCCACCACCGCCTTCAGGCAGATCTTCTCCCGCGTGGTGGGCGAGCGGATCTGCACGTAGGCCGGGGGCTCCGGCGGCAGCCGCTCCAGCACCAGCACCCGCTGCCCCTGGCCCAGAGGGGCTTCGGCCGCCACCCACAGCGCCCCATCACTGCTGTACCGCGCTGGTGCCGGGCTCGGGGTGCTGGAGCCCCCGTTGGCCTCAGCGCTGCGGCTCCGGCCGCTGCCCCGCTCCTTCCCGGCCGGGCGCCCACCGCGGCCGGGACCCTCGGGCGCCGAGCGGCTGCGGCTCACCAGCGGCGGCCGTGGGGCCCCGAAACGGGCACGGAGCTCCCGAACGTCGGGCCAGGCGAAGGGTTCGGCGTCCAAGGGGCTTGAGGGGCTGCGGGGGGCACGCGGGGACGGGGACGCCACCAGCGCCTCGTCCTGCGGCACAGCCAGCGAAGGGGTGCTGGGGGGAGGGTCCCCGTCCTCCTGCGGCGGCAGCGGGGGGCGGCGGGTGCCGGCGCGGCGGCTCTTGATGCGGAGGCTGTACTGCCGAGCCAGCTGGTACACCTTGGTGCCCAGATGAGGGGGTGTCAGCAGCAGCTGCGGGGGTGGCCCTGGGGGTGACACCGCGGTGCCCACGTCATCCTCCTCCACGATGAGCAGCGGCTCGGGGGGCTGCGCCCCGTTCTCCTGGCACGGCTCTGGTGCCTCGGGCTGGGTGGGGGGCTCAGGGCTCTCGGGGGGCCGAGGGAGCCCATTGAGGCGGCACACGGAGCTCCGCACCAGCCCCTTGGGGATGAAGGAGAGGCTCTCGCGGCGGCGCACCCCGAAGCCGGCATCGCGGTGCTCGGCGTGGCCATAGTAGCTCTTGATCTTGTCGAGGAGCAGGCGGTCCCGGTTGGAGAGCAGCGATTCCCGGCGGGCTCTGATGAGAGGCTCGGGCGAGGGGATGGCACTGCGGGACTCCTCGGGCTCCATGGATTCGAGTGGGGGGCCCCCATCCAGGCTGAGGGTGCTGCCACCGTGGCTGGGGGTGCGTCCCAGGGTCCCCTCCAGCGCCAGGCTGCTCCTTCGGGACAAGCTGCCTCCGCCGCCAAACCGCTCGGCGATGACACTGGCCTGGTCCAGCACTGAGGGTGGCAGGATGCTGGCGGCTCCTTCCCCCTCCTCCTCCTCCTCTTCCTCACTGCTCAGCACCTGCAAATCCTCCGCAGCGTGCTCCGGTTCCCTGTCCCCACTGGGCAGCGCCAGGGTCCCCACCAGGGATGGGGATCTGGGGACCCTGGGGTGCTCCCCAGCACTGCTGTTAGGGCTGTGGGTGCTGGGTCCCTGGGCACTCCCGGGTGGGGGCCGGGGGGTCACACTGACCTTCTCACAGCTCCCTGGCCCCCAGCTGCTCGGCCGCTTGGGTCCCTCCAGCACCCATGGGTGTTCCCCAGCCTGGGCAAGACAAATGTGGGGAGTCATGAGCTGGGGGGCAGCCAGGTTCTCCCAGCAGGTTAAATCCCAGCCAAGCCATGGGGCCCTGGGTGGGGGCACTGAGAGCAACATGGGGTGCCCTGGAGTGGTGTGGGATGTCCTGGTAGTGAGGCAGGCTACCCCAGGAGTGATGAGAGAGTGCCCCAGAAGTGATTTGGGGTGCTCTGCATGCTCTCCTGGGGTTTGAAGGGCTGGTGTAGGTACCTGCTCCTCCTGGAGCTCCAACAGCAGATCCCTGGACCCTGGCAGCTCCTCCTGGCAGTCCTTGCCCAAAGCCTCCTCTTCCTCCTCCTCCTCTTCCTCCGCCACCACGCCCTCAACCGTTGCCCAGGCTCTGGGGTGCTGGTGTGGCTCCCCCACTTCCAGGAGCGCCCCGTCGCTGCCCGTGTTCTGTGTGGGGGTGAGCGCCGGGCTCAGCACCCCGTGCCAGGGCTGGAGGGACTGGGCGCCCCAACCCACCACACCCGGCCTTACCTTCAGCCCTGCCAGCCAGGATAGAGAAAAGCAGAGATTAGTGGAGCCAAAATCCCCCAAAATTCCCCCCATGGCCCCCAGCCACCCCTCTGCCTGCCACACCAGTGCCACGGTCCTGCCAGCTCACCTTGCTCGCCCAGGTGCCACAGGTTGTGCTTGGCGGGCTCTGGGGGAAGGGGAGGTGACAGTGGCATCACCCCCGTGTCCCCCAACTCATCAGCACCCCGAGCCCCCTGATCCCGTCCGCTGTCCACACCCGACTGCCTACGCCCCCCGTGTCCCTGCAGCCGCTCCAGCAGCGTCTCCGTGTGCCCCTGGTGCTGGAAGGGCTCTGCGGGAACAGGGATGAGGCACCATCAGCACCCGGTGCCACCCTCCCTACGGGCTTTGGTGTCACCCAGCCACAGCTGGGCCCTGGTGAAGGGGTGACGGAGGGGTAGCATGGTGGGAACACACGTGACACTGGTGACACGCGGCTCTCACCAGACTGCCGGCGTCCCTGGAGTGGCTCGGTGGCAGCGTCACCCAGGGGCTGGCAGGACCAGCTCTTCTTCAGGCGCTCAGGGCTGCAGCGGGGCAGGCGTGGGGGGTCTGTGGGGACAGGGAGTGACACCGGGGAAAACGGGGGGGATCGAGTAGGGCAGACAGGGAATGATAGGGCACTGGTGGCACTTACAGAACAGGTCCATCTCCAGGATGGCTTCCTTAGCCTGGGTGGAGGGAGGATGGAGAGAAATGGGGCAAAGGTGCGGTACAGCTGCCCCCCCTTGCTGTGCTGGGGGGTCCCTGGTGTCACTGAGGTGCCCACCCCACCAACCTCACCTTTTGGGGGATGGTGGCGTGGTGGTTCTCCAGGATGAGCCGCTTGATGTGGTGAGTCCACACGCGCTTCTCCTCCACGCTCTTGGCCTGAGGGCACAGGGAGGGTGGTGGGGTCAAGCAGGGGGTTCCGGGGTGTCCCCAGGGTGCCCCCCACCCCATGCCCCCCTACCTGCAGGCTGTGCTGCTGCTTGCCATGCTTGTAGTGTGCCAGGCTGAAGCACAGCGAGTCCCGCGTGCTCTCAATCAGCATCAGTGAGGAGCACTGTCAGGAGAGGCGTCAGCATCCCTGGAACTTCCCACCCCAGCATCCACTGGGGTCCCTGGCACTCACTGGGCTCCCCCATTCCCAGCATTCCCCAGTTCCCCCAACCCCAGCACTCACTGGGGTTCCTGGCACCCACCCTGTCCCGCCATCCCGGGGATCCACAGGAGTTCCTGGCACCCAGTGGGCTCCCCACCCCTGTCACCCTCACAGTCTCCTGTCCTTATCCCGCACCGGGATGTGGCTCTTGTAGACATAGTGGTCACCACGGCGCTTGGTGATCAGCAGGGCCTTGTCGAAGAGGAAGAGTGCACGGTCGTGGCGCACCCGCTGTGTCCGAAATGTGCCCTCCAGCACCAGTTCCCCGTAGCTCGTCAGGTCTGGCCCCTTCCAGCCCAGCAGCAGTGACTGGATCTCCTGCACAGACACAGGGGCATCAGCACCCCTGCCACACGGCCCATCTTATGTCACCTGGTGCCACCCACTGCCCCTGTGGTGTCTCCCTGGTGTCCCCCCGGTGCCCACCTGCTGGCGGATGGCGTGCTCGTGCTTGCGCTTCATGTCATTGATGTACCAGGCCACGCAGGTCATGGTGTCGATGGCCTCCAGCACCAGCTCGTAGTCGTCCCCCGCCTTGTGCTCAAAGTGCCTGGCGATCTCCTGGGCACAGCACAGGACATGGGAATGTGCCGTGCCAGGTGCCTGGACTGCTCCAGGCAACCAAGCCGTGTCCCTGTGCCACCCCGTGCCGTGCCGGGCACCAGGCGCTCACCTGGAGCAGCAGGTGGTACTTGAGGATCCTCTGGACAGGCTTGAGCAGGTAGGCCCCAAGGGGCAGCGCGTGGCGCAGGCGCTCCTGGCATTCCCGCAGGAACCGTGCCTGGACCTTGCTCCTCATGCACTCGGTCAGTGCCGCCACCGAGCTGCGGGCAGGGAGGGGGCTCAGACCCCTGCCCACCCGTGTGCCCCCTGCCCGCCTCCCTGCTCACCCAGGTGTGCCCCCAACCCACCTGGGGTAGTTGTTGCAGTACTGGGTGTAGATGGCAAATTCCTGGCTCTGCAGGTAAGGGGAACACAGTGAGAGCCTGGTATGACCACGTGTCCCCCCCGGTGTCCCCACAAGGCTCCCTGTGCCCCCCACTTTGCTCGCCCTTACCCGGGTGACGAAGCACACGGCCACAGCCACGGGGTCATTGGCACAGCTCTCCAGGTTTTGCAGGAGGGTGCTGGGGGGCACAGAGAGGGCAGGGTGACCACAGCCCCCACACACCCACTGGACAGGGTCACAACCCTGTCACCTCCCAGTGGCACCTGCTCCCCCACCTGCTGAGCTCATAGATGTCCTCGATGTTCCCGAAGAGCGCGCTGACCTGCTCCGGTCGCAGCACCGGCTCCTCCGCGTCGATGATCTTGCCCAGGTAACCCTGCCAGGCACCCACGGTGGCACCATTGCACCCCTAGACCCCAAACTGTGTCTAAGGGGTGTGCCCCCCTGTGCCCCCTGGCACCCACCTCCACGATGCTGCGCAGGTCACGGGCGTAGGTGCGCTCTGACTCCACGATCTCCTGCACCACGCGGTCCAGGTAGCTGGGCTTGGCCCCGGGACCCCCGAAAGCTGCCAGGGGGTGCCCACCGCGGGCAGCCGGCCACCCCCCCGGGGACGCGTTGTTGTTGGCGTTATGGAGCCCCTCGGCCCACGCCTCGGTCCTGGTGCCGGGCGGATCCTCCATGGCACAGCTGGGCTCCGGGCTCAGGGCAGGGCGCTGCGGGCACGCGGGCACCGGCATCCCGGCATCCCCGGCTCAGGGTGGCTCTGGGGGGAGAATGGTGGGTTAGGGGGTGCGGAGAGCCCCCAAATATGGGTGGCATGTGGCATCAAGGGAGTTCACCCTGACGAAGAGTCCTGACGACCAAACCCTCTATTCCAAGGGGTGCTAGCATCCCCCAATCCCAAAAATCCCTGGGTACAGCACAACGGAGGACCTCCGCACAGCCCACCAATGCTGAGATTTGAGTCCAGCCGTTCCTCATCCCACACCCAGGGACCGCGCTGGGGCCGGGTGGGACGAGCGCCTCTGCTCCCACCCACCGGGGCCGTGCGTCACCGCCGCGCCCGCGGGACACCTTCCAGGTGAGCTCAGCGCCGGCTCGCCCTTCCGGACCGCCGGTGCCACCGGGATCCTCCCGTGCCACCGAAACCGCTCAGTGCCACAAACACGGCTGGGACAGCCAGAAAACAGCGGCCAGTGGCAAAGCGTGTGGGAGTGTCGAGGCCAATTGAGCCCGGTCACCGCAGCGGGTGGCCCTGGGGACAGTGACCTTGAGCAGGGCCACGTGCTGCGCCGGCGGCGTGGCCGCCCGAGCCCCCCGGCACCCCCGGTGCCGGCACCGAACCGGTCAGGCCGGTTCCCGCCGCCGCTTCCCCACACCCACCGTGCCGCGTGGCCGCCATCCAGCCACCGCCCTCCCCGGGGCTTCCCCGGGCACGCCAGGAGCCCCCCAAAACGCCACCGCGGTGCCTCCTGAGTGGGGTTCGGGCCCGTGTCCCCAGTGGTGCCACAGCCCGGAAGCCCGGGTGCTGGCACATCCAGCCGTGCCAGGGGGCACCTCCCGGGTACCCCGGATCCGGGTGACTGCGGGAGCAGCTCCCCCAGCCCCCAAATTCCCCACCCCTACAGGCATCGGGCAGCCGGTCCCAGGGTCACCTCGAGCCCGGGGGTGGCACCCAGCCGGTGACACCAGAGCCAGTAGACCCCGGGCATCCTTCCGGGTAGTGTTTAACCCCTATCCCACCCTGCCGGGGGGACAAGAGAAGACCCCCAGGTGGCACGGGGGGACCCCACAGGGGCTCCCCCACCTAACACCCGGGCGAGGATTTATGGCTCCCGCAGCTCGTCCCCGAAGGCCACCCCCGGCCATCCTAATCCGCTCACAACACCGGGATTACGGCGCCGGTCTCACGTCACCGGGACCGCGGCCACTCTCCTGGGCCCCCGGGCCGCCGTCATCCCGCCCGGTGATCGATCGGGGGGGTTGATCCTCTTACCCCCCCAGTGTCACCTCGGTGGGCACGCGGCCGCCCGGAGCCCTCCCGCTCCCGCCTGCTCCGGGTGGGATTAGCTGTGACCTTCACGCCCCCGACCGTCCCCAACCCCGCCAGAGAGAGGACGGGCGATCCCCCTGGAATGCCGAACAGGGGGCTCTGGTGGGTCCCCAAAACTCCCCGGTGGGGGAAACTGAGGCAGGCGCCGGGTTCGTGGTGCCGGGCCGGCGGGAGGGAGGTGGGATTATCTCCCCACCGTGGGATCGCCGGCCCCGTTGCACATTCCAGCGCGGGAGCTGGGGCGCGAGGCACAGCCCACGGCGTTTTCCCAGGATCCCGGCACGGCACGGCACGGCACGCCGGGAGAGGGGCCGCGGCGCGCCAGCCCGCCGGAGCCATATAAGGGCAGGCGGTTCACCATTTCCAGGCATTTTCCAGAATCCCAGCGGCCTTGGGAGCGGGGAGGTCGCCGCCGGCTCCGGCGCAGCTGCCGCGGCCGTCGCTCCCGGCCCCGGCTGGCACCGCCGCTGCCCGGCGGGCACGGGCTGGGCGCCGGCGCTCCCGCCCGCGGGGACTCGGGGGGCTCGGCACCACGGGGGTCCCCGTGTCACGGCATTCCCGGGACAAGGCGGCACCGACCCGCGGGGCTGACAAAGCCTCTTAGTGCCCGGCGCCCATGGCGTCGCGCCGCCTAATCCCGAAGGAGGGGCGCAGGACACCCCCACCTCCCACCGGGACCCCTGTCCGGGGTCACCCCACATGCCACAGCGTGTCCTGCACCCCCGGCTCGGCTTGAGGACATCCCCAGTTTCTCTGGGCGCCTGTCCCGGGGGTCTGCCGGCACCCCAAGGTCCTGCTGTCCCCTGCCCCTCGGGGACCCCAGTATCCCCAACTCCCGCTCCGTGGGGGCCCCCACCTCCTGCCTCACTCCGGGCATCCCTGGACTCACGAATCCTGCCTAACCAGGGCCCGTGGATCCTGCTCCACCGGGATGCAACGGCTCCTGCCCCACCAGGACCCACGGATCCTGCTCCACCGGGACCCACAGATCCTGCCGCGCGGGAATGCAACGGCTCCCGCCCCACCGGAACCCAGGAATCCCACTCCGCTGGGATGCAAGGACTCCCTTTCCACCGGGCCCCTCGGCTCCCGCTTCACCGGGATGCAACGGCTCCTGAAGCACCGGGACCCCCGGATCCTGCCCCACCGGGAGACCCCCGCTGCCGGGGACCCTCGGGACCGCCCTCGCCGGGCGGGGACCCCCGGCTCCCCTCCCGCTGACCCCACGGCCGTGCCCCGTTCCCGCCGGGACCGGACTCACCGCGCTCCGCTACCGCCGCCGCCCCGACCCGTCCCGGCCCGCCCCGTCCCGGCCGTGCCCGCAGGAAGCGGCGGGAGCGCCCCGGGGCGGGGACAGCGGCCGCCCCGCCCGGCCCCGGCAACGGGAACGGGGACTCCCGGGAATGGGAGCGGGACAGTAGCGCAGCGAACCCGGGCGTGACCACGGCACCGTCCGGTACTGTCCCGGTCCCGGTCCGGTCCAGGCATGGTTCCTGCACAGTCTTGGTACAGTCCTGACACGGTCCCGGCACAGTCCAGGTGTGGTCCAGGAACTGTCCAGGCACGGTCCAGAGATGGTTCAGGTACTGTCCCAGCACGGTCCCGGTACAGAACTGGGCGTGCTTCTGGCGTGGTCCCGGTACTGTCCAGGCACGGTCCCGAGACGGTCCCGGGACAATCCCGATCCTACCCGAGCTGCACCGAGCATGGTGGATGGGAGCCCGCAGCCATCGGGTCACCCGTGGGGTCCCTTCCCAGGGGACACGGGCACCCAAAGGGGTCCCAGCCACGGACACCCCCCATTCCTGCCCGAGGGGACACAGTCAGGGACACAGACACCCATTGCCACCAGGCACGGGCTGGATGCAGGGTGTCAGGGCGGGATGGGTGCCGCGGGTGGGGCCTGGTCCCAGTGCCCCTCCATCCCACCTCAGCCCATCCATGACTGGTGCACGGCCTGGCACTGCTGTGACACTTGAGTCCCCAAATCCAACTGTGTGCCAGCTCCACGGGGGGCTTCACCCCCCCAGTAAAGCCGGGGGCCAGCTGGAGCCCCCGGCCCCTCATGGCACCTGCCACCAGAATGGGCCCATTCTACAGCCTGGAGCGCCGGCACTGGATCCGCTCAAAGGCCGGATTGTTCCGAGCGCAGCGGGAGCCTGGCCAGGCCCAGCACTGGCACTGGCACTGGCTGGTGTTGTGGGGGGACGTGTGGCATCCGTGGGATGGTGGTGTCCCCACTGCCCTCACCGGTATGGGAATGTGTGCTCTGCCAGTGTGCTGGGCATGTCTGGGAAGGCGGCTGTGGCTGCTTTGCTGGGATGAGGTATGGGCACAGGTGGGTGTTGGGAGCTGCCAGGGTGGGTTCTGCTGAGAACACATGCCCCCACTAAACCAGACCTCCTATCCTGTTCCCCAGTGTCCTGCCCCAAATTTCATAGATCCTCCTCAAACCCTTCCCCAAATCCCCCTTTACCTTCTTCCCATATCCCCTCTCCCTGTAACCCCTCCGCACACCTTCTCCTCATTCTCCCCTCCCCATATTCCCCTTCCCACATCTCCATGCCAGATCCCTCTCCCCAGACCCCTGCCCACCCTCCCTCCCCCAGCCCTTTCTTTCCCTCTCACCCTCCCGCCCCAGCCTTCTCCCTCTTGCCCCCTGTCCTCCCGCCCGCCAGGGAGCGCCCCGTCCCCTCTTGCCCCCGTCCTCCCGCCCGCCAGGGAGCGCCCGCTCCTTCCCCTTCCCGTCGTGCCCCGCGCGGCCGAGGCGGGAAGGCAGCGGCCCAAGATGGCGGCGGCTCTGGCGGCGCGGAGCTGCCTGGAGCTGAGCGCGGCCGGCCGGGCCCCGCCGCGATCCCCTCAGGAGCTGATCTTCGTGCCCCCCGGCGTCGCCCCGCTCCCCGCCGGGCGCTACAGCGACAGCGCCGGCGGCTTCTGCTACCAAGAGAGCGCGCAGCTCGGGGCCGCCACCAGGAATCGCTGGGTGCGATGGTGAGTGCACGCCCCCGTTCCGCCTTGCCTCGCTTAGACCCTCCTCATCCACAGCTCTCCCTTCTCACCCTTCTGAGACCCTCCTGTCCCTGAGATCCTCCTCATCTCTCCCCTCTCACACCCTCCTCATCCTCAGGCGTGCCCCTCTGTTCCCGCAGGAGCACGTCGGGGGACACGGTGGAGCTGGTGGAGGAATCCCTGGACGTGAACCTGCTGAACAACGCTGTGCGGCTGCGGATCCAGGGCTGCCCCTTCCTGCCGGGCGGCATCCACCTGTGCGAGGTGCAGAGTCACCTGGTGGTGCTGCTGCTCACGGCGCAGACCGTGCACCGCCTGCTGCTCCCGCACCCCGCCCGCCTCTACCGCAGCGTGAGTGCCGGGAATGCCGCCGGGGGCCGGGCAGCCCAGCCCGTCAGCACAGGGGCGGCTTGGGTGGCACAAAACACGTCGGGAACAAGAGGAGAAGTGAAGGTTTGGGGAGTTTAGCCGTGTTTTGTTCAGGAACTGGCTGGGTGTCCAGCCTGTGTCATGGCACTGGAGTTGAGCTGTAGTTGGGAATGAGCCTCGGCTTTTCCAGAGCCCTTTCTGGCTGGATTGTCTTTTTTTCCCTCACTTGAGAAGGCTGCAGGCTGGTTTTGTCTGGGAATCTAGATTTCACGTGGCAGATGGATCCTAGGCAGGGTTTATATCACATTTAGCATCTTTCCATGGATGTGGGTTGGAACTGGATGGTTTTTAAGGTCTCTTCTGACTGAAACCATTGTAGGATTCTGTGATTCTCCCCATTTTGTGCCTGCTTCTTCCTCTCCTCTCTTGGAGAGCTTCTCTCCTTCTCTCTTTAGAGCTCCAAAGAGCTTTCCCAAAGGATGATCCTGTGCTGTGGCAGAGCTGCTCTTCTTGGGATGTGTCACCAGCAGTTTTCTCTGAGCTGTGCCAGAGATTTTTTTTACTGGAAAAATCCTTTTTATCAAGGAGACAGTTGCCATTCCATTGATGTCTGTTTTTTTTTTCCTCTGTGCCTTAGAGACGTGTGCTCAGTATTTGATGTTTTATGAAATCCTGTAGGATCATGGAGTCCAGCACTTCCAAGGCCACCCTTGTCCCCAAGCACCACATCCACACAGGATGGGAATTCCACCACTGGAACCTGTTCCAGTGCCTGATAACCCCTTCCACGAAGGAATTGTCCCTCATATCCAGCCTAAACCTCCTCTGGCACGACTTGAGGCTGTTTTCTCCTGTTTTCCCACAGGAGCTGATAACGGAGAGCCAAGTGCAGTCCGTGTTTACAGATATCAGCAAAATCCACATCAGGGATCCCTCCAATTACTACGTGATTCCCAGCGTGCCGGGGCTGGCTCCCAACTCCGTGGCCTCTGCAGCCTGGCTGAGCAGCGAGGGGGAGGCTCTCTTTGCCCTTCCCTCTGCCTCAGGAGGGATCTTTGTCCTTAAGCTGCCTCCTCCCGATTCTCCTGGTAAGGATTGGGCACTACAGCCCCTTTCCCGTCTTGGAATTTTGCTTGATCTTCATTTTTAATTTTCTGGTTGTTTTTGAAGGAAGTGTTTCTGTCGTGGAGTTGAAGCAGAGCTCGGTGGTGCAGCGTTTCCTCACGGGCTGGATGCCAACTGCCATCAGGTGAGTGCCTGGAGACGAATAAACAGCTAATTTTGGCTTTTGGATCCCCTCACCTGGAATTTTTATCTTGAGTCACACAGGCACCTATAAATACTCCACCCAAAAAAGTTAACGGGGTCACAGGAGCTATCAGAATACGGAAGCTGGGAGTGGAATGCTGGATTAGCAGGGTGCTGCTGTTCCATGTGTCTGTGAATGTGTTCTCTAGTAATTGGCCTCCAAGGATTTGCCCAGGATGTGGCTCACAGCCAGCATGGATTAGGGATTACTGTGCCCTGGTGCTGAGGAGCCAGGCGCGTTCCTGACGAGCAGAGGTTACGTGGGGATCCACATGGATGCTGGGTTGGGATTGGTAGGGTGGCTTAGAGGGCACAGCTGAATCCCAGGGCCTTTTTCTTGGAAGTGGGAGTGAGTCCCTTGATTCCCTGAGTGACTTTGAGCATTGGGGGATGTTGCCTGGGATCTGGCAGGATCCATCCTGCCAGATTGCTCCCCTCAGTTTTCTGCTGTTTATACTTTTTGGGGCTGAAGCTGCAGTGGTGTCCTTGGTTCTCAGGCTGGAAAAGGATTGTTTGGTCTGACTAAACTGGGAAGAGAGCTTGCTAACGCTTCATAGGAAGTTCAGAGTTATATCCTGATGCAGTATGGAATCTGGAAAATTCCATACTGCATCAGTATGAAAGCTAAAACTTAAGGCATCATTTGGGGCTATCAGGATCCTTGCTCATGGCTTCTTGGATCCTTGTCAGAGGCTGGGAGAATCCATGCTGGGGGCTGCTTGGATCCTTTTTTCCCTCTGGATCCTTCACCTGTGTTTTGCTGGTACCAGGCTGGGGATGGGGAAGTGGGAATGTGCTTCAGTTCCACCAAAACAAGCGAAGAACTGGGTGTCACTGGTGTGGTGGGATCCTCTGCTCTGTGAATGCTGAAACATTCCCTTCTCCTGATCTCACCTACTGGTTTATTTGGATTTAAGCACAGTGGAGGAACCCCACTGCCTTGGATCTGTGCACCTGCCATGATTTTAGAACAATGAAGTCCTGGAATGGTTTGAGTTGGAAGGGGCCTTAAAGCTCATCCAGTCCCACCCCCTGCCTAGGCCAGGAACACCTTCCAATAGACCAGTGTCCAGGCTGGTTTTGGACACTTCCAGGGATGGAGAATTTTCTTTGGAGGTGTTGATGTAAGCCCTGGTTTTCCAGAGGTGATGGCGGCCCCTCGGATGTGCCCGTCAGCCTCTCCGTGCACTGCCTGGATCACGATGCCTTCCTGTTCGCCCTCTGCCAGGACCATAAGCTCCGGATGTGGTCCTACAAGGTGAGCAGAACCTGGGGGTGGGGGAGCAAAACAAAGCCCAAGGAATCACGGGTGAGTGCTTGGCATGGATCTGTCTCCCTTTAAATTGTGACTGTGGCTTCTCCGCGCTGGGATTTGGGACAACGTGTGAGAACAGTCGTGGTGTGTGTTTGTAGCAGTGTCTGTGAAGCCAGGGGTTTCCTGCCCAGGATCATTCCTGTAGGCACACAGTGTGTGGGGATTGGGAGTGGGGCCGAGCCTCATCCCCAGTGGGTGCAGCTGTGCAGAGAAGGTGATCGCTGCTCAAGGCAGTGAGCCATCGGGTGTTCAGGTGTTACTGACCAACCACCAAAGGGAGCAGAGGGCACACAGGGGCACTGCATGAGCGTGAGGGCTGTGAAAGGCTGGCCTGGAGGACAAGAAGGGCAGAGCTTGCAGCCTTCTGAGGGGAGATGGTGTTGCTCTGTATGGGCAGATACCTGACGCCTTCTGATGTGTGGTGATACTTCTGGGCTGAAGCCTTCTGATATTGCGTGGTGGTGCTCTGTGTAGTGGCCCTCTCAACTGCAGCCTATGCTGTGGCATATGCTGTGACATATGGTGACCCTGATGTGATTTGGGATTGGGCTGTAGGGTGAGGTACAGCTGGAGACAGAGCCCAGCCTGGTGCTGAGAGCAGTGGGAGAAGCTGCCTGGTCCAGACCAGAGTGATTTTGACACCTGGGGTACAGGTGAGCTGCTGGGGACATAATGGGAAATAACTTACCAAGTGAAGAACAGAGTGTTTTATCTACATGGAAAACTTTGTGGAAAAGAAGGCATTGAGACTGCTGACTATGCCCTTCGTAGTGTTTTACCGTGGGCAAACTAATAAGAGTTAGGACTGTTGCAAGTACTGCATTTAGTGTTTGGAAAGTAGTTGGGAAAAGACTATGGGACCTGGACAGAGCTGCCAACATGCAAGGGACAAGCTGGGAGATGTGGAACACCTCCAGCTATTCCAAGTGGAGAGCTTCTTTTCTTCCCCTTGCAAGAATACCAACAAGGTGACACTGTGGAAGACAAATGCCCAAATTTCTACATCTTGAAAAGATCTCCAACAATCTCCTGTCTTAGTGGGCAGTGGACAAGCCCCCCCGTTTGCCTGGTGGCCTGTATGGCATCAGAAGAAGATAAGGGCAGAAACAATATCAAGCTGAAATGGGTTGAATAAACCAAGCTGTCCTCCACATCAGGTGACTGTACTGAATTCTCTTGTACACTGGGGCATTTGAAAGAGCCAAGTACTCCTAACTTCAGAGTGCAGTGTGTGGAGGGGACATTGGAATACCACGGTGCACACTGGGAAGGAACTGCTCCCTGGCTAGGAACACTGTGGAAAAGAGCAATACTCAGTCACAGTCATCCAGCCAGTCGAGCCCTTACTATGGCTCAGGGGACCCTGTTGTCTTTTGAGTGCAAGCACTGCTACCAGCAGGTTTCCCAGAGGGAGAAATTCACAACACAGTGCCTGGATGGAGTGATTCCATATCCCGTGTGTGAATAATCATCCTTGTTTGGGGAAATGGAAATGGCATGAGGGAGCCCAGCTGTGGAAATGACAGGGCCCTCAACCAACCTGGTGACTTGAGCTCAGCTTTTCCCAGGGTTTCCCATTTTGCTGTGCTTTGTTTGCAGCTTAGGCAATGTTCTGTCTTGGAATTTGTTCTTGTTTTTATTACTGGATGGTTGTCTTTGCATATTATCCACATTAGATCTAGTTTTGGAAACATATTTACGTTTTATGCAGACAAAGGGTTGTGCTTGCATTTTATCTATTCTATACTGATCTCACTGTTATTTTATTAACAATTGTAAAAGGATTTTAAATTGGAATTATATGGCTGTATAATTATTGATATTGTTAAAAGTTGAATTGCTATTGGGGGAATTGTATAGCTGTTGATTTTGTTAATATCTTGGTGTTTGGCCTTGGCTTATTCTTGTATGTTGCAAATATTCTAGAAATGTAAGTATAAAGATTTTAATGATATGCAAGTTTAGAGAGTGAATCAAGGCCAGTACAGGGATGCATTCCAGAGGTGGTGGAACCTACAAAGGAGATACTTATACCATGTTTACTATTTCTTCTGCAAGGGCCCTGTTGAGAAATAGTAGACATAGCATTTATTTAAAAGAAAAAAAAAGGGGGGAAATTGTAGGCACACAGTGTGTGGGGATTGGGAGTGGGGCTGAGCCTGATCCCCAGTGGGTGCAGCTGTGCAGAGCAGGTGAGCGGTGTTGAAGGCAGTGAGCCATGGGGTGCTGAGGTGTTACTGACCAACCACCAAAGGGAGCAGAGGGCACACAGGGGCACTGCATGAGCGTGAGGGCTGTGAAAGGCTGGGCTGGAGGACAAGAAGGGCAGAGCTTGCAGCCTTCTGAGGGGAGATGGTGTCACTCTGTATGGGCAGAACCCTGAAGCCTTCTGATGTGGTGTGCTGATGCTCTGGGTGGGTTGAAACCTTCTGTTGTCGTATGATGATACTCTGTGTATCATCCTACAAGGTATGTGTGGCCTCTCAACTGCAACATGCACATTCTTGGGATAAGGGTTGTTTCCAGACCTACTGGAGCATTTGGGAAGGCAGGCAGGAGCGCTTTGAGGCCCAAAGAGCCATCCCAAATGGATTTTCTCCTGCTTTCAGCAGTAATGAAAGTGTCTTTGTCAATAGGAAGTTAATAAAAGCCTCTTGCTCCAGATATTGAGTGCCAGAGCTAATGGAGCAGCACGGTGCTTTCATGGCTCAGTGGCACTGGAATGTGCTGTGGGAGGGAGGGGAAGCTTTATCCTGCATGCCTGAGCTCTGGCAGCCCGTGGGAAGGGGGCCCAGGTGAGCTGGGAGAAGCCAAGGAGTGGTTCAGGTAAATGTAGGGAGCCTTAACTGACACCTGTTGTGGGAAGTTCTGGGCAGATGTTGTCTGGAAAGGGAAAGAGAGGAGCAGTTTCTCAATGCAGAATATTTCCTAAGCTGCTCTCCTGATACTCTTGTCGTTTGCAGGATCAGATGTGCCTGATGGTGGCGGATCTGCTGGAATTCATGCCGGTCAGCAGGGACCTGCGGCTGGCGGCCGGCACCGGGCACCGCCTGCGCCTGGCCTTCTCCCAGTCCCTGGGCCTCTACCTGGGAGTCTACATGCACGCTCCCAAGCGAGGGCAGGTATGGAGCCACGGGCTCTTCAGACTGCTGGAAGAGGAGTCATTCCCCTAGGGGTTTGGAAGGGAAGAAATAGGGAGAAGTTTCACGTGTGACCCTGTGGAGGGATCAGTGGTTTCTAAACATTTTTCCCCTCACAGCACTGGGGGATATGTGTGCCCGAGCTCTGGGAGTGGAATTCCCTGTGAGAGTGAGCTGATCCGTGAGGGTTGCTTCACTTGTTTACCTCCTGCTCTGAAAGCACGGATGTGCCGTGGGAAAAGGAAAGGTCCAAAAGGAGCTAAAAGCAGGGAAATGCTGGTGATGTGTTTACACCAGGCTCCTGGGAGTGTGTGGATGCTTCTGCAATACGGGGAGAACTTTTTGTGGAGAACGATAAATTTAGCAGGAGAGGAAGGACAGCACAAACCAGGCTCATCTGTTGGACAGCTTATCCCTTTCTCCAGGGAATTCCAACACAGAGCAAGAGTGTGTAACATGAGTCCTGCTGTCCCACGAGTCCTCTGCTCTGGGAAGAACATGCAGAGCTGGGCCTGCAGCAGTGAAACTGGGGCTTTCCCACCTTAGTCCCCTCCTTTTCCCACATCTTGTGGTCACTGGTAGTGCTGGGTGTGGTGGTCTTACAGTTTTCCAAGTTTAGTGTTTGGATAGACTTGGGAGTCCTTCAGGTCCAGGCAGCGATGATTGTCCATGGGCAGAAGGGTGGAGCCAGGATGTCTGTGCAGAGGATTCAGTGGTGTGCTCAGCTCACCCCTCTTGCCCTCTAGGTTATGTTACCCCTAGCAGCAGGCAGGGAGATGGACAGGAATGATGATATTCTGCGATGTGTTGGTTTAGTCCTTCAGAAAATGATTTATGGTGTGTTTGTAGTTTTGTGTCTTCCAGCTGGTGAGCACTGAGAGCAACCGCTACAGCCTTGACCACATCTCCTCCCTGTTCTCCTCACAGGTGAGAGCTGGGGCCTGGCCCCCAGTGGGGAGAGGCCTATACTTTGGGACTTAAATCACAGAGTCCTGGAATGGCTCATGGAACCTTTTAAAGCTCATCTTGTTGTTCCAACCTCCTGCTGTGGGTAGAGACCCCTTCCACTAGACCAGGTTGCTCCAAGCTCTGTCCACCCTGGACTTGGATGCTTTCAGGGATGGGGCAGCCGTAGCTTCTCTGGGCAGCCTCAGCACCCTCACAGGGAACCATTGCTTCCAGTATCCCATCTGATCCCCTCTTTTTCAGTTTAGAGCTGTTTCCCGCTGTCCCATCACTCCAAGCCCTTGTCGCAAGTCCCTCTCCATCATTCTTACAGGTTTCCTTCAGATACTGTAAGGGGCAATTAGTTCACCTCAAAGCCTTCTCTTTTCCAGACTGAACAAGTCCAAAAGCTTGTTAAATTCCACAGGGGAATGTTTTGCTGTTACTAAGTACTCGCCTTTCTCTGCTGTACTCTAATTTGGGGATAAGAAAGGAAATTGGCTCTTTCCCTCTTTCCTAGGAGACTCTGGTTGACTTTGCCTTAACTTCAGCTGAGATCTGGGCACTGTGGCACAACGAGGAGAACCAGACTGTTGTGAAATACATCAACTTTGAGCAGTGAGTTTTGGGCATGGATCACTGGGATAACTGCAGGGAAACCCTGACAGAGCTCCTCATCTTACAGATTTATACTCAAGCTGCTGGAACATAGAAAATGTAAAAATCCAGGCAGCAGCATTGCTGGAAGTGGAGTTTGAGCATGGCAGAGGGAGCATTGTGCTTTCCCACGGCTCTTTACAAAACAACCAGGTGGTCCCTTCCAGAAAAAAACATGTTTTGGGGAGATGGTGATGGGAAAGGGTCATCCCTGAATGTAAAGCTGAGAGGGTGGGTGGCTTGGTGCAGAGCCAGGGAGTTGAACAGTGGATGAAGACTGCTGTGAGTGTGCAAATTTTAGGAGAAGAAGCTACTGGTCAGCCTGGGATTTGTGTGTGAGCTTGTGGGATGGGGAGGATGTTGATTTAAATGAAGGATTCCAACCTGTTCCATCAATTTTATGGCTAGGAATGCCAGAGTTAACCTCTCCTCCTAAAATCTTGCAAGGGACAATCTGTCCCATGTCACTGTACAAACCTCCTTGTCCACACCCAGAGGGCTGTTTTTGCTGATGAAAGCCACAGGTTTGGTTCAGGTGGATACCAAGTTGATTCCAGGTTTGTTTCCTTCCAGGAATGTTGCAGGCCAGTGGAACCAGGTGTTTGTGCAGCCGCTCCCTGAGGAGGAGGTGACGGTCCGGCAGGATCAGGACCCCAGGGTGAGCCAGCTGTAGAACAGCACCAAAAAATAACAAGGTCACTCAGGAGAGAGAATGGGAATAAACAAAGTCAGGAGTGTGCAGGAAGCCATTTTTGATCCCAGGATGGAGCAGGGTGTGGACAGAAACACAGATCCAGGGGATGACATTAATAATGGGAGGAAAGACCAGAAACAGCTTAAATGTTGTCCTCATCCTTGAGCTTCCTTAAGCCATGATCTTTTTGCAGGAAATCTACTTGGAATATCTCTTCATGCCGGGCCGGTTCACTAATGCAGCTATCCAGAAGGCTTTGCAGGTAAGTGAGAGGGAATTTGGGATGCTCTCTGTTTATCCTCTTCCTGGCCCTTTAGATGTGAGGCAGCAGGATTCCTTGGAGCTCTCGCCGGGCGTGTTTTCGTGGGGAGTCCCTGCCGGGCTGTGCTGCAGCTGCTGTGTGCCCACAGAGAACGGAGATGAAACCTAGAATCCAGATAATTGGTTTTCCCCTGCTTTGGATAGCACAGCAAGTTGCTGAGCTTGTTTTTCATTCCTGCTGATGTAGCCAGGAGAATGGGGACTCAGCACCCCGTGGTGCTGTTTGTCAGTATATGTCGTGGGATTACTCAGGTCAGAAAAGCTCTCTGACATGGTGGAATCTGACTGTTCCCTCCTGCACTGCCAAGGCCACCACTAACCCATGTCCCCACCTGCCACATCACATGGATTTTAAATCCCTTGAGGTGTGGTGGTTGCACGCTGCCACACATCCATGTGTTCCAAATTTAACATCCAGACTTTTTTTTAACACTTCCATCCCACAAAGTGCTGGCTGGTGCTCTTGTCCTGCTTTACCTCACTGAGTGCTGCTTGAACCTTTGGTGAGACTTTTATTTTGCCTTAAAATCCAAGTTTGTTGTGCTGCTTTGCAGATCTTTTCTCAAGGAACTGAGAGGCACATGGATCTGACGTGGGACGAGTTAAGGAAAGAGGTCACCTTAGCTGTGGAAAATGAGGTGAGATGGATTTTCCTTCCAGGTGTCATGATATGTTAGGTGCCAGGTGACCCCTCATGTTGGTTTATCCTTTCTTTCTCCAAGGGGAAGGATGTAACTTTTTAAAAGTGCAAGTCTTTATCCTTCCTGCCTGGGGTTTTCTTTCCCTCTTGGTTTTTTGGAATCCTGGCTGTTCTGTCTCTGCCCCCTGTGTGCACTTTGGTCACCTGTCATGTGGTGCCCAGACCACCACCCTGCAGAGTGGTTGCTCATCATTTTGGAAGATAATTCCAAACAGAGGGATTACCTTCCAAATAATCCAAATAACAATTACTAGGAGATGTACTTGAGAGATCCCTATGTTCTCTTTGGGTCTGAACTTCCCTTTTTTTATCCTGCTCTTATTTCACTTGGCTCTTCCTGATTCCCTTGTTTTGCCCCCACCAGTTCCAGGGCAGCGTGACAGAATACGAGTGCTCCCCAGAGGAGTTTTGGCAGCTGCAGGTGGAATTCTGGTCCAAGTTCTATGCCTGCTGCCTGCAGTACCAGGAAGCTCTTTCCCGGCCCCTGGCCTTGCACCTGAACCCCTACACCAGCATGGTGTGCCTGCTAAAGAAGGTGAGGCTGGGTGGTGGTGAGATTCCCTGAACAAGTTTCTCCAGAGGATATGGGGAGCTCAAGGACTTTCTCCTCACCTTTCAGGGCTCCATGTCCTTCCTCGTGCCCTGCTCCTTGGTTGATCATCTCTATCTCCTCTCCAACGAGCACCTCCTAACCGAGGATGACGCTGCCATCTTTGAAGGTGAGAAGACATGGAGTTTCTTCCCTCTTGTCAGCGATGTGGGAGCTTCCATAGGCATCCCTTGAAGAGCTCCTGATCCATAGTTGCACGGAGATAGTTTTATTTTGGCTTTGCAGGGATACTTATGTGGAACTTGCCATCATGCTCACACCAGCAATGACAAGATTACTGTCAAGGCTGCCAATAGAATCATGCAGTTGTTTGGGTTGGGTGAAATTCTTCCCTGTAAGGGTGGGGACACCCTGGCACAGGTGCCCAGAGAAGCTGTGGCTGCCCCATCCTTGGGAGTGTCCAGTGCCAGGTTGGACAAGGTTTGGAGCAGTCTGGGATAGTAGAAGTTGTCCCTGCCCATGCAGGGGGTGGGACTGGATGGGCTTTAAGGTCCATTGCAGCCCAAACCATTCCAGGATTTATGAAATGTTTTCACGTCAGCTGTGGAGAGGGGCCGTGCTGTTCCTTGTCTCCAGGAAGTGAATGCCAGAGCATGGAAAACATGTCATTAATATTGTCACCACAGTGCCCTCTGTGCTTTGCTGGCCCTGGAATGCCATTTCACTAAGAAAAAGGCAATGGAAAATGTTACCTAAGCTCCACTTTTATGCTTGAGTGATTTTTATATATTTTTATAGAGTGGGATCGTCATCTGTTTGGTTGAGCTTTTTGTGGAGCAGAGGGAAGAAAAGCAGCAGGCCTGGGCTGGCTTTAGGAGCCCCAGCAGTTCCTTCCCTGGCTGTTTTAAACAGTCATGGTCTCAAAAGATGGGATTTAATTTAAAATCTGACCCATAAATGATTGCACACCCGAGCTGAGCCATTTTCTTCAGGATATATTTTTTTCCACTACTTATTTTCTTTCAACCTGTGGCTGGAAAAAATCCCTTGGAGGGAATTTCATTTTTTTATTGTTGCATCATTTTTTATTTTCGGAATAACAAAGCCCAAATGTTTCCCTTGTCAACTCCTGAGCTTTAATTCAGCCTAATTGTTATTGGGGAAGGTTTGGCATAGGGAACTGGGACCCATCTGCTGTTACTGGTGATAGGAGCTGAACTAACTGGCTTTTGCATGGTCCTCCCACCTTCCTTTGGAAATCTCTTGGAAAATACACAGTTAGATTCTTTCATTGCAGATTTGGAGATGTCTCGTGATGTTGTCTGTCTTGTCCAGTGCCTTCGCCTGATCGGAGAATCAATTTCCATGGAAATGGCATTCATCATGGAAATGGCTTGCTCCCGCCTCCAGCCTCCAGAAAAGGCTGCAGAGCAGATCCTGGAGGACTTGATAGCTAATGACACGTAAGGAGATGTGTTTTCCAGAAGCTTCTCAGAGTGGCTGAGCTGGGATTGTCCAGCTGTCCCTACTTGACGTCCAAGGGCGTTTGAGATGTGTGGGCTCCTTGCCCTGTGCTGCAGGAGACTTTTCCAGGGATGGAGACCTTGGTTTGGTGTTGTTAGCAGGGTCTTCCATCCGCAGCCTAGAGAGCAGAAGAGGCACAAATTCCTGCTAGGTGTGAAAAGAAGTGCCTGGAGACAGTAGGGAGAGGTCAGAGCCTGTGGTCCTGTGTGATTCCTGTGCTAACCGAAATTGTTTCCTTGTGGAATGCCAACTATCTGGCTGTTATTTCCTGGTAGCCTGAGGGAGTGGAATAAATAGACTGGTCCCTGCAGGCTCTGTAATAAAACTCACAGGCTAGCCAAGGATTCCAGTAAGGAACGTCCACGCTGATCAGATACTGATCCTCGCTGGAAGGGAGTGTAAGGGAGCCCTCTTCAGTTGGAACCTCAGGTTGCTGTTCGTGATGATGATGATGAGGATCTTTTTGATGTTGCAGGGAAAATGTGATGGAGGATATCCACAGCAAACTGCAGGAGATCAGGAACCCCATCCATGCCATCGGATTGCTCATCCGAGAGATGGACTACGAGACAGACGCTGACATGGAAAGAGGTGAAAGCTCTTCACCAGCTTCTGGGAAATGCTAGGAAGTGTCCTTATCCTGGGAATGGTTCCTGCCTGTGTAGCTCCTGCCTCACCTGCGTGGTTTTCCCCTCAGCTCCTCACCTGGCGCTGCGCATGAGCCTGTCCCAGCTGTTTGGCAGCAGCACCGCGGCGCACGCGGTGTGCGGCGGCGTGGCCAAGATCTGCACCGTCCGCTTCCTCCTCTGCCGGGACCTGCTCATCCTCCAGCAGCTCCTGCTGCGCCTCGGAGATCCCGTGAGTACAGCTCCTGGGACTTGGGAATCCTGTGGGGTTGTGCTGCTGGTGCAGGGTGGAGCTCTGTCTCTTCCCACAAGGCTGTTGGGATAGCCCGAGGCTTGGGCAGGTCTTGCTCTTTCATCCATCTGCTTTTGTCTTCCTAAGCAAAGCAGCCTAATTCCCTTTATTCCTCTACGAACATGCAGGAAGCCAAGCTGTATTTGTGGGAGGAGGGCATGGATTCCAGCCTCCTGTGTGAATCAGCCCACATGCAGCTCTTTCAGCTATCCCCTGTCCCTCTCCCAGCAGCGATGGCAGCTCTGCTCTCTGGCAGCACACTCCAGGGCTGCAGTTTCAGCCCCTTGGAAGCTGCTTCAGCCAGAGCAAACAGCCCCCACGATGGTAGCTGTGTTTGGAATGGTGGGATGGGCTGGTCTGGGTCTGTCCCATCAGGCCTGAGGCAGGGTGCTGCTGCTTTGGATGAACACAGCGATGCGGAACAAGTCCCCAGACAAGGACAACCTTGTTTAAACCAATATTATTTGCTTAGAAATAGCCAGGAGTTTCCTGGTTGAAAATAAATCCCTTTTTCCTGGATAAAGTTATCCTGGTAGCATTTAAGGTGTATTGCAAGGTGCCCTGTGGAGCTGGGCTCTCCCAGACCATGAGACATGTGACCTGCAGCATTCCCACCTTTACGTACCTGTGTCCTACAAAAGCTCGGATTGTTTCATCTCCTGTGACTCTTTGCTGGAGCTTATGGAGACTCTTGAGGTGATCTCTGCAGCAAAGCCATTATTTCAGTCTCAGGGACAACAACCCTGTAGTGCTTTGGGTTGGAAGGGACCTTAAAGCCCCTCACATGGGCAGGAGCATTTGCCACTAGGCCAGGTTTCTCCAAGCACCTTCCAATCTGGCCTTGAGCACTTCCAGATGTGGGACAAGAGTCCTGCTGGTTCCTTGGTGGGGCTGAGTTCCTGCCAGGCTGTTGAGCACCTTGCTGTTTGCAGAAGGGACAAGCTGGGCCTGACACAAACCTCTCTGGTTGCCCTTGTCCTGCCGTTGTTCCACGTGTGCCAAGCTCTGGGCTTTCCTTGCAGATGGTTTTGGGAGGGGGACAGCTCTTCCAGTCCCAGCAGGACTTGCTGCACCGCACCTCTCCCCTGCTGCTGTCCTACTTCCTGATCCGGTGGGCGAGCCAGTGCCTGGCCTCCGACGTCCCTGTGGACACGCTGTGAGTCTCTGCCTGACCTGCCTTTGAGTCCTCCTTAATCCACCTGAAATGCTCTTCCTGGTGTGGAAAGCAGGTGGTTGCTGTGGGAGTATCACTCCAGGAGCACTGGGGAGGGGTTTTTTTCCCTTCCATGTTCCGAGCTGACTCTGCCTTGTGCTAAATCTGCCCTGTGAGGCCTCGCTGTTCTGTGCTCCGTAGGAGTTGAACAATGAGCACAGTTAAAGCGGGAGGCGTTTTGTTGTCTCTTCACTGATGGCTCCTTTCTTCCCTAGGGAATCTAATCTGCAGCATCTCTCTGTGTTGGAGTTAGCAGACACCACGGCTCTGACACCACACAAACTGGGTAAGGTGTCCACGGATCATCAACTCTCCCTTTCTGTTATTTAAGCCTGTCGCTGCCACCTGAGGGAAGTGCTTTGTGCAGGGAGCTAATGGACTGTGTGGTTGAATGACCCTGATTTAAGTGGGGATGTTTGTCAGGCTGTCCACAAAAAAAAAAAAAAAAAAAAAAAAAAAAAGCCAACAACAAACCAACAGCAAAGGATCTTGGAGTGCTGAACTCTGATTTTACTCGCAGCCTGAGAAGGATGGGAATGCCTCACTGAGCCAAAAATTTGTCATTCTGACCCTGGCAGCATCAGCCAAACTTACCCCTTGTGTACTTTACAGTTGCTGTAGTAGCTCAGACCAGGTCTGTCACAGAATCCTGGAATGGCATGGGTTGGAAGGCCCTTAAAGCTCATCCAGTTCCATCCCCTGCCGTGGCAGAGGCACCTTCCACTAGCTGGAGTTGCTCAGAGCAACCTGCTGCATCCAACCTTTCCTGCTCTCCAGCCTTTACCCTACAGCAATCAAGAGCAGCAGCTCAGGGAAGCAAGAAAATGTAGAAGTCCTCACTCAAAACGTGTTTGAAAATGTGGAAATACCTCCCCAAAACATTGCAGCTTATATTTGGTTCATCTTTTTTAAGTTTTGCTGTGAAGATGTAACTTTTGGGTTAGTTTTTTATTGGGAGATTATAAGGCTGCTTAATTAGGGAAATGTGGGCCTTGAAGTGGTTCCAGAGGGAGGAGGTGAAAAGGGATGGGAAGGAAACATGCAGGTAAGAGCCTGCTGTGACTAGTCAGCACTTGGAGGCTGAGATACTTCAGAGGGAGCTGGGGAAATCTGGGACAAACAGGCAGCAGTGCCACGTGTGAGCTGGGAAAGAGCTTCCTCCACTTTGTGACATCGGTGATCCTCAGAGCCCGAGCTCTCCCTGATGGAGAGTCTGGGTGCAGGAGGCAGCTGGAAATGTCAGGGAAGTTGAAAACGTCCTTTGTGTGTGCTGGTGTCGTGGGTTATTTCTTGGCTGGCTCGTGAGGAAAGTCCTGTTTGGCCACTGTTCTTTGGGGAGAAATATGTGAAACGTAGGGAAGGAGGTGGCAGCTCAGGGAGAGGCGTTGGGAACAGTCAGTAAGGGGGGATTTTTGGGGTGCTGGAATGAAGAGGGAGGGAATGGAACAGCCAGCTCAGCACTCCCTCAGCCCTGTCATGCTGGAAAGCTGCAGCTGGACTGGGGATAACAAGTGGGGATGGAGCAGAGCCCTTTTTTTGTGTGTTTTAATTGAGCTGTGGTTAATAAACACTGCAGGATGGGGCACTTTGATCTCCTGCTGCTCCCTCTGACTTAACCAGACGGCAGGAGAAATCCAAAACCAACAAGTTGGAGTGTGGAACATGCTTTTGGTTTGCCCTGACTTAATCTGTGCAGTTTGGGCTGATGAGCACAGGACAGGGTGGAAAACCTGGGATCTCTACTGCAGGCTCTCTACTCACTGTTCATTTAATTTGTACTTTTAGTATCCGGCCCTCAGACAATCGTGGAGCTCTTCTTTCAGGAAGTGGCCAGAAAACACATCATATCCCGACTCTTCCTGCAACCAAACACCTCTTTGGCTGAGACAAGTTTGAACTGGCCCCACCTTATCACCTCAATAGTGGCTGATTTTCTGCCTCTCCTGTATCCTTGGCTGTGAATTCATTGCCTCCTGCCATTCCAAAATAAGTTTTTCACCCCCAAATTTATAAGACAAACCTCCTGAAGGAGTGAGGTTGTTGGCGTTAATGGGATTTGTGGGTATTTCAAGATTTCACAGATTTTATCCTGTTTAGGTGCATGGTGAAGGATTTGAGTTTTTGACTTTAAGCCCTTGAGCTCTCACTACTTGACTTGGTGGGGTGGGATGCTGGGGGATTTGGAAGGGTAACAGGAGTTGGGGATTAGATGTACTGGTGATTTTGTTATAATATGGATAAATCTTATTACAGAATAATGATTTGTATAAAGAGCAGCTTAATCTTCTCTCCTTTCCCCCCACTAAACGGAGCATGAGAGGCATGTTGCCTTCCAGACTAGTTCTCCAAGCTCTCCAGACTGGATTCTCCTGTGTTCCTTAACCTCTGCTCAGATGGCCCAGCAATCCCAGCTTCCTCTTCCCAGAGTGCCTGATGGGGAGCTGTCAGTACACCCAGCTCCAGGTGAGTGCATTGTGCCAGCCCTCTCTCAGGTGCTGGAAAACTCCCTAAAACATCATCTTTATGAGTGCTGGGGTTCTGCTTTCCCCTAGTCATGAAATCCTGGAATGGTTTGGGTTGGAAGGGACTTGAAAGCTCATTTAGTTCCATCCGCTGCCGTGGACAGGGATACTGTCCACTATCCCAGGTAGCTCCAAGCCCTGTCTAATCTGGCCTTGGACATTTCCAGGAATGGAGCAGCCCCAGCTTCTCTGGGCAACCTGTGCCAGGGTGTCTCCACCCTCACAGGGAAGAATTTCTTCCCAATATCCAATATAAATCTCCCCTGTTTTAGTTTAAAACCACCACCCCTAATCACTGTTCTCTGAGCTGAGACAGTGCCATGGAGTGTTTGATGGGGAGTGATTTAAGATTGTGGAATCCCAGATCGGTTTGGGTTGGAAAGGACCTTAAAGCTCATCTCATTCCACTCCCCTGCCATGGGGGAATCATCTTCTGCATTTTCTTTCATCTGTTTTCAAGAGCATCCAGATACTCAGGTTTGTGCTATTCCCTTGTGGTGGAGGAGTTTATTCTCCCAGGGCTTGTCTGTGTGATGCCACACTCCTGAAACATCTTTGCAGAGCCTGTTTAAATATCCCAGCAATCCTAGAGCTTGTTGGCTGCTGGTGTGCCCACAGCCTTTCCTGTACCACTTCTGCCTGTGATTGCCCATGGGACCTGGGTTCAGAAGGATTTCTACAGCCCAGAAAGGACTCATTTATTTCTTAAGTGTCCTTATTAGGGCAAAAAACAGTGTGAGAAACACCTGTCATCATTCCATCCTTGGCTGCTCCTGGCATCCCAGTAGCAGGGACGGTGAACTCCTGATTTCCAGGGGTTTTAGACTGTTGTATTTCAGATCACTGCTCCTCCACCTTTCTCCCTGTGCTCTTGGCAGCTGGAGTTGCTTGTGCTCGTGTTCTGACCCGCACAATTCCTTGTCTGCAGCTCCACGTGATCTGCAGCTTTATCCTGCAGCTTTATCCTTGTCAGGGCATTCCTGGAGGCACCAGGGCCAGGCAGGCTGTTAGTGGCGACCTGCTTTTCATTCCTCCCAGCTCCTCATACCTGGGGGCTGAATTCTGAATTGCTTCCTTTTGTGTTGCTGCTGAGAAGAATTGAGAGAAGAATTTCAATTCTTCAGAGCTTTTGAGCCAGGAAATGGCAAGATTGGAGCAGCATCGTTCTCCCTCCTGGCATATGTGCAGGCTTTGAATCTCCTCGCATTTCTTTCGCCTCACTGGTGTCTCCTCCAGGCTTTTATCTTTGCAGAGCCTGGCTCCTCCTCCCCACTGCCTTCTGTTCTTCTCCCTGATCCCAGTCAGTCACGAAAACTTGGATTAAATGCCTTGACCTCGGGGACGTAACAGCAGCTTTGCTGTGAGCATGGTGACCCAAACTGTGGGGTACAGGAGGCTCCTTGCAAGGAGCAGACGGGCACAGGGGCAGTCTGGTGACAGAGCAGAGGCCTGGGACATGGGCCAGACCTCTCAGTGCTGCTCATTGTGTGTGACAAGCTGGAGCAGGATTTATCCCTTGTAGCTGCTAATCCAGGGAGTGAATCCAGGCTCCACGTGGTTTTGGGAGGACTCACGGCCAGGAAAGGTGAGGCAAGAGGTGCTGGTGGTTTGTGCACCTGTAGAGGTGACTTGACTTCCAAGTCCTGGTTTCTCTTCCCAGTTCCTGCTGAGTCCCGTGGCCCTGCTAGCAGGACATGGCTGCTCCTCCAAGGATGATGAGGATGCTGTGCTGGCACAGGCCCAGGCTGGGTCATGTCGCTTTGTGGTGCCCTCAGTGCCATCGGCACTCCCTCCCATATGCTGTAATCCATGTGCTTCCTTGGCTGCTGGCCCTCTCCTGCACAGGTATTCCCCTTCCAGCACCTGCCTTGCTCATTGTACTGCAGCCTTAGCTCTGCCCTCCACGTTCTGTCCGCTGCAGTTCCCTGCAACAGGGTGTAGGAAGAATCTTGTCTGATTTTTGGGTGTGTTGGGAGCTGTTTCTGAGGTGCTTCACGCAGAGCAGTTTGTTCCCAGGAGCATGTGGTGGATATCTTCCCCCTTACAGGGCTGGAGCAGCTCTGCTCT
Source organism: Onychostruthus taczanowskii (assembly GCF_017590055.1). Taxonomy (NCBI): domain Eukaryota; kingdom Metazoa; phylum Chordata; class Aves; order Passeriformes; family Passeridae; genus Onychostruthus; species Onychostruthus taczanowskii. The sequence goes on from NW_024499752.1 coordinate 103,197, forward strand.
GGAGAGCTGAGACAGCTAGGAACATTCAGCCTGGAGAAAAGAAGGTTCCAAGATCTCCTGGGGACCTCTTCCAGTGCCTAAAGGGACTCCAAGAGAGCTGGAGAGGGGTTTTGGACAAGGACCTAGACTGAGAGGACAGGGAAATGACTTCCTACTGAAAGAGTGCAGGGCTAGATGGAGTATAGGAAAAAATTGTTCCTTGTAGAGGAGCTGAGACCCTGGCACAGGCTGCCCAAAAAAGCTGTGGCTGCCCCATTCCTGGAAGAGTCCAAGGCCAGGCTGGACAAGGCATGGAGCAGCCTGGTCTAGTGGCAGGGGTCCTTGCCTTTCACAGGGATGGTCTGGATGGGCTTAAGGGGTCCCTTCCAACCCAAATCATTCCAGGATTTCATGATCGGTGCATCCAAGGGACTTTGGGGCTGGAAGGACCAGCCCTCGAGCTGGAGAAGCAGGATTTGTCTGAGCACAGTAGCTAAAGGAGCCACCAAAATCTTCCTGGTCCTGGCTGCCTGCAGATCACTAGTGAGTGCTGACCTGGATCCAAACTCCCATTCCTTCTCTCCTGTAGGAATACATCCGGCTGCTGCAGCCATGGTGCCACGTGAACATGGGCTCCTGCTGCTTCATGATGGGCAGGTGCTACCTCGTCATGGGGGAAGGGCACAAGGTGAGGTTTCCCTCATCTCCTTCCCAGGGTCTGGGACCTTTTCCCTTGGGAGGGGGAGGGGCACAGGAAACATTCTTCCCGAGCTCTGCCTCCTTTGGGAAAGGATGGGATTGGAGCGGCATGGTGCGATCTGCTCTTGGGAAGATCTCACAGGCTTGGGACAGGCAGTATTGTCCCCTCACCTGTACAGCAGGTGCATCAGTCACCTGGGGGGACAGCGAGCTAATTCCAGGTCTGATTCCAGGCTTTGGATTGCTTCTGCCAAGCTGCCTCTGAGGTGGGAAGAGAGGAGTTCCTGGACAGGCTGATCCAGCCCGAGGAGGGCGAGGTGGTCTCCACGCCACGCCTGCAGTACTACAACAAGGTACAGTGCTGGGCAGGTAAACTGGCACCAAGTCCTTCCACACTGGAGAGGGAGTTCCTGCTCGGTCCCTGGCTTTGTGGGAAGTGACTTGAGCCTCAGAAAACTTAGCTTTTGGGGTATGAATCATGTTCTTTTCTTTGTTCGGGGGTAATGACAAGCTGAGTATGTGAAATTTAGGTACTTTCCACCTATTGGTATCCTAATAGCTAAGGACTTTGTTGTCCAGCAAAAAAAAGGCAGGATGAAATCCAGATGCTGGAAGCAGAATCCAGACATGTTCAGGCTTGATGTAAGATGCTGCCTAAGGCAAGGGTTACTAAGCTCTGAGGCAAATTAAAATGAGTATGTTTAAATTGAGATAACATCTACCTTCTGCATAATGCTGTGGTTCAGGCAGTCTGCAAGCCTGGAGCTGGGCTCTTGGTGAGGGATTCCCTGGATTTAGGATCCAGAAAACTATTCATTAATGCTGAAATGCTTTAGAAATCCCCCATGGTACAGAGGTGAATCCACCACAGAAGCTATAACCTCGTCCTGTTGTGCTGGGATTTCATCCAGATCTGTGCAATTTAACCAAATATTCCCCTTAAAAGTCTAATCCCTTAAATATCTTTAGGGGCAGCAACAGCTCCTAAAATAAAAACAACAACAAACCCTCCTGGCTTCCAGGTCCTTCGCTTGTTGGAGATGCTGGGTTTGCCAGAGCTGGTCATCGAGCTGGCCACCCTGGCCATCATGGAATCAGCAGATGACTGGAGAAGCCAGGTACAGCCACTTCTTTCCCTGTTTCTTCAGGAATTTCTTCCACAGGAATTTCTCGCTGGGTTTATAACTGATTTGTGCTGTTTTCAGGCTACTTTGAGGACTTGCATCTTCAAACATCACTTGGATTTGGGTCACAATAGTGAAGCCTATGTAGCCTTAACTCAAAACCCAGATCCAGGCAGGTAGGTGACAGGCTTATGCTTTTGTTGTGGTGGTCCATGGTCCCATTTTTCCATGGAACTGAAAGAAAGTGATAATTCAGGGGCGGGCATGACTGCTGTGTTCAGTTAATGTGTAGAGGTGGCTTTAAAAATGCAGAGTTCATTTTTGGATGTTCATCTGAAGGACACCTGGGGTTGGCACCCTCTCAAAAGAGGAAAATAGGAGGAAGAAAAACAGGGAAGAAGACTGAAGGATTATGTGTTTAGCATTCTGTGTTTAAAAGCTGTAGGAGGAGCCTAGTTGATTTTTGTTTAATAAAAAGATTTAGTGTTGACTTTTCAGTTTGGAAAGTGAACTGGGTAGGGAAAGCGTTATCCTAGCAGAGAAAAATACTGGAATAACAGGGGAGAAATAGGAGTGCTTTTTAACTAATTGAGGAAGGGAGACTGCCTTCCTGAAAGGCCTTTTTAGAGGATCTCTCTTTCCAGTACAGGAGAAACTTGAAGGTTTGAGTTGGTTCTAAGCCAGGAAAAAACCTGCAGAGCTCATCCGGAAGCAGGAGCTTGTCACGAAGTGGTTGTTTGTGGCTTAAATCCCGGGTTTGTTCCTGCTCCTGGGTTTATTCCTGCTCCTTCAAAGGGTTGTGCTTCCCTCTGCAGGCAGCTGGACTGCCTACGCCAGCTAGTGGTGGTTCTCTGCGAGCGATCCCAGCTCCAGGACCTGGTGGAATTTCCTTACGTGAACCTGCACAACGAGGTAATCCTGCGCTGGGATCACGGCTGGGGAGGGGCACAACCCTCCCTTTAAAGGGATTATGGATCCACTGGAGCTTCTGTGTGCTGCAGGTCGTTGGGATCATCGAGTCCCACGCTCGGGCCGTGGATCTGATGACTCACAACTACTACGAGCTGCTCTACGCCTTCCACGTGTACCGGCACAACTACCGGAAAGGTAAAGCTTGGGATGGCACCTTGTACCTGCCCACCCTTTCCCTGCCGGCTGTGTGGCCTCTCCAGGCTGTTGGCTGATGTCTATTCCCTGTTTTCAGCTGGAACAGTGATGTTTGAGTACGGCATGAGGCTGGGCAGGGAGGTGCGGACGCTCCGAGGGCTCCAGAAACAGGGGAATTGTTTCCTGGCTGCCATTAACTGCCTGCGGCTGATCCGCCCGGAATACGCCTGGATAGTGCAGCCAGCCTCTGGGGCTGTGGTAAGAATGCTGAGCTTCCTGAAAAGGAGCTTCCAAAAGCCTTTCTAATGGGAACAGAGACTCTGGACTCCTTATCTGCTGCTTGTGACCAGCTGTCTTGCTCGGCTCATCATCCCTATCCATCACCCTTGTGCCATTCCCCCCTTTTTGGGGCGGGGGAAAGTGGGATGGCTTTTGGGAATGGGCTGGTGGATAGATAGGGGAGTATATCACCTTGTGCTGAAGACAGCAAGTGTTTTGGGGAGTGTGAACAGCTGGAATACCAGTCCAGAGGAGAGTTAGTGTGACAGGGATTGTGTTTCAAATCCCAGTCAGGACTCAGGGAGGTGGTGGCTGCAGCCTGGTCACCTGATCCTGATGTTCCTGATAGCCAGGGATAAAGTAACCCATATTCCCAAGGGACTGCACAGCTTCCCTGGTCCAAATCAAGGCTTGAAATGGAGAGCTCTTGTTGGGATTTATCCTATCAGTGATTTATCCTTTAGAAACCAGTTGGGTATAAATCCTCTTTCTGCTTTTTCCTGCAAGTACGAGCGCCCGGGAGCGTCCCCGAAGAGGAGCCACGATGGGGAGTGCATGGATGTTCCCAGTAAGTGCCCAGTCCTGGTCCTTCCCATGCCTCTGGAGTTTCCACAGCTTCTCTGCAGTTCCCATGGGAGCTGGGACATGGCTCAGGGCAGCTTCTGCCTCCACCAGATCAATATTTGTGGGATTTTAGGGTCATTAACTCTCCCAGTGTCTCCCAACAACGTGCTGCCACTTTTCCCCAAGGAGTACAGCAATTTCCCCAAGGGAACAGCTATTCCCCAAGGAGCTCTTATGCCTGCTTCTAACAGCTTGATGCCTTGACAGCACTTTTTTTTCAGTGGAAGTAACTTGTAATTTAAAACAAAACCAACGTTTTGAGGCAATTTCTAGTTTTTCAAGGCTGTTTATGCCTTTAGAAATCCTGTGGGGAATAAGCTCTGCCTGTGTCTGCCACAGCCCAGGATGTGGGATCAGGTTATCCTCAGTGTTCCAGGAGGAAAATTTAAGGTCAGGTATTTTTAAACTTGCTTTTTCTGAAGATTTTTTTTTTTTTTTGTGGCATGTGCCTGGCAGGCAAAGCAGCAGCTGTTCCCAAATATTATCTAACATCTGGAGGAGGAGGAGCAGGACAATGCTGTCAAGGACATAAGCACAGTCAAGGGAGCAGGGAAGAGTCAGCAAATCCTTATTGTTCCTTTGGTGCTTTTTGGGATACAAATCCTCTTAGGATGGCAGAGGGGTGTAGAGAGGCTTTTACAAGGGCTCCAGGGAGACCTCAGGGCCTCTTCAGTGCCTAAAGGGGCTCCAAGAGAGCTGGAGAGGGGATTTGGATAAGGGATGGAGTGCCAGGACAAGTGGGAGTGGCTTCAGGCTGAAAGAGGGTGGGACTAGATGGAATGTTGAGAAGGAATTCTTCCCGGTGAGGGTGCTGAGGCCCTGGTGCAGGTTGCCCAGAGAAGCTGTGGCTGCCTCATTCCTGGCAGTGTCCAAGGCCAGACTGGATGGGGCTTGGATCAACCTGGTCTAGTGGAAGGTGTCCCTGCCCACGGAAGTGGATGAGTTTTAAGGTCTCTTCCAGCTCAAACCATGTCATGATTCCATGACATTGTGCACAGTGCCCAAAGAGCCCTTTTTGAAGTACTGAGAGCCCAATATCCATCTGTTCCAGCCACTCGCCAGATCGAGATCCTGGAGCTGGAGGATTTGGAGAGGGAGTGTCTGCTGGCACGGATCCGGCTCACCCTGGTGGAACACGACGTGTCAGCAGCAGCTGTGGCAGGTGAGGGGGGTTCAGCCACTCTGTCCTGTCCCAGAGGCAAACCCAGAAGCTGCCAGGGACCATCAAATTCCTATCCCTACCATGAAATCCAGCCACTGACTTCAGCAGGTTCTGAGATGCACATCAGGAGAACCAATTTTAAGTTTTCCTTCTTTTTTTTGGCTTTTTCAGGCTCTGGTGGTGTGCAGTGGGGGTGGGATGAGCTTCTGAGTTGGGACAAAAAAGGCATTTTGGAAATAATGGAAGCATAGAATTATTAAGGTTGGAAAAGAACTTCAAGATCATTAAATCCAACCTTTTTAACTGATGAAGAATTTATTTTCCTGGACAATCCTGCTCCATGGAACAGTGTTAAAAAGTTGTGAAAGTTGTTCCTTTCTGGGAAGCAGGAAGGTGTAGCTCTCCCACCTGGAGTATTTTAGTATCTCTGGTACAAGTTACACAACATCTCCACATCTTTCCCCTCTAAATGTCAGGAGGAGGTGACTTCCCAGCGCGGGATTGCAGGGAAAGGATGGAACAGCTGCTTTGAGGGCAGAGTGGTGACGCAGGGAGCAGAGTGCCACGGTTTCTATGCTGCCAGAATATGGATGCTTGGCTGCAGGCCTGTGTTGAGGCTGTCCCCTCCTTAACCTCAGTGATCTTGGGGATCTTTTTCCAGCCTTAACAATTCAATGGTTCTGAACAGCGGCAGCATTTCCCTATCATGTATTGCTGCCTGTGTCCCTCTCCAGCTGGTGCTCCATCAGGGACAGCTCTGTGGGTCACAGCTGCTCTGTCCAGTCCCTTCAGGGATAGCTGCTGGCCTCATGGGATGCTCTGCAGGCCAGGAAAGCCTCCAGCCATGGATTGAGGAGTACTGCTGCAGGCTGTTGGAGGCTGTTGGCACCCTGCTGCTGCATCTCTCCATGAGTAACACAGGGCGAGGCCCTGGTGAGCACTGGGCTGTTACTGGGGAGGCTTTACCTGCTTTTCCTCCCCTTCAGGCAACTCCACACCCGAGGAAATGGTGTCTCTGCTGGTCCGGGCTGGGCTCTTTGACTCGGCCATCACCCTGTGCCAAACCTTCAAGCTGTCCTTGACGCCCATCTTTGAGGGGCTCACCTTCAAGTATGTCTGGGTGCCGTCCCACCTCGGGGGACACAGGGCTGGAGGGGTGTGGGGGCTTGGGTGTGGAACTTGCCCAAGAGCCTACTTTCCCTGCCAGTCCAGCTGCGTTGTTTGTTGGGAGTAATCTTGTAAGGGGTGGCATTGATGCTGGTGGGAAGGGGCTGGGCTCTGGAGGGACCCACTTCCCATGGCTTTTGGTCGTGCAGGTGCATCAAGCTCCAGCTGGGAGGGGAAGCAGCACAGGCCAAGGCCTGGGACTGGCTGGCAGCCAACCAACTCTCAGCCCTGGTCACCACCAAGGAGTCCAGGTAGGTTTATCTCCACAGTTCGGGAGGAGGAGGATCTGGAGACAGGAGCTCTGTGCAAATCCAGAGGGTTGCAGGTCCTTAAAACGCCTAAGGCCAGAACAGCGGGCACGGGATGTGGGGAGAGCTGTGCTTCCACCCTGTCCCCACATCACCTGGAACATACCATGGCCTCACAGGTGGGGCAGGAGCTGCTGGCACTTGTTCCATGGGGAATTGTTTCCTTGCAGTGCCACAGATGAAGCCTGGAGGCTGCTGTCATCCTACTTGGAGCGTTACCCATCCCAGAACAGCCTGTACCATCGCTGCGTCATCAACAAGCTCCTGGCACACGGGATACCTCTGCCCAACTGGCTCATTAACAGCTACAAGGTGAGAACAGGGACACAGCTGTTCCCAAAAACCCCAAAATTCCAGGTTTCCCAGAGCTGCTGGATCACCCTCACTCAGACACCTGCCGGGTGCTCTGTGCCCGGTACCAAGGCTCAGAGCAGGTTCTCTCAGCGTGGTCCCAGTCCTGGTCACATTCCCTGGCTGAGTTTCCCCCTTTCTGGCAGGAAGTGGACGCTGCCGAGCTGCTGCGCCTGTACCTGAACTACGATCTGCTGGAGGAGGCCGTGGATTTGGTGCTGGAGTACGTGGATGCCGTGCTGGGCAAAGGGCACCAGTATTTTGGGATCGAGGTGAGCTCACCCGCTGTTGGGATGTGGCGTGATGTTCCTTGGGGACATGACGTGAGGGTTCCTGTCCGTTCCAGGTGCCTCTGTCCCCAGCGTCCCCCACGATGTGGCTTCCCTACACTGCCATAGACCAGCTGCTGCAGGCGCTGCGGGAGAGCAGCGCCAGCGAGAACAGCGTGGTGGTGGGTACCGGGCTCCCGGACACCGGGATGGGCCACGGGGTGGAGGGACACGGTGGGACCCCTCGTGACTCCTGCCTCTCCCAGCTCTATGAGAAGCTGAACGACAGGATGGAGGACTACCAGCAGAAGGTCAGCGTGGCCACCATGGAGCGCCTGTACTGCCGGCCCTAATCCGGGTGACGTCCCCAGGAGCGTCACCATCCCACCCCGCGGTGCCGGTTTTCCATAAGGATCCGGTTCAGGGAGGTGGAGTGCTGAAGGACGTGTCCCCTCACTGTCCCTTTTGTGGGCAGTGGGTGAGCAACAGAGCTGGGGTGTGTGGCCATGACACCCCTTTACTCTCTGCCTCCTCCAGATATGGAACTGTTGGGAATTTCTTTTATTTATTGGTATGTTTTTGGATCAACTTTAATAAAATGGAAGTGTTATTTGAGGTGTGCATAAGGATGTGGTGGGAAAAGTGGGGACTGTGGTGCTCCTCTCCAGGGATCATCCCTATACTACCCTTGCTCTAGGGCTGGGATATAGGGCAGGGTGGAGCTGTAGAGCCCCGGGGAAGGATGGAGCTGTATCCTCAGTGGATATAGCTCAAGGGAGGTTCGAGGGAAGAGGATATAGGATAATAAGGGGCCATAGCCCCCAGGAAGAACTATAGGTTTGGTATAGGGTAGCATGGGACCACAGCCCTGGAGGGCAGGACGGGGCGGCAGGTCCGGATGGAGCCATAGCCTCTGGCTCGGCCCCATCCATAGGGAGCGCGCACTGCCGGGGCGCGTTTCGCGCAGGCTCCGCCCCCTTCGGTGACGTCAGCGTCCCGCCCCCTGCGCGCGGCGCGCGCGGCCACAGCCCTGAGGCGCAGCCGCCGCCGCCGCCGCCATGGGGAAGAAGGCGCGGGCCGCGCCCGGGCGCCGGCCCATCCTGCAGCTCTCCCCGCCCGCGCCGCGCCGCGACGAGGCGGCAGGACCCGCGGGCGAGGGGGGCGACTCGGGCTCCGAGCCGGGTAAGGCGAAGAAAGCGGGTGGAAGCGGGGGGCGCTTTGTTGGCGGGGCGCGGCCTAGTGCGGCCTAGCGCGGCCTGACGGGAGCGGGTGGTCCCGATCCGCTCTCCCCCGCGATCCCCCCAGCCTGAGCCCCCCGTAATTGACGCTTCTGTCCCGCAGATGAGCCCGAGACGGTGGCGGAGCCGCCTCGCAACCCGCCGAATCCGCCGCCTCCCGCTCCCGCCGCGGTCAAGGCCACAGGTAAGGGAGCGCTCTGGGATGAGACGCGGGATTACATCCCCCCTGAAAAACTTGGGGGAGAATTTCAGGATTTGGGGGTGCTTGCGGCCCCCGATACACAATAACGATAAAAGAGATGCTGGCGTTGTGGTTACAGATGGGGCTTTTTGTTTCAATTTTGGGGGTGCTTGATTCTCAGATACAGTTTTTTTGGGTCCAAAACATGATTTAATTTTTTTTAAGTTCAATGTATGGGGAATTTGGTTCTAAAAGCGGTGTTTTGTCCCAAGTCTAGGCGTTTTTGATACTAGATGTGGAGGCTTGGGGGTCCTAAATGGTAGGAGTTTGGTCCTTTGTGTGATGATTTTTTTTTTTTTTTTTTTTTTTTTTTTTTTTTTTTTTTTTTTTTTGTCCTATGTATGGGATTTTGGTTCTAAAAGTGCTGGGCTGTGAGGTTCCAAATAGTTTTTGGAGGTCCTGCGTGTGGGTTTTCTCCTTCTAGGTGTGGTGGGTTTTGTGCTAAATATAGGGGTTTTTATGGGGCTGTGTTTGTTCTTCTCTCCATAACCCCGTATTTTTAACACAGGGTAATTAACCACCTTTAACACTTATTTTTGAGGGAAGAGAGTTAACCTTTTCCTAAATAATTAACTTTGGGGCTGGAGTTGTTTCCATTTTAATTATTTTAACCGTGCTGTTATACTGCTCATGGTTAAACGCATTTCATTACTGGTCCTCGCGCTGATTCCCCCCAGGCTGTCCCTGGCGCTGGTACCGGGGCTGTTCTCACAGTGGCACCTGGAGCAGAGGTGGGGGGTGGGACCCAGTGCCCTGTGGCAGCAGGAGGATTCCCCTGAGGATTTGCTCTCCCTCCTCCAGGAGGTTTGTGCCTGCTGGGTGCCTATGCTGACAGCGACGATGAGGAGGGTGAGACTCCGGAGAAGCCGGCCCGCTCCACGGATGCCAATGGCGGCGGTTCTGCTGACATCGACAGCACCCTGGCAAACTTCCTGGCTGTGAGTGCCGCTCCGGCAAGGACAGAGGGAGGGAGGCATGGCGGGAGGAGGGGAGCTCCATAGTCCGAGGCATCGTCCTCATCGGTAAGAGCTTTGATTTGGCTCGGGATTTGGAGCTCATGGCGGGAAGCTGTTTTTACAGGAGATCGATGCCATCACGGCCCCGGCGCAGCCCGCTGAGCCCGCTGCTGCCTCCTCTTCCTCCTCCTCCGTGCCGCCCCCCGTGCCTCCCCGGCCGGAGCCGAAGGACGCGACGGGCCCGTCGTCGGGCACGGCCAACGGCACGGGCTCGGCACCGGCCCCGGAGTGGCAGTATGACACCCAGTGCTCGCTGGCCGGAGGTGAGCGCCGGTCCTCTCTCCAAAGCGGGTGCTGACACACGGGTGTCACTGGGGACAGGGGAGTGACGGGCTGTCCTTGTCCCCCTGGCAGTGGGAGAGCTGGAGATGGGCGACTGGCAGGAAGTGTGGGACGAGAACACCGGCTGCTACTACTATTGGAACACCCAGAGCAACGAGGTGACCTGGGAGCTGCCACAGTACTTGGCAACGCAGGTCCAGGGCCTGCAGCATTACCAGCACAGGTGGGCAAGACCTCCAGGACGTTGCCCTGTGGGACATTGTCCCAGTCCCGCCCTTCATTGCCTCTCCTCTTCCTGAGCAGCACCGTGGCAGGCACCAACGGCAGCTTTGTGGCAGCTGCGGAGCCGTTCCCTCAGGAGAAGGGGACCCCAGGCAGCGCTGGCCGTGGGACCGGCCTCTGCAAGCGGGAGGTGAAGAAGGTCAGTCACGTGGGTTCTGGCTGCCGTGGGGCTTGCAGGCACCTCCTTGGGTGTCCTTGGGAGCAGCTGGGATGCTCTGCTCCATGCACAGTCCTAGGAGGGGCCTGGCAGCATGGGCTCTTTCCCAGGCAGCTGCCAGAAAGCTCACCCGGATTTTGTCCCATAGGAAGTGAATGAAGGAGTGCAGGCTCTCTCCAACAGCGAGGAAGAGAGGAAGGGAGTGGCTGCGGCTCTCCTGGCCCCACTCGTGCCCGACGTGGTGAAGGAGGAAGAGGAGCGCTGGAGGAGGAAAGTGATCTGCAAAGAGGAGGTTGAGCCGCCTCCGGAAGAGGAGGTGAAAGTGGAAGAGGTGCCAGCTGTCCCAGAGGAGCCAGAGCCCAGCAGGGATCCCCTGGAAGACACAGGGCAGGAGGATCTGTGCAGTGTGGTGCAGTCGGGGGAGAGCGCGGAGGAGGAGGAGGAGCAGGACACACTTGAGCTGGAGATGGTGCTGGAGAGGAAAAAGGTAATGGGAGATGTTTGTCCTGGAAACAGGGCCACGCGTGGCAGCCGTGGTATTGCTGGGAATAAACTGGGGTGTCTTGTCTCGGCAGGCAGAGCTGCGTGCCTTGGAGGAAGGCGACGGCAGCGTTTCGGGCTCCAGCCCGCTCTCCGATGGGAGCCAGTCGGCCTCGCAGGATGCGTCCCGCAGGCTGGCCTCCAAGCGAGGCAAATGGAAACTCTTTGTGGGAGCTGCCAGCCCTGAATCCGCCAGTCGAGGCCCCAGCAAAACGGGCCGGGAGAGCCCAGAAGCAGGAGAAGCAGGTAATTGGAAAGACTTCCTTTGGAGGGAGGAGCAGGGGGTCTCCTTTCCCTGAAGACCCACAGAGCAGTGCCAGGAAGGGCCGTGAGGTACGTGTGCCAGGTGGGACAGGCTGAGGGGTGGCTCTGTCACAAACCAGCCTCACTGGGATAAGCTGCTCCTCTGCCACTGTCTCCCTATCCTGATTACCCACATAAGGAGAAGAGTGCCGTATTCAGTGGTTCCTTGGGAGACAGGACACAGATAACAGCTGCCTCGCATCCCATTGCCTTCCTGCTCCTCCCAACATCACAAATCCAGCCTGCTGCACACGGGGTACTGTAACCCTCCACTTCTAAAGTTCAGTTTTTGAGCTGTGTGGTACTAAATTCCAGATAGCTGCAATGCCCCTGGAGCCACTCCAGGGCCCCACACTCAGTGTGAAGGGAATGTAACTCCAGCCCATGTGGCAAGGCAGCCCCTGTTTCTGTGGGGCTGGTTCAGTTCAGGGTGTGTGTGGATATAGCACTCATACACAACTAACCCTCATGTTCCAGTTGGATCCCTCAGAGCTGTGCTTCCCAAAATGCACCAGCTATAGCATTTTAAGGAACACTCTGTGCCCAGCAGCTCTGGGACTCCCAGACTGTAGAATCATGGAGTTGTTCAAGTTGGAGATGCCCTCTGAGGTCATGGAGTCCAGCTGTTCCTCCAGTACTGTCAAGGCCACCACTAACCATGTCGCCAAGTGCCACATTCACAGAGTTTTTTAATCCTTCCAGGGATGGGGACTCTACCACATTCCTGTGCAGCCTTTGCAAGGACTGGACAGCTCTGTCCATTAAGAAATCTCCCCCAATATCCAACTTAAACCTCCCTTGGCACAACTTAAGGCACTTTCTTCTTGTCCTGTCCCTTGTTTGCTGGGAGCAGAGCCTGACTCCACCCTTCTCTCAGGGCGTTGTGGGGAGCAAGGTGGTCCCCCCAAGTCTCCTTTTCTCTGGATGTGCCAGTCCCTTCCCAGCACGAGATTTGTGTGCCTGCAGCACAGAAAGCTGAATGAAACTGCTTTTCCAAGGAAAAACTGATACAAAAGTGCCTACAGCAGGCTGTGACCTGCTGGAGTGGGAGTTGGTGCGTGCCCCATCCCAGTGTTCCTGAGGCCCTGGGGACCTCTGCTTCAGACAGGGGCATGAGCTGGGTGACAGCTCTGGCATTAAATCAGTGATGTCATTTTTGCAGAGGAAAAGGAATGGTTTTGCTGGAGGGCTTTCCAAATAACCCTGAAGCCAGCTGATCCCAGCAGCATCAGATTCCTTCCACCTTAACCTAGGGAACAACAAGCTGTCACTCCAAAATAACCAGTTTAAGCTGAGCACCCTGCTGCCTGGAGGATGATTTAGGGAAGTGTCCTGCCTTCCAGCACCAGGACATGCTGAGAATTGGGGTTTCTCCCCAGAGGCCTGTGGGACTCTGTCACAAACTTCCTTCTTTGGAATTGATTGCTTTGACAGTGAATTAGTCATCCGAAGGCAAAGCCTTCTGGTATTAGCAGCTTTTGGGGACCTCTTCAGTCTTTCATAATTAACTTATTTAATACCTGGTACCTGTTATTGACAGATTTTGGGAGTTAGTCTCTTCCTGCTTCCCTGATGCCCAATTTTCCAGGCCTTGCCTCATTGCTGCTTTGCACTGTAGCAGCTCCAATGCTCTCCTTCCCATGTTATCCTTCTGGAAGGATCCCCACCACCAAAACACAGAGCAGTGACCATCTCTCCTTTTAAACTTCAGGCTCTTGTCACTGGCTCTGGTGGATCCTTGCTCTTTCCCCACTGTTTCCCACCTTGGCTTTGGTTCCAGGCAGTGTCCAGCTAGCTGCTGGTACTGCCAGGGTGGTGGTGGGACAAGGACTGACCTATCCTTCCTTCTCCTGCAGCCCCGAGCACAGAAGCAACTGATCCGAGCTCAGACAAAGAGGCAGAATCTGAGGAGCCCCAGGAAAAAGCCAAATCACAAGGGGCTCCAAAAATGGAAGAGGAAGAGCAGGATCTAAAGGTATGGAGAGGTAGAGGTGCAGCTCTGTGAGATGAGGGATGTGATGGGTGCTCCAGCTGCCAGCAGGAACAAGGGACATGCTGGCTCCCCCAGCCACCTCTTCCCTGGAGACACTGGAGCTTTGGGCTCTGGATTTGGCCCACCTGAAGCTTTTAAAGCTCAGATCCCGGTGTGGCTGCGGGAACAGCTTGCGAAGGAAGGGCTGGGACAATATCCTGTCTACAGTAGGATTCAGCAGCAAAAGCTTGGATGAAAGGAGGGTGTGGGGGGGCAAAGACTGAGCCCTGGGTGTTGTTGTGGCAGAGGACAACCAGTTTGATCTTGACTTTGTTTTCACCAATAACAATATTCCAGTCTCTGGCCCGGTCAGTCGTCCCGTTTCCAGGCTGAAGACTCCTCGTCCGTAATCTCTCCGTTTCTTGAGGCTGACGGTACCGCTCTGCCCTTCGCCCGGCGTTACTCTTAGATACAAGCTGGGGAAGCCCTGGGGATTTCTGCAGCATCCTGCTGATAGCTCTTCTCTGAGCCTTGGTTTGCTCCTTTGGCTGCACTGGATCAATTCCCTGATCTATAGCAGAGCTCCAGGCTCTAGGGCAGTATGACAGAGCAGTAGGGGAGATCTTTCCCGTTTGTCATTTAGTCCCCATGTCACTTGTTACCCTGAGATCTCCTGCAGCATAAAATTTGGCTCTGGAGTTACTCTGTGACGTTGGAAATGTTGTCACCTCCCTGTGGCAGATGGGGAATCGCCAGCTCGTGGTGGAGCCCGGGTGGAACCTGCAGCGAGAGTTGCCCATCCCTGTCCTCATTTCTCACCACTTAAATAATTTTTCTGGTGTGAAAGGGAAAGTCCTTTTGTCCTTGTAAAAAATCTCATATCTCCCCTATAAAACAACTCCTAAAGGATTTTGAGATGTAGCATTCCCAGACCAGAACTGAGCTTTCCTCAGTGCAGCATCCATTTGAGACCTGATTTTTAAATTAATTTATTTAAATAAAAAGAATAAAAGCCTGTAGCAGGGCTGGACTTGCTGGTCCCCTCTGCAGTCCCCCTCTCCTGGTCCCGGTGGATGCTGTCACAGACCGTGTGGTGCTTTTCCATGCAGGATTCCCTTAGAGCTGTTGGAGGAATGCCAGCTCCCTGGGTAACCAGTTCCATTTGCTCATCGGGTTGGGATCTCTCTGGTTACAGGAGCTGCGCCGTGGCCACCACTCCCAAGTCACCCTCTGCTCCGTGGTGTTCCCTGGCTTCTCCAGAGACACATTAACATGGGGATTTATATGCCTGCCTTGATCTTCTGTAGGGCTTGCTTGTCTGACCCATCACCTCTGGAGACAGATGCTTCCTTGGTGGCTTTGGTGGACATTCCAAAGTCTCTTCGGAGGAGTGAAGTTAAAAATAGATATTTTTAAAGCCCTCTTTCAAGCAGTGGTGATGCTACTTGCAGACATTCCTGTTCTGGATTCCCTTCTGGCTTGTGGCTGCTTCCATACAGTGGCTCCAGTCAGGGGGATGGACTCAGGGATCCCCGTGTCCCCAGACTGGAGGTTTCACTCCCATAGGATGCTGGGGTTGAGTAGCCATGGTCACCATGAGCTGACCTGAGTGTTGATGTAGCTGCTGCCTCTGCTCTGCAGTAAATCCAGAGCTGTTGTCCCTTTCTGGTGCTTTCCAGCTAGTTCCTCTGGAAAGCAATTATTTACAGAACTTGGAATGATATCCTGGCCCATTTATTTGGGAAACATTCTTAGATATCTGCTGTGGCAATGGTTCTGCTGTTACTCCAAAGTACCGGAGCGACCGGAGCCCATGCTGTCCTTCGGCACAGTCACACGCAGTCCGTGGAGGAGCTGTCACCCAGCCACCCACACTGCCCTGTCCCTGGGGCCCAGCATGTAGTGGGACTTAACAGAGGGGGTGACAGGCACACAGGGCCAGGGTGGCACACCTCGGTCCCGCTAAGCTGAGGGGCTGCGGGTGGTCCTGAGCGGCGTTTCCCGAGAGCCGCGGGGCCGTAGCCACCCAACGCCGCTCCCAGAGGGCAGCTCTTGACTCTGCCCTTTTTCCTGGCAGTTTCAGATTGGAGAGCTGGCAAATACTCTGACTAGTAAATTGGAGTTCCTGGGCATCAACAGACAATCTATCTCCAACTTCCACATGTTGCTGTTGCAGACAGAGGTAACCGAGCCTTCGCCCCTCGCTCCGGCCTCGTGTTCCGGAGCGGATCGGATGCAATCCGCCGTCCGAGCGCCGGTGCTGCGTGAGCCTCGTGGCGCCTTGCCGCGCGGGGCCCTCCCTTCCTCGGCGGGGGGAGAGCGTGGCTCGGCGCGGAGGCGGGGTGTCCTCCTCCTGGCCCCCCGCGTCCCGTGCCGGAAGGGAGCCTCCCGATCCTCGAGTCCCGTCCCCCCCGGGGCCACCGGCAGCCCGCCTCACCGGCTTCCCCCGGTTCTTGCCCTCTAGACCCGCATTGCAGACTGGCGAGAAGGTGCTCTCAATGGAAACTACCTCAAACGCAAACTCCAAGACGCAGCCGAACAGCTTAAACAATACGAAATAAACGCCACCCCTAAAGGCTGGTCCTGCCACTGGGACAGGTACGCGCTCTCCTCCTTTCTCACCTTTCATCTCTGACATCTCAGACATGATTTGTGACCATCAACCACCCGACGACGCTGGCGCCGTCCCTCTGGCAGACTGAGAGCGGCTTCTGTTAGTGCTGGGCAGGCAGAGAAACGTCCGGCACTCGCAGAGTTTGGGCCGGCCGCCAAACCGGAGGATCCAAACGGAGTGCCCGGTGCTTTGCGACGGAGCAGATTCCCTGACGGACAGAGCTGGTTGTGCCTCTCGCGAGTGTCCAGCGCTGTGGAGGGCGGGCCTGGGGGGTCGCGCATGCGAGAGCTCTGTGAACTTTGCAGGATCTCTGGATCAACTCTTCTGACCAACAGCTCTTCTAAAGGACAAACTTCAACTCACCGACGGAACGAAGAACAAGATTTCTGTCTCCTGCCAGCAGGTCAGACCCAAACATTTCTTTGTCTATTTGGCTTTCTTGATTAATTTTCCTTTGTTTGAAATCTTTGCTCTTTTGTTTTTCAGCTCCCAGATCCGCTCCCTCTCTCTAGCATTCACTGTGTGTTTGACACCAAGAGTATCTTAAAAAACTCTGCGCACCATGGGGTAGGGGGGCAGCCGCTTCCCTCCGTTGGGCTGTTCCCCTGTGCCTCTTCTCGGAGGGCGACTTTCAGCCAAGGCCGTGCTGAAAGTCCCAGTGTTAGCGAGACGTTGCCGGCGTTCCCGGCCCTCCTCTCCCTCGGAGCGGGGGGGCTCGGGGCGACGTTCCCGCAGCCAGCGATAGCAAATAGCTTTGAGCGAGTCGGCTCGGGCCTCTCCTGCCTCTGTCCTCAAAGTTGTTTGTTGTGTGTGGGAGAGCGGCAGCCCTGCTGCACGAGGGTCTCCCCTGCGAGAGCGCACCGCTGTCGTGGGCAGGCCCGCCTTGGAGTGTCGGGGGCGGAGAAGGGAAGCTGAAGCCTCCTTTTGTTTCTTGTGATCTAGGGAGCATAGACGCTATTTCTATGTTAACGAGCGCTCAGGAGAGTCGCAGTGGGAGTTCCCCGACGGGGAGGACGAAGAGGAGGGACAGCGAGGCACCGCCGACAGAAAACCCGACAGTCCTCCAAAGCCACCTCCCAAAGACAAAGGAGAGCACGCCGAGGGGCCTGCCGAGCGCCCCGCAGGTACGCCTCGCTGGCAGGGAGGGCCCTGGCAGGACCGTGGGCAACGGTGGGCGGTACAGACTGTAGGCCAGGTGTTCAAGCCCGTGTCAATGTGTGTTTTTCAGGCTCCCTTTGTAAAGAATCCTTCTCAGGCCAAGTTCCTGCTACGTCTCTCATGCCACTCACTCCGTTTTGGACTCTGCTTCAGTCCTCTGTCCCAGTCCTCCAACCTCCCTTGCCTTTGGAAATGCCTCCGCCACCTCCACCCCCTCCAGACTCGCCCCCGCCACCTCCACCGCCCCCCCCACCGCCTGGAGAAGATGGGGAGATCCAGGAAGTGGAGATGGAAGATGAGGGGGGTGAGGAGCCGCCTGCCCCAGGAACAGAGGAGGATGCTCCTCTGAAGTCCCTGGTGCGCCCTGCTGCCAGCAGCAGCCAGGTGAGCACTGGTGCCAGGGCTCCACTGATTCCAGAGTGTAACTCTGGGAAATGGGTGTGTAATGGTGCTCCTGGCTCAGCACTCACCTCAGCACTCTCTTCCAGGCCACTGTCGATCCGAGCCCAGCCCCGCTGCTCTCGGCCAAGGCGCAGAAGAGAAAAGCAGTAGAGATGAGCCCGGGGTTGGTGCAGCGCACGGCCACCATTGGCAGCTGCCCCGTCATCTACAGCCAGCCCCTGATGGCCACGGGCAAGTACCAGCCATCAGCCGTGCCCTTGGCCTCCCTGAGGCCGCGCCAGCGCCTCCAGAGCGAGATCCAGGGACGCCCCAACCTGCGCATGGCTCCCGGCCACGCTGGCCCTCAGCCCACAGCCCTGGGGCTGCAGTCCAGCTACCTGGGTGTGACCGGACCTGCCGCGCCTTCCGTGATGGGATACTCGGAGTGCGCAGTGCCCGTCAGCCTGGCCAGCACGGCCACCGCGCAGCCAGCGCCAGCACGGGGAGCCCTGCCAGCCGCGGGCGCTGCAGCTGAGCAGCCGCCGCCCCCACAGACGCCCCCACCGCCCACCCCCAAGGCGCCGCCGCCTCCAGAGAAGGAGAAGCCGAGGAAGGGGCGCAAGGACAAGGTAGGCCAGATGGGTGGTCTCACACCAACACCTTCCTCCCCTCCTCCCTTTCCAGCCATGCTCACCACTGTTACTTTTGTGGCACAGGGCAAGAAGGGCAAGACAAAGATGCCATCGCTGGTGAAGAAGTGGCAAAGTATCCAGCGGGAGCTGGATGAGGAGGAGAATTCCAGCTCCAGTGAGGAGGACCGCGAGACCACAGCCCAGCGGCGCATCGAGGAGTGGAAGCAGCAGCAGCTGATGAGGTGCAGACCCCGGGGGCTGGCACCAGGACATTTCCTGGTGCCTTGTAAAGGTGGGTGATCCGTGAGAAGGCCAGCTGTGTGCTGACATTCTGCTTTATCCCTGCAGTGGCATGGCTGAGAGGAATGCCAACTTCGAGGCACTGCCAGAGGACTGGCGGTCACGGCTGAAGCGGAGGAAAACGGCCTCGAGCACATGAGGCATGCAGGGCCGTGCCCACCTCTTGGGGTTTTTTTGTTTTGGTTTTTTTTTACAGATGTACAGTTCCTTTGACCATTGTCCAATAAATTGTAGCAGTTTGGGAAGTGCCATCTCATTGATTCTGCTTAAGGGCAGGTGGTAGGTGGGGATGGGGAGCACAAAACCCCTGTAATCCACAATTACTGGTGTGGATTGTGGAGACAGGAAGGCTCTGCAGAGGAAACTGGACAGGCTGGATTGAAGGGCTGAGGGCAAAGGCCAAGTGCCAGGTCCTACACTTGGGTCATACAAACCCTGTTGAATGCTCCAGGCTGGGGGAAGAGAGGCTGGAAAGCTGGGAAAGGTCCTGGGGATGCTGGTGAGAGCAGCTGAACAGGAGCCAAGGTGGACAAAAGGCCGATGGCACCTGCGCTGTACCAGCATTGGTGTGGCCACAGGCCTGTGCCCTGTTCTGACCCTGCTGGGCCAGCTCCAGCAGTGGAGGTGGCCTCCACTCTACCTGGGGACAAATCTGGAGCCCTCATGGCAAGAGGGGCTGTCCAAAGAAGGGAATGGAGCAGAGGAAGGGTTTGGAGCACCAGGAGGAGCTGGGCTGGGGCTCAGCCTGGACTAAAGGAGGCTTGGGGGGACCCAACCCCTTGACAGGAGGGTGCAGCCAGCGTGCGAGTCAGGCTCTGCTGCCAGGGAACAAGGGATGGGACAAGAGAAAACAGCCTCAAGCTCTGCTAGGGGAAGTTGCGGTTGGACACGAGGAGGAATTTTGTCATTGAAAGTGTTGTCAGGCATCAGAAGGGGCTGCTGAGAAAGGTGGAGTCCCCAGCCCTGGAGCTGTCCAAGGAATGACTGGACATAGCACTCTAGTCTGGGTGACGAGGTCACAGGTTGGGCTCAATGATCCTGGAGGTCTTTTCCAACCTGAATGACTCTGAAATCCCTCTGGCTCCTTTCCCAGCTCTGCTCCAGGACCGCCCCATTCCTCCCTGTAGCTCGGCAACCACTTGCCAGCCCAGCCCTGACACTGCCTCTGCTGTTTGGGTCTCCTGGGGCTCTCACAGCCATGGAGCCTGCAGGGTGCCACGCTGCCCAGGGAGGGGAGGGAGCTCCGGGGGGTTTCGGTGGGAGACAGCTCCTGAAGCCCTATGACAGCTTCATCCGCACCCACCTGCGCTTCTATGGCTACTTCCGAGGTGAGGCCTGGCCGCCGTGCCCTCCTGTCCCTGGGCTGTGTCCCCTCCTGCCCCTGGCTGCAGCGCTGTTCTCCCCAAGATGAGAAGATGGGCAGGGAAGGGAATGCCATGTCCCCGGGGGAACCCTCCAGGCAGCATGCCAAGGCATCCACCAGCCCTGGCTGGCAGCGAGGTCCTGGGCACGAGCCAAACCGTGAGTGAGACCCTGCAGCCCCTCACAGCTCCCCGAGCACAGCGTCCTCCCAGCACAGCAAGTGTGGTGGGAGGCCCTCTCCCTGTCCCTGTCTTGGTTTTGGGGAATGCCCCTGTCCCTGCCTTGGTTTTGGGGGTGCCCCTACCCCAACCACACTGGAGACCCCCAGCCCTCTCCGGTGCTTGTGCAGCCCCCAGGGTGGTGCAGACGCCCCACCAGGGCAGACCAGCCCCCTTAAGGCAGCCCTGGAGGTCTCCAGGAGAACCACAGGCTCCATTCTCCCTCCCCGCTCCCCGCTGGCCTGTGGAGTGTGAAGTCATCCAGGAGACGATTGAGCACATCGGTGAGGGGATGCTCCAGCTGTCCCCCCGCCTCACCCCTTTGCCAGACCCCTGTTGTGTGTATGGCGTTTGTCTCTGTGTCCCCCCTCTCCCAGAGTGGGTCCCCCCCAAACCAGAGCCCTTCTGCCCTCCCATGGGCCCGGAGCAGGCCCTGTACACCCTCGGTGAGGAGCAGGGCACTGTCGTCTACCACTCCAGCCCAGGTAAGGGAGCACGGGCAGCACCTCTGTGTGCTTCCGCTCTCCCCAGACCCCCACCGCTGTCCCTGCTCCCTCCACAGCACTCCAAGGCTCCTGCTTTACCCGTGCTCGGGTTGGAGGAGCCCCAGGGCCACTCTCCTCGCCAGCAGCTCCCTTGGAGGGTCCCCAGGACACCACGCTGCTCTTCGAGTCCCGCTTTGAGAGTGGGAACCTCCAGAAGGCCATCAAGGTGTAAGAGAGAGGCTGGGGAGCACGGGGCCTCTCGTGTCAGCCTGGATCCGGAGCGCTGCCCTTCCCTCCACACAGGGGTCCCTACGAGTACGTGCTGATGCTGCGGCCAGACCTGTACACGGCCAAACACACACAGTGGTTCTACTTCCGTGTCCAAAACACGCGCCAGGAGCCGCTCTACCGCTTCACCATCGCCAACATGGCCAAGCCCAAGAGCCTCTACGGCCAGGGCCTGCAGCCACTGCTCTACTCCCAGCGGGATGCCCAGAGCCGTGGCATAGGCTGGCGCCGGGTCGGGACCGACGTCCGCTACTACAGCGGCAGCGCGGGGGAGCCGCCGGTGTCCCGGCTCAGCTGGACCGTGCGCTTCCCGCACGACGGCGACACGTGCTTCTTCGCCGCCTGCTACCCCTACACCTATTCGGACCTGCAGCGCTACCTGCGCGCGCTGGCGGCCGACCCGCTGCGCTCACGGTTCTGCACGGTGCGGGCGCTGTGCCGCAGCCTGGCCGGCAACACCGTCTACCTGCTGACCGTCACCGGCCCGGGCGGCACGGCCGGCAAGCGGGCGGTGGTGGCGAGCGCCCGCGTGCACCCCGGCGAGAGCGGCGGCTCCTGGGCCATGAGGGGATTCCTGGATTTCCTGCTGAGCGCCCACGAGGACGCGCAGCTCCTGCGCCGCCTCTTCGTCTTCAAGGTGGTGCCGATGCTCAACCCTGACGGGGTGGTGGTGGGCAACTCCCGCTGCTCCCTGGCGGGACGGGATCCCAACAGGGCCTATGGGAAGGCGCTTCCCGGCTCCTTCCCCGGCGTGTGGCACCTGCGGGCCATGGTGCAGAGGTGAGGCAGGCACGGGGAGCTGGCGGGACAGGGCCACCCCTGTGGCGGTGCTGGTGGCCGTATCCTGACGTGTGCAGGGTGCTGGCGGAGCGGGAGGTGGTGCTGTACTGCGACTTCCACGGGCACAGCCGGAAGAACAACGTCTTCATGTACGGCTGCGATGCCGGCGGGGACGGCACCGGGACACGGCTGCGCCAGCGCGTGTTCCCCCTGATGCTGAGCAAAAACGCCCCCGACAAGGTGGGACACGGGTGCCTCAGAGCCACGTGTTGCGGTGGCACTGCAGCCACCGTGCCACTCCCCACGCTGTCCCTGTGGGGCTGGGACCCCTCTGACCCTGGGGGCCCCCAGTTCTCCTTCTCCAGTTGCAAGTACCAGGTGCAGAAGAGCAAAGAGGGGACAGGCCGGGTCTCCATGTGGCGCCTGGGTGTCTCCCACAGCTACACCCTAGAGGTGGCCTTCAGTGGCTCCACGCTGGGTGAGGGGCTGCCACAGCCACGGGGACGGTGCCAGTGGGGTGGTCCTGGGTTGGGGAGCTGCCCTTGTTTCCTTTTCCCTGTCCCCTCCAGGTGGGAGGAGCTCCCACTTTAGTGTGGAGGACCTCGAGTCACTGGGCCGCCTCCTCTGTGACACCCTGCTGGACTTCTGCGACCCTGCGCCCGCCAAGGTGGGCTTGGACCTGGCCCAGGGTGCCCCGGTGCCGTGGGACCACGGTGACACCGTGACACCGGCACTGTCCCGCAGCTCCAGCAGTGCCTGGTGGAGGCGGATGCGCTGCTGCAGCGGCAGATGAGTCGTGAGTCAGGCTCTGGAGGCAGCTGGAGCGATGTGTCCCCCTCAGAGCTTGAGTCCAGGTATGTCATCCCCTGTCACCTCATGTCACCTGCAGTGCCACTGGGGGCTGCAGATGGTTCTTTCCCCCTGCAGCACCAGCGGCTCCAACAGCTCCGTGTCCGAAGGGATCCCAGATGACTTCCACAGCCCCGACCGAACAGTGAGTCTCCATGTGCCACTGATTTTGAGGTGGCAGGGATGCAGAGCCAGGGTGGAACATGGTGACAGAGGGTGCAGATGTCCCAGTGCCACTTTACCACCTGGCACAGGTAGAGCCACACAGGAAAAAGCAGCTGCGGAAACGGAGAGCAAGGAACGTCCTGCGCCGAACAAACCGGAGCCACACCAGCATCCCGGTGAGTCTGGAGCCACCACAGTCCATCCCGGCCCCGAGGAGACAGTCCTGCGGGGACACTTGTCCCCAGTGCTGTCCCACCCCTCAGGTGGGTCTGACACCTCTCCTGTGCCCCCCAGGCTGGGACCCGCAGGCATCCAGTTCTTCCTGGTGTCCAGAGTGGAGGTGGCAGTGCGGGAGAGAAGCCCAGAGCCAGCTCCAGGGCAGCTGGAGCAGGGAATGGCCCCCGTGCCATCGTGGGAGAGGTGCCTGGAGCTGACTCTGGAGTGGCCCTTCCCAGGGCGCCTGAAGCAGGGAATGGCTGCTGTGCCACCATGGGAGAGCATCAGCCGGACAGTGGCACAAGCGCTGTGACGTGTCGCAAGCCACCACTGAGCCCCTGCCACTGTGCTGCCACCAGTGACTCTTCCCGGGATCCAGCTGTGGGAGCAATCTTGGGGCCATCCTGGCAGCGGGGCGGGCGCAGGCCCAGGGACAGGGCACGTCCCCTCACTGTCCGTGCTGCGGCCCCACGCTGCTGCGCCTGTGCTCGGCAGTAAAGGTGCCGCCACCTCCGTGTCTGTGCCTGGTGCTGCCCGTTCGCATTGTCGTGTCCCCTCAGGGGTCCTCCTGTCCCCGAGCCCGGCGGAGTCTTGCTAGCACCCAACCCCGAGCCACCATGGTGTCAGCCTAGGCCCTCCCACCAGCGTGTCACCTCAGCCCTACCACCATGGTGTCACCTTGGGCTCTAGGGATGTGGTGTCGCTAGCTCCACCACCCAGGTGACCCCTCAGCCCTGTCTCCCCGGTGTCCCCACAGGCTCCGTCGGTGCCCCCAGTCCCGCAGGCCCCGTTGCCATGGCAACACCCCCGCGGCGCCGTCGGGTGTTTCCATGGCAGCCGCGGCGCTCCCAGAGCGCCCCCCAGCGGCCG
This sequence comes from Onychostruthus taczanowskii, assembly GCF_017590055.1. Classification (NCBI taxonomy): domain Eukaryota; kingdom Metazoa; phylum Chordata; class Aves; order Passeriformes; family Passeridae; genus Onychostruthus; species Onychostruthus taczanowskii. The sequence goes on from NW_024499752.1 coordinate 126,615, forward strand.
GAAGCGCGTCACGGCGGCGCCGGAACTACCGGGGAGGAGGAAGCGGAAGCGGCGGCAGCCGTGGCCGTGTCCTTCTGTGCCGTGACGCCGGGGCGGCACCATGGCGGACGCGGCTTCGCAGGTGCTGCTGGGCTCGGGGCTCACCGTGCTCTCGCAGCCGCTCATGTACGTGAAGGTGCTGGTGCAGGTAAGGGCGGGGTTGAGAGGGGGTACCGGGCCCGGTGTCGGCCGCGCGGGGGATACAGCCTGCCCGTTCCCGCTGCAGGTGGGCTACGAGCCGCTGCCGCCCACCCTGGGGAGGAACATCTTCGGCCGCCAGGTATACCAGCTGCCCGGCCTCTTCTCTTACGGTGAGTCCGCCCTGGTGGGGCCGCCCCGGCGCCGTCCCGGTGCCGCCGTGGGGTCCCCCCGGGGCTGACGGTCCCCGCTGTCCCCAGCCAAGCACATCGTAAAGGTGGACGGGAGAGCAGGACTCTTTAAAGGCCTCGCCCCCCGCCTCTGCTCCAGCGCCATCGGCACCGTGGTGCACAGCAAAGTGCTGCAGGTACCGGCACGGGCGGGGCGCCGGGCCCGGGGCGCTGCGGGAACCGGGGGTTCCGCCGCCGGGACGGGGGCACACCGGGGCCCCCTGGCTCCCCGCGCGGTGCTGACCCTGCGCTGACCCTGCCCTTTGCTCCACAGCGGTACCAGGAAGCCGAGCAGGCTGAGGTGGGTGCAGACGTCCTTCCCTTCCCTTCCCTTCCCTTCCCTTCCTCCCTCTTTCTATTTCTGTGTTCTTCTATTCCTCCCTTCTCCTTTCTTTCTTTTCTTCTTTCCCTCATTCCTTTCTCCTTTTTCTCCTCTTTTTCTTTCCCTTCTCCTCTTCTCTCTGTCCTTCCCTCTTTCCTTCATTCTGGCCGTTCTCCCTTCTCCATGCCTTCCCTCCTCCTTTTCCCCTTTGTTTCCTTCTGTTTTTTCTTCCTCCTCCCCTCTCTCTTCCCTCTCTCCCTCCTCCCCACGGCTCCCGGATTTGGGCAGCCCCAGCCCTGCATCCGGAGCGCTCCGGTGGGCCGGGAGCATCCAGCCCCTCCCAGGGGACAGCGTCCTGTCTCTGGCAGCTGCTCCCACCTGACTCCTCCTTCCCCCTCCAGCCTGGAGCCAGCAAGAAGGAGCCGGTGTCCTCACTGGAGCACGTGCTCAAGGAGGTGAGGAGGAGGAGGAAGGCACTGGGATGCCACATCCCTGTCCCCTCCTGCTGACGCTCCCTCTGTTCCCAGACCTCCCGGGAGATGGTCGCCCGCTCTGCCGCCACCCTCATCACCCACCCCTTCCACGGTAGGTGTGTCCCCATCCCACGGGAGCGGGGGGCGCGGTGCCAGGTGCCTCCCGTGTCCCTCGGTGTCACCCCGTGTCCCCGCAGTGATCACCCTGCGCTGCATGGTGCAGTTCATCGGCCGTGAGACCAAGTACAGGTACGGCTCCGCGTGCTCCGCCGGGCCCGGCATCCTGGCTCCCCCTGACCTTGTCCCTCCTCTTCTCTCTATCCCAGCGGGACACTAAGCGCCTTCGCCACAATCTACCGGGAAGAGGGAATCCTGGGATTCTTCGCGTGAGTGCCGGGAAGGCAGGGAGGGGCACGGGGGGGTGACATCAGTGGGGAGGTCCCAAAGCCACTTGGGGAGTATCTCTAATCCCTCCAGCGGCTCTGGATCACTCACCCGAGCATCCCCAGGGATGGCTGTTCCCCATCTCCCTGTCCCACACCAGCTGCTCCCCATCTCCCTGTCCCACACCGGCTGTTCCCCATCTCCCTGTCCCACACCAGCTGTTCCCATCTCCCTGTCCCACACCAGCTGCTCCCCATCTCCCTGTCCCACACCGGCTGTTCCCCATCTCCCTGTCCCACACCGGCTGTTCCCATCTCCCTGTCCCACACCAGCTGTTCCCAGCTCCCTGTCCCACACCAGCTGTTCCCAGCTCTCGGATCCGAGCCCTCGGCCAACATTCCCGCTGTTTCTTCCCTTGCAGCGGCCTCGTCCCGCGGCTCCTCGGGGACATCCTCTCCCTGTGGCTGTGCAACATGCTGGCCTACCTCATCAACACGTACGCGCTGGAGAACGGGGTAGGCTCCGCTCCGGGATCCGGAGTGCCGGGAGCGGACGGGGGCAGCTCCGGGGGTGTTCTGGGAGCCACGACCCCGTTCTGGGGGGATTGAGGTGTGCTGCTCCTCCCTCAGGTCTCCACCATGACTGAGATGAAGAGCTACTCCCAGGCGGTCACTGGGGTGAGTACAGCCACGGGCAGGGGGTGGATCCTTTCCCTAGGAAGTGGTGTGTTCCCGGAATCCTTCGGCTGCCAGGGTGGGGATGGAGCCAGGCTGAGATTAGCCCACAGACCAAGGGATGCTCCGTGGAGGACACGTGTGATGCTGTGGAGGTGGCAGGAGTGGGCTCCCTCCCCGGGGTGAAACTCCAAGGGGTGCTCCCGATGTGGAGGGGAGAGGGAACATCCCACTGATCCCCGCTTTTCCTGCAGTTCTTTGCCAGCATGCTGACCTACCCCTTCGTCCTGGTCTCCAACCTGATGGCTGTGAACAACTGCGGGTGAGTCCCTGGTCCCAGTGACACCGGCATCCCTCTGCCCCGGATCAGCTCCTGGAACCACCTTACCGAAATTCCCAGGTGGAAAGGTGCTTCCAGTGCTCCACAGGGTCGATCCCTCCTTGCTGAAAGTGGGAGAGGGACACAACCCAGTGTGGAGCTACAGAGGGAATGGGTTATTCCTGGGTGGGCATAATTCCCTGTGGGAATAATTCCCGGTGGGTCTTTCCTCCTTTCCCCAGGTTGGCCGGGGGTCTCCTTCCCTATGCACCCACCTACTCCTCCTGGCTGGATTGCTGGAGCCAGTTGCACAGGGAGGTAAGTGCTGGAGCTGGGATGCACTGCTCTGGGACACCAGGACACGGAGAGGAGCCAGGTGGGAGCCCCATGGAGTTTGGAGAGGCCAGCCTGGACCTTTTGTGGACCCTCCATGGTCATTTTCCCTTTCCAGGGCAACATGAGCCGAGGGAACAGCCTGTTCTTCCGCAAGGTTCCAGCAGGGAAGCGATACGTGTGGGAGGAGCAGAGGTTCCGCTGATTCCAGAGATGGGAGTGGGATTGTGGAGCCAATGGCGGGCTCTGGAAGCAAAGAATCATGGAGAGTGATGATTTCTATACAGTTTTTTAAAAATCATTTCCTGCTGAGAGCTGAAGATGCAGGTGTGAGAGTCTCTGTCCATGGGGGCTTCCTGGGAAGAGGGGCTGGCCGGTCACCATCATTCCCTGATTTATCCAGGAGCCTTTTCCCAGCCTCAAACACCGCTGAGGCTGTTTCCACAGCGGAAATTCCCTGACAAGCCCAGGCACCTGATGGCACGGAGGGCCAGGAGCACGTGGGGGCTGTCAGAAGTGGGGGGAGTGGGTGCCTGGAAGGGGTGGTTGGACACCTGGAAGGGGTAGTTGGACACCTGGAAGGGGTGGTTGGACACCTCTGAGGGGTAGTTGGACACCTGGAAGGGGTTGTTGGACACCTGGAAGGGGTGGTTGGACACCTGGAAGGGTCCTTGCAAGGCCCGTGGACCAGAGGTTTGCACAGCCAGGGGCTGTGTGGAGCTGGGGTCACACAGCTGGCGGGGCTGTCACACACCAGCAAGGGGGACACCAGCACTCCGGGGGGATATGGCACACCTGGCAGGGGCTGCTGCACGGCTGGAGCAGGACACTGTGAGGGTGGGACGTGGGTCACACAGCCGGGGACGGCTGTCGCACACACGGCGGGGACACGGCCAAGCTGCCAGGCGCTTTCCTAGCCGGCCGGGCCCCGGGCACGGCTGCCCCACCCCGGGGACAGAGGAGCCGCGGCGGGGCGGGCTCGGTGCTGGGGGCGGTGCCGGTCCCTCCCTGCGTTCCTCCTCCCTCGCTGCTCCTCCCGCCCCGTGCCGGCGCCATGGCGGGCCCGGGCGGTGCCGGGGACGGCGGGGATGTGCTGAGCGGCGGCAGCGAGCGGCGGTGCCGGGCGCGGCTGG
>NW_024499752.1:130677-211757 GCF_017590055.1 Onychostruthus taczanowskii
CGGTGCTGGTGCCGCTGTGCTCGGTGCGCGGCCGCCCCGCGCTGCTCTTCACGCTCCGCTCCCGCCGCCTCGCCGGCCCCCACAGCGGCGACGTCAGGTACCGGCGGGGGGAGCGGGCACCGGGGCCGGGCCGGCCCTGACCCCCCCGATCCCTCCCGCAGCTTCCCCGGTGGGCGGCGGGACCCGGCGGACGGGGACGCGGTGGCCACGGCTCTGCGGGAGACGCGGGAGGAGCTGGGGGTGGCGGTGGCAGCCACCAGCGTCTGGGGACAGCTTCGGACGCTGCCCGACCGGGTACCGGGGATCGGCGGGGCTTGGAGGCGCGGGAACAAGAACAAAAGGGCAGGCGGCAGGGCAGGGACACGGGGTGGGTTCAAGGTGACAGGGAAGGCGGCAGGGTCACTGGTGACGGGTTCGAGGTACAGGGACAAGGGTTCTGGCGTGATGGCTTTGGGGTGGCAGGGGCACGGGTGACAGGGGTTTTGGTGACAGGGACACAGAGAAGGAAGGGGTTCAGTTGACAGAGACAAAGCAGTAGGGACACAGGTGACAGAGGAGGGGCTCTGGGTGACAGGGTGCAGGTGGCTGGGGTCCAGGGGGACAGGAACACAGGTGAAGGGGGGTCGCAGGCAGCAGAGGATTGGAATGACAGGGAAAAGGCAGCAGGGTCATGGGTGACAGGGACAAAGCAACAGGGTCACGTGTGGCAGACTCGGGGGGACACGGGTGACGGGTGTTACAGGTGACGGCGATTCTGGGTGACAGGGACAGGTCAGCAGGGATACGGGTGACAAGATTTCTGGGGATTGAAGGTGACAGGACACAAGGGAGTGGCACTGGTGAGGGGGTGACACACAAGGGTGGGTGCCTGCACTGGGTGCAGGGGGGTCAGGCACGGGCACTTTGGGGAGGGGGTGTCACCCTGTCCCTTGCTGACACACCTTCCAGCATGGAATGACCGTGGCGCCCGTCGTGGCCAACCTGGGGCCGCTGGAGGCCTTGACTCTGAACCCCAACCCCGATGAGGTGAGTGACTCCTCCCCAGGCCTGCTCCCCTTCCCGCGGCAGCCGCTCCGGTCACTGCGGTCTGTGCTGACAGGTGGAGGAGGTGTTCACGCTGCCCCTGGCTCACCTGCTCCGCGAGGAGAACCAGGGCTACACCCACTTCCGCACGGCCAGCGGCTACGGATACACCTTGCCCGTGTTCCTCAACGGCCCCCACAAGGTGTGGGGGCTCACAGCCATCATCACCGAGCTGACTCTGGAGCTGCTGGTGCCTGGCCGCTACCGCAGGAAGACCCACGTGCCTGCCCGGAAAGGCCCGGCCTGAGCGGGGAGGGCAGGGGGGGCTGTGGGGTTCTCGTGCCTCGGTTCTCCACCGTGCACGGGGGAAACGGCTCCGGGCCCTGCAGTGATGTCGCACACTGTGATTCAGTAAAAGCCATGTTTGGAACTGCCCTGGGCTCTGACTTGTGGAGTGTGGCCAAGACAGCTGTCCCTTGGCACGGGCACTGGAGGAGGAGTCCTGGTGCCACTGCGGCGGGGACGGGGAGTGTGGGGTCCCCAAGGAGCGACCGTCGGTTAGTGCCCTACAGCCATCGCCTCATAGAAATCCAGGATCTCCCCTCTGGGGTATCCAGGCCCCAGCTGTGTGACACCATGATCCCTGGGGATCTCCTGCTCCAGGGGCAGCAGGACCCAGAGGCCCTCTGCCCCGTCAGTCCCTTCCTACCATTTAATGTCCACAGCAGAGCCTGGGAGCACAGCAGCATTTATTGAGAACCCTCTGAGTGCTGCCAGCACCCCAGAACCCCCTTCCAAGCAGGAGAAGGGAGGTGTGGTGGTGAATCCTTATCCTGACGCCGCTCGGGCTTTGGCCTCGTTGAAGCGCCGCATCCTCTCCTCCAGCTCGGGGCGGAAGTGGCGGATGAGGCCCTGCACGGAGCGGGAGAATTGTTAATGGCGTGGGGGAAGGCTGCTGGCCCCTCCGAGCCCTCCGGACCCTCACCTGCACGGGCCAGGCCGCGCCGTCGCCCAGGGCGCAGATGGTGTGTCCCTCGATCTGCTTGCTGATCTCCCAGAGCGCGTCGATCTCGGCGGCCTGCGCGTCGCCCCGCACGAACCGCGCCATCACCTTGTTCATCCAGTCCACGCCTGCGGGAATCGGGGTGGGGATGGGTCCCTGCAGTGCCCCGCCCGCAGCCCCTCAGCCACGGCCCCCACTCACCCTCCCGGCACGGGGTGCACTGCCCACAGCTCTCGTGCTTGTAGAACTCGATCAGGCGCGCGATGGCTTTGACGATGTCGGTCTGGGAAGAGAGGGAGGGTGAGGAAGGTGAGGGTCCCCCCGCGGCTGGGGGCATCGGGGGGCCCATCCCTTACCGATTTATCCATGACGATGACGGCGGCCGTGCCCAGCCCGCTCTGCGCCTGCACCAGGGAATCGAAGTCCATCAGCACCGTCTCACACACAGACTTGGGCAGCAGCGGCGTGGAGGAGCCGCCGGGGATGACGGCCAGCAGGTTGTCCCAGCCCCCGCGGACACCTCCTGCAAAGAGGAGGGTCAGCACAGGCAGCTCCAGCCCCGCTCCGGCCCGGCTCGGCCGCGGCACTCACCGGCGTGTTTCTCGATGAGCTCCTTCAGCGGCACCGACATCTCCTCCTCCACCGTGCAGGGCGTGTTGACGTGCCCCGAGATGTTGAAGAGCTTGGTGCCGGAATTCCGCTCCCGGCCGAAGCTGGCGAACCAGGCGCCGCCGCGCCGGCAGATCGTGGGGGCCACCGACACCGTCTCCACGTTGGCCACCGTGGTGGGGCAGCCGAACACACCTGGGGAAACATTAGGAAAAAATTCCTCCCCGTGAGGGTGGTGATGCCCTGGCACAAGCGGCCCAAAGATGCTGTGGCTGCCGCATCCCTGGCAGCGTCCAAGCCCAGGTTCAATAGGGCTTGGATCAACATGGGATCATGCAGCCCATGGAAGTGGGGTGGAATGAGACAGTCTTTCCAGCTCCCTTCCAACACCATCCTATCAAACAGTGTGAGCTCTTAATGGACGTGGTGTTGGCTGTGGTGTTGTCCCTGCAACAGGACGGTGTCCTGGGGACAACTTTTTAGGGGTGGCAGCTGGGAGCTCAGGACGGAGCTGTGGGGCCGTACCCACGTCGGCGGGGAAGGGGGGCTTGAGGCGGGGCTTCCCCTGCTTGCCCTCGATGGACTCGATGAGCGCCGTCTCCTCCCCGCAGATGTAGGCGCCGGCGCCGCGCACCACGAACACGTCAAAGGCGTATCCCGACCCGCAAGCGTCGCCGCCCAGCAGCCCGGCCTCGTAGGCCTCACGGATGGCCACCTGCAGGGGGCAGGGGGTGAGGCCGGGAGCGCCCCGGGGGCCGTGTGGGGCCGTGGGGCGCTCCCGCACCTGCAGGTTGGAGGCCTCGTTGTAGAACTCCCCGCGGATGTAGATGTAGGCGGCGCGGGCGCCCATGGCCCGCCCGGCCACCAGGCAGCCCTCCAGCAGCTTGTGCGGGTCGTGCCGCATGATCTCCCGGTCCTTGCAGGTGCCCGGCTCGCCCTCGTCCGCGTTCACCACCAGGTACTTGGGTCTGCGGGCAGCTCACGTCAGGGGCTCCCCGGGCCGGGGGAGCTCCCGGGGCTGCGCGGCCCCGCTCTCACCTCCCGTCCGGGGGTTTGTTCATGAAGCTCCACTTGAGCCCGGTGGGGAACCCGGCGCCGCCGCGGCCCCGCAGCCCCGAGGTCTTGATCTCGCCGAGGATCCAGTCCACGCCCTTGAGCAGGATCTCCTTCGTCTTGTACCAGTCGCCGCGGCGCAGCGCGCCCTGCAGCCTGCGGGCACCGGGCACGGTGGCACCGGGCACGGGGCACCGAGCACGGGGCACCGAGCACTGGGCACCGAGCACCGGGCACGGGGCAGCGGCGCTCCCCGCGCTGCTCCCGCTACTCACCGCCAGTCGTGCCGCCCGTAGAGGTTGGTGAAGATCCGGTCCTCATCCCGCAGCGACCCGAACTGCGTCTTCTTGGGCGCCGTCTGCGGGGACACACGGGTTCAGCACCGGCAACACCGGGACCGGGACAGCATGGTCCCGGCGCTCCCCGCGCCGTCCCTGCTCACCGAGAAGGAGGCGGCGGGCAGGCGCCGCAGCGCCAGCAGCTGCCTGCCGGCCATGGCGGGGGCACCGGCACCGGGACCGACCACCGTCACCTTCAGCCGCCCCCGCGGTGACGTCAGGGGGAGCGCCGGCGGCGCGCCAGTGACGTCACTAGAGAGGCCGGACCAGGGCCGCTTGGGGCGGGGCCGCATGGAGGGGGCGGGGCCAGACCGGGGGGCGCGTTCACGAGGCGGGCTCGTGGCGCTGAGGGGGCGTGGTCTCGCTGGCGGCGCGCCGGCACGTGCCCCGCGCCCGGGCCCGGGTCGGGTTTCGGAGCTGAAACCGGAGCCCCCCGCCCGGCCCCGGGGGGTCGCTGCGCTCCACCCGATCTCCTGCGCTCCGCAGCGCGTCCCGGGGACCGCGGTGGCCTCGTCCCTGCGAGGGACGAGCGCAGGTTCGGGGCGATCTGGTTTCCTCCTGCTTGGCTCCGGGCGTGGGGAGCAGGAGCAGGAGCAGGAGCGGGCGGAATGTTCTTCCTCTTCCGCGGGCCGCAGCGGCGCGGCAGCGGCAGCCCCGCGCCCCCCACCAGCCGGGGCACCCCCCGGCGCCACGGCCCCGGGCGGAGGGGTGCCCGCGGCTCCCGCCCGGCCCCTCGGCTCAGGGGTCCCGGCACCGCCGGCACCGCGGGGAGCCAGGGCAGATTAAACCGTAGCGGTGCGTCCCCCACGGAGCCTCAGCGGGCTGCCGAGGGGCCGGGGCCCCGGCCGTCCCCCGCTTTTGGGCAGGTAACCGGCGGCGGGGACAGGGCCGGGGCACGGTGGGTACCGGGGATCCTGCGTGCCCTCGCAGGGAGGCTGCGGGACCGGGGAACAGCTGGGCGGCTGCCCACATCTGGAGCAGGGCGGGCGAGCGGGGAATAATCCGGAGGATTATGCACGCGGGCGCGGCACCCACCCCCCCGCGCCTGCCCTGCATATCCCCAGATATTCCATAAAAACCTCAAATCCCCGGTGGCAGCCCCGCGGTCTGCGCCAGCCAGCCCCCCCCCGGGGCCAGGCATGTCCTGCGGAGCGGGGGCAGCCCCCAGCCATGGGCAACTGCACCAAGACCCCTGAGCGGCGGCTCCCCAAGGTGCGGCAGGACACCCCGCGGGGCAGGAGCGGGAGGAGGAGGAGGAGGAGGAGGGGGGCGTCCCTGCTTGGCCCCCCCTCGCCGCTGACGCCTGCTCCACCCGCAGGATGGGAAGCCACGCTCGGGCGCTCCAGGCTCCGGCGCAGGGGACCCTGAGGACGTGCTGGACGCGGCGCAGACCCCCCCGATGCAGGGATACTCGGTGCTGCAGGGGCTGGTGGGGCCGGCCTGCATCTTCCTGCGGCAGAGCATCGCCATCACCCAGCGGGTACGCGACCGTCCCCTCCCCGTGTGCTGCCTGTGCTCCCGGGGGGCTTAGGGCACAACCCCTGCGGGATTCCCGGGAGTAGGACCCCTCCTTCGTCTCTTCCCGTTCTCTCTTCCCCAGGACCGGGAGCTGCGGCCCGAGGAGATCGAAGGTGAGGCGCTGGGGAGGGGGTCCCGCTCGGGTGGGTGGCGGTGCCGGGGCGCTGGTGGTGACGCTGTGGTGTCCCCAGAGCTGAAGCAGGCGTTCCGGGAGTTCGACAAGGACCACGACGGATACATCAGCTACAAGGACCTGGGCGAGTGCATGCGGACCATGGGCTACATGCCCACAGAGATGGAGCTGATCGAGCTGTCCCAGCAGATCAGTACGTGGCGGGGCAGCGGGTGCCCATCCATCCCTGTCCCTGCCCCGCTGACACCCCTCTCCTGCCGCAGCCGGGGGCAAGGTGGATTTTGATGATTTCGTGGAGCTGATGGGCCCCAAGATGCTGGCGGAGACCGCGGATATGATTGGGATCAAGGAGCTGCGTGACGCCTTCCGTGAGGTACGGGGACGGCGGGGACAGACGGGTTGGCTGCCAGCGTGCCAGGGGTGGCCGGTGGCAACGGGACCTTGTCTGTAGTTTGACACCAATGGGGACGGACAGATCAGCATGGCGGAGCTGCGGGAGGCCATGCGCAAGCTCCTGGGGCAGCAGCTCAACTACCGGGAGGTGGATGAGATCCTCAAGGACGTGGATCTCAATGGCGATGGCCTGGTGGACTTCGAAGGTAGGAGCAGGGAAGGGGCCAGGAGCGCCCGCAGGGACATCTGGGACGTTGCAGGTGTGTGTTTCCCCCCCGGCAGAGTTTGTGCGGATGATGTCGCGCTGAGGGCGTGCGTGCCAACGCGGGACCCAATTCCCCCGTGCCTTACGGAGACGAGGAGGCCACGGGGGGACCCCCGGCTGCGGGGGCTGGGGCGGCGCCGGCGCAGCGGTGCCGGTGCCTGGGCGAGGCTGGGTGCCGGGGCTGCTCCGATGCTGAGGTCTGACCGTGGTGGGAGGCACCGGGGCCGAAGTCGGGACCCTTTTCTGCACAGGCTCGGCCGAGCTTCGACTGCTCTCGCCCTCATCTCTGCTCTCTCCCGGCATCGTCCCCCTTCCCACCCTAGAAGTCACGCCATCGTGGTCCCCTCTCCTTCGGCTGCTCCCCATCCCTGCTGCTCATCCCCCCAGCCTCCCTTCCTGCTCTGTGTGCCGCACTGAGCCCCTCAGGCTCCCCCACACCAGGTTTAATGCGGACTGCACAGCAAAACCCGACCTGTCACCATGGTTTGAGCTCAGACCCACCGCAGACCTGCCTGGGGTGAGGCATCCCTGCCCTTTCGGGGCTGGCACAGACCCTCAGGGATGTTCTGGCAGCCCCCAGCACAGGGGGGACTCCTGGCAGCCCAGCCAGGAGACCCTCCAGGAGAGAAATAAAGCATTCCTGGGTGGAAGGGCCTCAGCCAGCTGCAGGCAGGGCTGCTGTAGGTGCCCTCCCTGTCCTGGCTGCAGTTTTGGGGCCGATTTTGCCCTTTTGAAATGATAAAACTCTCTCCACAGACTTTTGGTTTGTGTTTTATGTTGTTTCCAAAGAGTTTATTTGTGATCGTGCTATCCACTGGTATCCCCCAAAACCCTGGACTTGAGTCTCACGGGAATCTCGCAGGGAGCCGGGGCCGCGGGCACAGGGCTCCGGGGAATGCACGGCCGGCGGGTGGGGCCGGTTCCCCACAGTCCGGGCCGAGGTCCGCCCCCGCAGAGTCGGGGCGCCCTGACCGGCGGCGGCTGCGGGCTGTGGGATCCCTTGGCGTTGGGGGGAGCGCGGCGGTGCCGCTCCCGGTGCCGCTCCCGGTGCCGCTCCCGGTGCCGCTCCCGGTGCCCCGAGGCGGTGGCGCCGGTCGATCACGTGACCCCCGAGGGGACCCGCCGGGCGAAGGGGCGTGGCCTACGCAGAAGTCACGTGGTGGGAGAGGCACCGAGGACGAGGCGGTGGCACCGGTCGGTCACGTGACCCCCGAGAGACCCCCCCCCGCCGGGAGAAGGGGCGTGGCCTACGCAGAAGTCACGTGGTGGGAGAGGCACCGAGGGGGCGGGGCCGACGCCGCGTGTCTCCACGGTGACCGGCCGGCGGGCGCGCGGCGGCGTGATGACGTCGCGCTCGTGACGCGCCTGCGTCATCACCGCGAGCGCCGGCGGCGGAGGGGGGAGAGACCCGGGTCAGGCCGGGGCCGCGCAGCGCTACCGGGAACCGGGGCCGCCGCGCTCCGCTCCGGTTCCCGGCTTCCCGCCGGGCCGAGCGGGGCCGAGCTGAGCTGAAGAGAGGCGGGCACCGGCGATACAACCGGCGGGGCGAGCGCGGGGGCCGCACGCCGACCCCCGCCGCGGGGCTCCAGGGATCCGGGAGCGGCGGGCGGCCGTCGGGGATGTCCTACAAGCCCATCGCTCCCGCCCCCGCTACCCCCGGAGCCGCCAGCGCCAGCCCCGCCCCGCCGGGGCCCGGGGCACCGTCCGCCGGTGAGAGAACGCCGCGGTAACCGCGGGGGACGGGGGGCACCGGGAGCGGAGAGGGACCGGCGGGGAGGAGGGGGGTACCCCGGGAAGGGGTGGTACCGGCTGAGGGAGGTACCGAGGAAGAGGGAGTGCGGCCGTGACCCTCAGTTTCTCGCAGCCACGAGTGTCCCGTCGCCCTCCGGTTCCGTCCCTGGCGCCGCCGCCCCTTTCCGGCCGCTCTTCAATGACTTCGGGCCGCCGTCCATGGGCTACGTGCAGGTGAGGCGCGGCGCCGGGGCCGGTGGGGCCGGGCGCGGCGGCGGGGGCGGCTCCCAGCCGCTCCGTCCCTGCTCGTCCCCCTGTTCCCGCAGGCCATGAAGCCCCCCGGGGCGCAGGGCTCGCAGAGCACCTACACCGACCTGCTCTCGGTCATCGAGGAGATGGGGAAGGAGATCCGGCCCACCTACGCCGGCAGCAAGAGCGCCATGGAGAGGCTGAAGCGGGGTAGGGGCAGGGTGGGGAAGCGGGCGGCCGCGGGGCTGCGCCCCCGAGGCTCCTCAGCCCCGCGGGGAGCCGCTGGAGGGGTGATTCCAGGTGTCCCTGTGCTTCTCCCCGCAGGGATCATCCACGCCCGGGCGCTGGTCAGGGAGTGCCTGGCAGAGACAGAGCGAAACGCCCGCACGTAACGGCAGCTGCCAGCCGGGACCCCCCGGGAGCTCCCGGTGGTGGCGGCGGGGGCGGGGGGGCCGCCGTGCTGCCCGAGCCCCCCCTCCCCGCGCTCTCCGCTCTTTATAAATGCGTGTTTTTATAAATAAAGGACAATGTTGGGACTTGGCCTCGGTGTGTCCCCGCGGGGGTGGGTCCCGATGGGGATGGTGGGACGCGGGGTAGAGGTGCGGCCGTAGGGAGAGGGATTGGAGCCGCGCTGGGTGGTGTCCCGGAGCTGAGAGTGCAGGAGTGATCGAACCACTCGCTGATCACTTAAAAACGTGGCTTTTTAAATAAAACACCGGGTTTTTCCGGGGGCGGCGGCGCCGGTACACGCGGAGCGCCCGTGAGTGGCGCTCGCTGCCTTCCGCTCTCTGACGTCACGGGGCCCCCCCTCACCTCCCTACGTCACGGCTGTCGCCGTGGGAACGGGCTGTGATGTCACGATCCGAGGGGCCGGTGCGGAGCGGCGCAGGTTTGGTGGGGCCGGGGGGCGGCGGGGACCGGGCGGGCGGGCGGGGGGAGTGGAGGGCCCGCGTTGCCATGGCAACGGAGCCGAGCCGAGTGGGGCCGAGCCGGGCCGAACCCGGGGCCGAGAGGGGCCGAGCGGTACCGGACTGAGCCGAACGTTGAACTGAGCCGGGCCGAACCTGGGGCCGAGGGTGGCCGAGCGGTACCAGACTGAACCGAACCGGGAGCCGAGCGGTACCGAACTCTGCCGAACCCGGGGCCGAGCTTTTCCGAGCCGGGCCGAGCCGGGCCGAGCGGTACCGGACTCAGCCGAGTGTGGTGCCGAGCCGGGTCGAACCCGGGGCCGAGCGTTGCCGAGCGGTACCGGACTGAACCGAACCCGGAGAAGGAGGGGCTCCGAGACGGGCGGAACCCGTACCGGGCTGAGCTGAGTGTGCCCCGAGCGGTTCTAAAGGGGTGCCGAACCGGCCCGAGCTGTCCCGGAGCCGGCCCGGTGCGGTGTAACGGAAACCCCCTCAGGAGCTGCCCCCGCTGTGCCCCGCCGCCGCCATGCTGATCAAGGAGTACCACATCCTGCTGCCCATGAGCCTGGAGGAGTACCAGGTGGCCCAGCTGTACATGATCCAGGTGGGAATGCGGGGCTGAGCGTGAGTGCCTGGGGGAGCCGCGGGGCCGAGCGGGGCGGGCTGGGGTTGCAGGGGGCTGCGGGATGAGCCTGGCGGCTGCGCGGGTATGGGGTTTGTGGGGCTGAGCCTGAGGGGTCTGGGGTCCAAGGGCCGAGCCTGAGGGGGTGCACAGGGCTGTGGGGCTGGGCATGGGGAGCTGGGGGGTGCAGGGATCTGGGGACTGTGACTGAGGGGGTGCAGGGATCTGGGGACTGCGACTGAGGGGGTGCAGGGATCTGGGGACTGTGACTGGAGGGGGGTGCAGGGGGTGCAGGGATCTGGGGACTGTGACTGAGGGGGTGCAGGGGGCTGAGAGAGGCAGGAGATTGTAGCCTGAGGGGTGTAGTGGGCTGTGAGGAGACATGAAGGGTGCAGGGGCTGAGCCTGGGGGTGCACGGGGGGCACAGGCTGAGCATGGGGTGCTGGAGGGTGTGAGGGGGCTGTGGGGCTGAGTGTGGGGAGCTGTAGGGCTGAGCATGGAGCCTGGAGGGGCACGGCGGGGGGCTGAGGCTGATCCCAAGGGATCACCCTTGTAGGTTGCAGGGGTTTCACTGAGGCTTCAGGTGGGTTTGGGACCACCGAGCCGAGCAGGGGGTCCTGCGAGCAGGTGTGGGGCCGGTGGGTGCCGGCACATGGGGGCAGGAGTGTACACGGACCCGGGCGCCCCTGGGGGTGGGGTCTTGGGGCTTGGAGGGGCCGCACTGAGCCATCGTCTCCGTGCAGAAGAAGAGCCGGGAGGAGTCGAGTGGCGAGGGCAGTGGTGTGGAGATCCTGGCCAACCGACCCTACAGCGATGGCCCTGGGGGCAGCGGCCAGTACACCCACAAGATCTACCACGTTGGCTCCCACATCCCCAGCTGGTTCCGGGCGCTGCTCCCCAAGGCTGCGCTCCAGGTGGAGGAGGAGTCCTGGAATGCTTATCCCTACACACGCACCAGGTGGGAGCTGGGAGGCGGCGGGGTGGGCTGCAGGACTGGCCATGCCCCTGGGCTCAGTCCTGTGCCTCTCCAGGTACACATGTCCCTTCGTGGAGAAGTTTTCCATTGAGATCGAGACTTACTACCGCCCGGATGCAGGGCAGCAGACCAACATCTTCAACCTGAGCGCGGCGGAGAAGAGGCAGAGGATTTTGGGTGGGTATGGCTGGCTTGGGGAGCTGGGCAGGGCACTGTGGCTGCTGAGATTCCCACATAATGCTTCTGGGATGGGTGTGTGCTTGTGACAGGGCCTTAGGGGCTCAACTTCACTCTTCTTGCTGGTCCTAATGTTTCAGGGGTGCTGGAAGGGAAGAGCTCTCTGCTCCGAGCTCCCTGCCCGCTCCCTCTCAGTGCTGCTGACTTAAGTTCCACATTAAAGATATTTTCAGGGACATTTTTGTCCTCTGCCTCTTCCCTTGCCTCTATTTCTGTTTGCAGCTTCTCCTTTCTAGTGCCAGCCTGCTCCCCTCTCCTTCCGTGTCCCAACCTTGTTCTGGCATGGATTTGCTTTCTTAGTCTCTCTTGGCGTACATGCGACCCCACACCTGGGTCCTGTGGGGTATTTTGGATCAGCTGGAGCAGGGAGAGCTGGAAAAGCATGTCCCCATTTTCCTACTCCCTGCCCTGCTTCCCCTCTCCCCAGGGCTTTGCTCCAGATCACTCTCTGGCTCCATTCTGCTGGGACCGGTGGGCAGAACTGGGAGCTTGGGGTGGGATTCTTCCCTCTCCACTGACTTCCCGTTCTTGGTGGTGTGGACATGGTCAGTTCAGGCGCCAGAGAGTGGAATGTGACGTGCTGCCTCTTAAAATGGAGGCCCAAAATAGGCACTCGGAGGAAATGATTCATCTGACCTATTTCTCTCCCCGGCTCTTGCGGCACTGGGGATGTCCGGCCGGGACACCAACGGCTGGGACCTGGGGGCAGGAATTCTGCCCCTACTGCCCCCGGGAAGCCACCAGGGCCAAGCAGACGGCATCAGGGCATGGCCCTGTGCCCACTGCCTGGTTTTCCACTCTCTGTGCCCATCTGGTGGGCATTCCACAGGGCACTCAGCATCTCCAGTGGCTGCTGCCTTCCACAGGGAGAAGGGTTGAAGTGGGACCAGCCCCAGTGTGGATCCCTCTGGGATTTCTCTGCCCTGGTGTCTTGTAGCACTGACAGATTTAAACCCCTCTCATGTTTCAAAGGGCGATGGAAAAACATGGTCTGGGTGATCCGCAGGGATAACTGCTTCCTTGGCAGCTTCCTCCCAGTGGCAAAAGCAAAGGGAGTTGGATTGTGATGGGAATGACACTGCCAGGAGCTGCTTGGGGACAGCAGGTCCTATCCCAGCTCTTTGCTGCTGTTATCCAAGATGCTTGGCATCATGCTGCGCATTGCATAATTTTTGTGGATTCAGGGCATCTCTATTTTTCTTTTCCCCCTTTTTTCAGCCCGAGCTAGAGGAAGAGAGGCTGGCAGCACCTTGGGGACATCAAGGGGTGGGTTTGGCACACATGAATGGGTTTGGCACAGCCTGGAAATGGGGACAGTGCTGTGGGACGGTACTGGGAGTGCCCTGTGATCCCCCAAACCATGACCTGGAGACCGGGCTGGGAAAGCCAAATTCTAGCAGATTTTGTGCTGGATTGAGCCTGAATGGCTGTTGGATGGTGTTTTCCTGAGTGTCGTTCAGGAGCCTTTCTCGGGTCTTGGAATGTCATCCTCATTTGAGGGGAACTCACTGTCATTTTGGGAAAGGTCACTTTTTTGGGGGGATGGGGCTCATTGCCCTCTCCCCCCCCCCCCCCCCCCCGGCTCTCTGGAGGCTCCTGTGTCACATAGTAATTTTGCTGTGCCCTGTTTTTGGGGGACCCTCGGGCTTTTTGCGGTGGGAAGCCGGGAGCTGTGCCAAGCTGCCCCATGTGCTTTCCCCGTCCTCAGCCCCCATGTACCCCAGGGTGGCTGGGGTCACTCTGCAGCTGCCAGGTCTGCCAGCTAATGCACGTGGGTGTGTCAGCTGCGGCTCTCCCCAGCTCCCAGACCCTCCCTCCCTGTGCTGCTCCCTGGAATGCTGGATTGGGGTCCCACATGGGGACAGAGATGTCTTTGGCTGCACCAAGGGTGTCTGTGATGTCCTAGCCGTGGGATTTTATATGTTCTATTAGGAAATTCTTCCCTATGAGGATGGTGAGGCCCTGACATAGGTTGCCCAGAAAAACTGCAGATGCTCCATCCCTGGAAGTGTCCAAGGCCAGGTTGGATGGGGCTTGGAGCAACCTGGGATAGTGGAAGGTGTCCCTGCCAATGGCAGAGGGTGGAATGCGATGATCCATAAGGTCCCTTCCAACCAAAGCCATTCCAGGTTTCTATGATTCCAGAACTCCAAGATTTTAGAATTCTCAGACAGAGAGTGTTTGCTGCCAGCTGTGTTGGGTGCATGGCTCATATGAATAATTTGACCTTATTTTTGTCCCGTTTTCCTTATTTTCCTACCTGTGCCCTCTTGCCAAGCGCTGTGTGGTGACAAGCGCTGTTCTCCCCACAGACACCATTGACATTGTGCGTGATCCCATCTCCCCCGGGGAATACAAGCCCGAGGAGGATCCCAAACTCTACCACTCATCCAAGACGGGCCGGGGGCCGCTGGGGGATGACTGGCTGGAGGCAGCAGCAGCCAGCGGGCCCCTCATGTGCGCCTACAAGCTCTGCAAGGTGGAGTTCCGATACTGGGGGATGCAGTCCAAGATCGAGCAGTTCATCCATGACGTGGGTGAGTTCGGACCCGTGGGTTGCCGGAGGGTCATTTGGGCAGCCGTGGGATCACGCTGGACTCGCTTCCTCCCTTCTCCCCCTAGGTCTGAGGAAGGTGATGCTACGCGCCCACCGCCAAGCCTGGTGCTGGCAGGATGAGTGGACGGACCTGACGATGGAGGACATCCGGCAGCTGGAGGAGGAGACGGCGCGAATGCTGGCACAGAAGATGGCCAAGTGTGGCGAGGGCGAGGAGCCACCCCTGGCTGGGGCCAGCCCTGAGGGGCAGCCGGAGCCAGATGGTCCTGGCGGTCAGGAGGAGGCTGAGCTGCAGGCAGGGACCGATACCCCCTCGGATGATGCATTTGCCAAGCAATGGTCCACTTCTTCCCGGTCTTCCTACTCTTCCCAGCATGGAGGTGAGACCAGGTCCGGTGTGGTTTTGTCCTGGATGCTGCGGCTCTCCACAGGAGATGTGTCAGGGGACTGTTTTGCCTGGCTTGGTTCTCCTGGGCTGGGGCTCTGGGTGTCCCAGGTCTGGTCCCAGTTGTCTTGAAGGGGCCCTAGATGACCTGAATGGTTCTGGATCTCCTGGAGGGACTCTGGGTGACCCAGGGGTGGCCCCAGATCTCCCTGGACATGTGGGTCCATGCCCAAGGGGAGCTGTGGGGCAGGAGAGGGGGTCTCTGTGCAGGGGGCTGTGAGTGCTGACCCCCTATGGGTGGTAGGGGGCGTGTCTCCTCAGAGCCTGTCGGAGTGGCGGATGCAGAACATTGCCCGGGACTCAGAGAACAGCTCCGAAGAGGAATTTTTCGATGCCCACGGTACTGGCACCATCTTGGAATAGGCTGGGTGGGGGCAGGGGCATTTGAGGATGGGTGTGCAGGCACAGGAGTGTCCCCCCACCCACGCTTCGCTCCTGCCTCTGCAGAGGATCTGTCTGACAGCGATGAAGTCTTCGCCAAGGAGATGACCAAGTGGAGCTCCAATGACTTCTTGGACACGCTTGAGCGGCCAGTTGAGCTGGATGAGGCACTGGGTGAGCTCTGGAGGTGCTCTGGCCCCAAATCCTGGGGTGGAAGTCCTGGGAGGGGCCTGATTCCCACCTGGGGAACCCAGCTGCCTCACCAGGGCTGTGTGCTCGCAGGGGACGGAGCCAGTGTCACCAAGGGGGATGGTGAAGGATTGGGAACATCCAGCTTCCCTGAGGTGCGTGTCCCCTCCCTCGGGCCATGCCCTCCTGCCGTGTCCCCCAGCTTGACTGCTCTCCTTCCTGCAGGGCGGCACAGCAGAGAGCACGGAGCAGATGTGTCGGATCCACGCGCTCTTCCTCATCCTCCACAGTGGGAACATCCTGGATCAGGGAGCGGGCGAGCCGGGCTCCAAGCAGGCGGATGTGCAGACGCTGGCGGCCACCTTTGATGCTGTCACCCGCGTCCACTTTCCCGAGGCACTGGGACATGTGGCCCTGCGCCTGGTGCCCTGCCCGCCCATCTGTGCTGCAGCCTACGCCCTTGTCTCCAAGTATGGATTCCCGCTGGGAAAGCAGGGGACTGGGGAGATGGTATCCTTGGAGAGGGGACTTCAATTCTGGTGGGACATTAAGGACTGGGGAGGAGATGTGAGTTAACTCCTGGTGCAGTGTCTTGGGGCAAACAAGTGTTCTGTGGTGAGATGGAATGGGGTACATATAATTCCTGTTGTGGTATTCCAGGCCATGCAGGTGTTCTGGTGTGGGATGAGGACAGTAGGGCAGGATAGGATGGGGTTAACTCCTTGTGCAGCATCCTGGGTTGAGCAAGCATTGTGCAGAGAGGCAGCATGGAATGGCGTGGATTGGATGGGATAGGGTAACTCTGGATACAGCATCCCGGGTGAGCAAGTGTCTTGTGGTGGGAGGGAACAGGATGAGGATTACTCCTGGTGTGGCATCCCGGGGTGAACCAGTACCATGCAGGTAGATGAGGATGTCAGAACAGTCACGTTCATCCCTCGCCGTGTCTCCTCAGGCTCAGCCCTTACAGCCATGACAGGGACAGCCTGTCCAGCAGCCAGGACCACATCCCACTGGCAGCGCTCCCACTGCTGGCCACCTCCTCAGGCACCTATCAGCAGGCCGTGGGCACCGTCATCATCCGTGCCAACCAGGCCTACTCAGCCTTCCTGCACTCCGGAGAGGGGACTGGCTTCTGTGGCCAGGTGAGGTGGAATTTGGGGGGAAGCTTGTCTCTGGGGTCCAGCTGTGACCCTGCATGGAGGGTTTAGGGATTTCAGCCTCCTCGTGGATCTGTGGTCTCCCCAGGTGGTGCTGCTGGGGGACTGTGTGGGCGGCATCCTGGGATTTGATGCCCTGTGCCAGAGCCGGGCGGGCTCAGGGGGCAGCCGGAGCAGCAGCCGCCGTGGCAGTCTGGTGAGTGCCTTGCATTCCAACACCCCCTGGGGAGGGTTTGGGGGTTCACTGGAGGCTACATGGGATCTGGGTGTTTGCTGCCTCTCCCTGCAGAGCACAGAGCCCATCTCCCCAGAACAGTGCGGCGGCCTGGACCCGCTGGCTGATGGAACAGAGGGAGCGCCAGTATTGGGCCAGGCCAGCCCTGAGCCCCCAGGGACACAGGGGGACAGCCAGCAGCACAGCTCCACGAGCAGGTGAGCCCAAGGGGGATGGTTTGCTATATTGTGCTTTATGGGAAGGGTGCAATTCCCATCTGCTCCAGGCTGGGAAGGAGCATTTCATGGAGGCTACCTGCCTTGGGGGGATCTTGCTGGAGCTCCTCTGGGATAACAGGGCCACACCAGGCACAGCTTTGCCTTCAGGATGGTGGGAATACGATGTTGCCATCCCTCCCCATGCCCACTGTCTCTGCTGTCCCAGCCTGCAGGCCAGCGAGGCCCCGCTGGAGGCCGAGGCAGTCCGGAGCAGTGCCATGGCACTGGATGGGGCAGAGGGTGCCAGCACCCGCCTCGAATTTAAGGTGTCCGGCTTCTTCCTCTTCGGTTCCCCACTGGGGCTGGTGCTCGCGCTGCGCAAGACCGTCATGCCTGCTCTGGATGGTGAGGATCCCCGCCTGCCACGGTGCCAGCCCCTGACCCTCCCTGCAGGGCTCAAGTCCCTGAATCATGCTCACCTGACAAGCCTGAGCTCCCCAGGACCGCCCCAGAGAGCCCTGCTTGGGTTTGAGCCCCTCGCATGCCTAGCCCTGGCTGTGTGGGTGTTGGTGGGTGGCTGAGTGTTCCTGCTCTGTGCCAGCCTCAGCCTATCACTGGTGCCCCAAATTTCCCTGTCCAGCCTTTCCTTTTGCTGTGTCCTGCTTTACTCCTCCTGGGTGTTTTGCTCCTGGTGCACCCCTGACCTTGCTCTGTGCTGCAGTGGCCCAGCTGCGTCCTGCCTGTGAGCAGATCTACAACCTCTTCCACGCCGCCGATCCCTGTGCCTCCCGCCTGGAGCCCCTCCTGGCCAAGGCCTTCCATGCTGTGCCCCCGCTCAGCGTGCCCCGATACCAGAAGTACCCCCTGGGTGATGGCACCTCGTCCCTGTTGGGTGAGCAGGTTCCTGCCGGGCTGGTGCCAGGCAACCTGGGGCCACGTCAGGGTACCAAGAGCACCCCGATCCTGGCTGGGTGTGGGTAGAGGGATGTGCAAGCCCTTCCCACCGCTCTGGGGCTCTGCTGGAGGGGTGTCTTGGGGTGGTGGGTGTTCCCAGGGGCTCTGGGTGTGCTCACCAAGTTCTCTCTTCAGCGGAGGCCCTGCAGACACACTCTGCCCTATTCCTGCCCAAAGTGGATGTGGCTGCTCCCCCTACCCCCACTGGCAGCTTTGGGGGCTTCTGGAAGGGCAATGAGCCGGCAGAGCCCCCCACTCCTGCCAGCACCAGCGAGGTTGTCAAGAGTGAGTGTCATCCCCACCCACCCCATCCCATGTGGGCACCTTAGGCTGCACAACAGGGGATGAGATCTGGAAGAGGCTTCATTCCAGCTCTCCCTGCAGTCCTGGAGCGCTGGTGGGGCCCGAAACGCATTGACTACTCTCTGTACTGCCCCGACGCCCTGACTGCCTTCCCCACCATCACCCTGCCCCACCTCTTCCACGCCAGCTACTGGGAATCCTCCGACGTGGTGGCCTTCATCCTGCGCCAGGTATGGTGGGCCCAGTGGGGTGGGTGGCAGCCTGGGGCCGGCGGGAGCTGAGCTGGTCCCGTGCTGTTGGCAGGTGATGGAGAAAGAGGGGCCACAGCCTGCGGAGAGCGAGGAGAGCTCCATCTACAGCCCCGCCATCCCGCGGGAGAAGTGGCAGCGCAAGCGCACCCAAGTGAAGATCCGGGTATGTGGCCAGTGGGAGGCCACCTGGGGCATCCTGGGGTGTGTGGGTTCTGGGACAATCCCACAGCCCAGTGGTGTCCCAGTGGCACCTCAGGAGCTCCCCCAGGAGCTGCTGAATACCCCATGTGCCTGCAGAACGTGACGGCCAACCACCGTGCCTGCGATGTCATCGTGTGTGAGGGCAAAGCGCAGGTCCTCAGCGGGCGCTTCATGTACGGACCCCTGGATGTGGTGACACTGACTGGGGAGAAGGTATTGCTGGGCTCAGGGGACCACCAGGACCCCTCAAACAGGGTGGGGTGTCCAGGACCGGGCATGGGGCTGGTGTCACCCACAGTAGGGGGAAGGATGTGGTTAACAGGACCCTGTATGGGATGGCAGGAGAAGGTTGTAAGGACCTGTGTGGGGATGCAGCAGGATGTGGGGGTCCAGCCTGTGACTGGCCTGTTTTCCTCTCTCAGGTGGACATCTACATCATGACACAGCCACTGTCAGGGAAGTGGCTGTACTATGGCACCGAGGTGACGAGTGGCAGCGGGCGCGTGACCTTCACCATCCCTCCAGACAAGGCTCTGGCCATCGGGATCTACCCTGTGCGCATGGTGGTCAGGTGAGGTGTTGCCTCAGTTTCTCCTCCAGCCCTTTTGGCAGAGCTACACCTGCTGTTCTGGCAGCAGAGCTGGTGCTGAGCCACCACCTACGTCTGCCTTTGCAGAGGGGACCACAGCTACGCCGAGGCGTACCTGACCGTGGTGGCCCGTGGCACCGAGTCCGTCGTGTTCAGCATCGACGGCTCCTTCACTGCCAGCGTCTCCATCATGGGCAGTGACCCCAAAGTGCGGGCGGGGGCTGTGGATGTTGTAAGGTGGGTGCCCTTCAGTCAGGGACTCGGTCTCACCATCTTTCATGGAGTGACAGCTCAGTTGGGGGGTGTCAGAGTGGGGACAAGGCGGGAGGGTATTCCATCACTTCCTTGCCTCCAGCACATCATCTCTATGCTGGTGCCCTGTTGTGGAAAATAATCCTCTCCAAGTCTGGATGTGGTCCCCAGAGCTCTGCTGTGCCTTCTCCTCGATAAAATCCCTGGGAGCAGGGAGGTTTTGGAGGCAGCACCCACACATGCTGTATTGGGAGATCCCAGCTTCCCATAGCAGGACTGTCTCCACACAGGCTCCTGGCAGCCATCCATATCCCCTCCTAGGCACTGGCAGGACTCGGGGTACATGATCATCTACGTGACGGGGCGCCCCGACATGCAGAAGCACCGTGTGGTGGCCTGGCTCTCCCAGCACAACTTCCCCCACGGCGCCGTCTCCTTCTGCGACGGGCTCACCCACGACCCCCTGCGCCAGAAAGCTGCCTTCCTGCAGAGCCTGCGCACCGAGGTGGGCATGGGGATGCTGCCAGGACACAGGGCTGGTGCTGGGTGTGGGCTGTGCTGAATCCTGTGCACCTCTGCATCCTGGAGATGCTGGGAGCTGGATTGCATTGCCATGGCAGAGCGGGAAGCTTCTCAGGGCAGCTCCCAGCCATCCCTCTTAACATGAGGGTGTCCAAGCTCTTGGGGGTAGCTGTCCCTGTGGGAAGGGTTGTTCCTTGCCCTTAATGCTCTTGTCCCTGGGCAGGCAGAGATCTCCATAGTTGCTGGCTACGGCTCCACCAAGGATGTCTCGGTCTACAGCTCACTGGGACTCGCGCCAGCACACATCTACATTGTGGGACGGGCCGTCAAGAAGTTCCACAACCAGTGCCAGGTATGCTGGTGGCAGGGTTGGGGACAGACGGGGGATGCAGGGGATGATGGCTGACCCCACCAGCTGGCTGTGGCCACTGGCTCAGGCTGTCTGTGTGTCCTGCAGTTCCTCTCTGAGGGTTATGTTGCCCACCTGGCCCAGTTGGAAGCCGCAGCCCTGGCTCACTCCCCCAAGGGCCCCCCACGACCTGTGCTGGGCAAAGGCACCTATGGCTGCCCGGCGCCTGTCGACTTCCTGCGGAAGCAGAGCCAGCTCCTGCGCTCCCGGGGCTCCAGCCAGGCAGAGCGGGATGGGGGGCCCCCCTCGGCACCCCCTGGCTTTTCCCGGACCAAGCCACGCAGCATCAGCCTCAAGCTGGAGGGTGAGGAGTGAGGGTGGCATGGCCATGTCCCCCTTCTGCCACATCCCTGATTTCCCAGCAAGGAGCACCTGGGGACAGAGCTAGTGCTGGGCCATGAGGCCATTGCAAGGAGATGAGGGTGCTGGGTCCCCTGAGACCAGGGGGTGCTGGGAGAAGGCTCAGAGCCCCCAGAGGACCAGAGTGATACCCTCCGGGCAGAACCACCCTGGGTCCTCCCTGCTGCCCCCAGCCCCATCCCCTCTGGTCCTTTGGGGCCGTTGGGCAGTGCCCAGTGGGGTCTGCACCCCAGGGTCATTATCCCTGTGCAGAACTGGGGGCTGTGGCTGTACCCCAGAGTGAGTGGCACCTCCCCACCTATTTATTTCCATCCGGTGTCATGGCGCAGGGCTGGGTTGGGGTTCCAGAGTGGTTCCTCTGTTCCCTTTTGTTTTGGTGTTGAATAAAGAGATGTTATGACAAGGATCCAGCACCCATGAGTCTGCTCTGTGCCTGTGGCCGCAGGGTTCCCACCCACTGGGAAAGCCCCGGGGAGCCTCCAGGGACACCACGTCCCACAGGGAGATGGCTGTGGGGCACACCAGTTGGGTCACAAGCAATTCAGGACAGGGAAAAGAGCCTGGGGTGTGTGGGCTGTGCTGGTGCTGATACTCTCCCCCCTCTCCAACTTGGTTTCCCCTCATTTTACCTCTAGCAGTAAATTTTTGTAGTGACCAGGGGGTGTGACTGGTTTTACTTGAGTTTATCTTGGCGTAGCATGATCAGAGATTTATAGAGATAGCAGGAACAAGCTGTTACTCTATATAAAATATTCCCGACACTGACATGACAAGAGGAGACACTGGTTTGGGATGATAGCAGCAGCCTGGATAAGTGACAACGGTGTGGCACGGAGAACAGGCATGAACGGGTTGGAGCTGGGGCCGAGGCTCAGTGCCGCCCCTCCGTGGCCACCATAAAGTATAAAAACATCAAATAAGTGATAAAAGTTGGCAGGAAGCAGCAGGCTCTTGTCACCCGTGCGTCCCTGGCGTGACGATGAGCCCCGGCTGCGTCCCCAGGCCGTGGCGAGCTCCGGGGCCATTTCCACTGACTTCAAATAAGTAAAATCTGTATTAAACATTAATAAACATCCATGACCATTCCACATGTGGAATATCTAAAAGAACCTGTCCCGAGAGCACTGGGCTCTCCCTTGCAGCCACGGACTCTACTGGGAGAAGATGCCCTTGAAGCGGATCTTGTCTTCGGCGTCCTTCTCCCGCAGCCGCGCTTCCAGGCTCCGCAGCTCCTTGGAGACCACGGGGCGCAGCGAGGGGTCGAGCGCCAGGACTTTGGCGAAGTCAGCCTGCGCCTCGGCCACGTTCCACACGGCCGCGTGGGCCTTGCCCCGCTTGAAGTAGGCCTTGACGTTGTCTGTGGGGAGAGAGGCAGGGTGAGCGGAGCACGGGGGTGTCCTGGTGCCCTGCACAGCCACCCGGGATGGCTCGTGGCTCCTTACCCTCGTACTTGTTGAGGATGGAGGAGCAGTGGTCCAGCACCTCGTAGTACTCCTCACACTGCAGCTTGCACTGGCAGTAGTTTAAGAGCAGGGGTGTGATCTTCTGGTCGAGCTCGATCCAGTCTGGAGAGCCTGGCTGCTCCTGTGGCAGACAGAGCAGGGAGAGTGAGGGACAGCTCTCAAGCCCTGCATTCCTGAGGATGCCTGTGTGGATCTGGGGAGACCCACCTTCATCTGCAGGTTCTTGAGACAGGCGATGGCATCGTAGTATTTGGCGGCTGCCTCAGACACCTTGCCCTGCCGGTACAGCTCATTGCCTTCCTTGTGGATCTGGGGCACAGCCTGGAGCTTCTCCTCATCTGTCATGGCCCATGGGTCCTGCTGGTAGGAGCCGGGTGGCTCCACCTGCCAGCACCCCATCATGGAATCAGAGAACAGGATCATGGAATCGTTTAGGTTGGAGAAGACCTCTAGAGTCATGGAGTCCTGCACTGCCAGGGCCACTACTAAACCACATCCCACATGCCACATCTGTGTGTTTTCTGGACACTTCCACCCCGAGCTCCCCATGCCGGCACCTCACCTTCAGCACCTCGATGTCAAAGATGAGGGGCTGGGGGTTCTTCTGGAGCTCGTCGAGGTCGGGGTACCCCAGGGAGTAGTGCTCGTGCATCTGGGCGATGCTGCAGCAGTGCCGCTGCCCCTCCAGCGGGTCCTTCCCTGCTGCGATGTTCCGCAGGCTCTTGGACACTAGCGGGTAAAGCACCACGTGCTGCGGGAGGGAAGGGAGCCGGAATTTGAGGAGGGCGGGGGGAAAATTTTAGGACGCTCTAGCCTCGAACCCCGCGCCCACGACATAAAGCCACCGCCCACCCGCACAGGCCACGCCCCCGGACACCAGACCACGCCCCCGGCGGGTCCCGGTCCCGCCCACCTTGGCGTCGCAGCGGAAGCGCGCGCGCTCGCCGGGCCGCATGGTTCGCAGCGCCGCTTCCCACACCGGCAGCTTGAACTTTTTCCCGGCGATGAGCTCCATGGGCTTTCCCCGCGCCCTGCTGTCGTCCACCGGCGTCTCCTCATCGCCGCACCGCAGCGTCCGGTAGTGGAAAGTGGCCTGAAGGAGCAGGAGGAGCCCGCGGCGTCACCATGGCGACGCAAGCGGGGGAGGGGGGGGGGTGGGGAGGACGCGCATGCGCGCCTGCCCCGCCGCGTTCCGCTTCCCACATCCCCCCACCCCGCCCGTTCCCCCGCAGACCTGACCTTGGTGCCGTCGCGGAAGTCTGGCAGCGGCCCGGTGCCCTCCCGCAGCACCTCCTTGTCCACGCCGTCCGCCCGCAGCTGCTCGACTTGCTGCGCCATCGCGCCCGCTCCGCCAGCCCTGGCTCGGCCGCCTCCGCCGCCGCTCGGTTCTTTCCTGATAGTCGCGGCTGCGCGGGGCTCCCCCTGCTGGCCCGGGGGTGGCGCTGCGGGGCGGGGGCCCCGGGAATGGGGCGTGGTCATCTGCGAGGGGGCGTGGCCAGCAGAGGCAGCAGCGCGCCCCGTTCCCACGTGGTTCTCCTGCTTTCCCGTCTCCCCCCACCCACCCTCCTGGGGTGTCATTCCAGGAGACACGGGGGGTGTTCCGGAATGAAACCTCCTCTGACACTTTGCCACCTACGTGGAAAGGCCGCGGTGTAGAATGGGAGGTTGATAGTGTCGCCGAGAGCCACTCTGCGGGTTCCCGCGCACCGCGGGGAGGGCGCAGCCGGGTCCCTCCTCCCGCCAGCGCCGGCAGGGTCTCCGTGCGGGCAGGAAGGACAGGCAGCTGCAGCAGGGCTGTGCGAAACCCTTGGGGGACACCTCAGGGCTTACCAGGTTTTAGCGCAGCTCACGAGACACCCTGGGGTGACACGAGGACACTGGCAGGTGGCAGGTGCCCAGTCCCACAGAAGGACTGGAGACTCCTGGAGGTGACTGCACTGCTGCAGGGGTGACCCCTGTTCTGCTGGCACTGTCACTGCTCGGCACCGCTGGGCACGGCTCAGGCCCATCGCCGCCCTCACACATAGCCGAGAACTCAAGAGGGCTCCTGCTCCCCCCTCTTGCACCCCTTGTTTTTCGGTGGTGCTCGATACAAGATTAGCCAGGTGGGTCCCCACAGACGCAGGTGGGCTCCGTGCCCCCCCCGATTGTGGTTTCACCGCGGGCCACGGCTGGCGCGGAGCCGCGGCGTTGCCGGCGGCAGCGCAGGTGCCGGGAGGCGCGTGCGGTCGCTGGCGAGGCCGGGAGCCCCGGGCGGTGACCGCCTCCTTCCTGCGCTGGCGGCGAGGCGAGCGCGGGGCCACGGCTGCGGCAGCAGCGCCATGTGCCAGCGCCGCGGCGAGGGACCGGGCAGCTGGCGGCCCCGCCGAGAGCCGGGGGCTGCTGCCGCCCGCCGCGGGGGCTCCGAGCAGCCGGGAGGGGAGCACTCCGAGGGAGGGGGCTTTGGGCTTTGCAGGTGCCCGACCACGAGGTGGGCCCGCGTTCGCTCTTGCTGGGATGTGGGCTGCAGCCCGTGATGCCCATCTCGGCAGGCTGCAGCAGCGGCGCCGGAGGCCCGGGGGATGCAGGAGGGGCCCCCGCCAGGGCAGGTGCTGTGGGGGGGCTGTCTCCCCCCGGGCGCATCCGGGTGCCGGCCCCCTGTGGCGAGGTGTGTGACGGCAGAAGCGCAGGCGAGGCTCATATTTGGGCACGGAGCAGGTTATTGGAGGCCGCGGCCCCGCCGCCGGGAGATGAGGCGCCTGATAAAGGCTGCTGCCCCGGTGCTGCTGCGCGCAGGGGCTCGGGCGCTGGCGAGAGGTGGCCCGGCTGCGCGGGCTCGGGGCCGGTGGCCATGGGGCCGCTGCTGGCGCTGGGGCTGCTCGTGTGCGTGCGGCTGTGTGCGGGTGAGGGTCGGGGGGGCGGGAGGGGGGCCCGGGCGGCGGCGGGCCCGGCTCAGCAGCCTCCGTGCCGCAGGCTCCGGGCAGCTGCGCCTGGTGGGCGGCGGCGGGCGCTGTGCCGGCCGCGTGGAGGTGAAGCACGGCGGGGAGTGGGGCTCCGTGTGCGTCTTCGACTTCGACTGGGAAGCTCGCTGGGCCGCGGTGGTGTGCCGGCAGCTGGGCTGCGGCCGGGTGGCCAGGGCGTCCCTGCACGCCCCGTTCGGGCGGGGCAGCGGGCGGATCTGGCTGCAGCCCTTCTGCAACGGCACCGAGGAAGAGCTGGAGCAGTGTCCGCACGTCGGATGGGGACGGCATCTCTGCGGCCACGAGCGGGATGTGGGGGTGACCTGCACAGGTGAGGGGACACGCTGGCCGTGCTGGGACAGCCACCTCGTGCTGGAGCATCCCGGGCCGGTCTGAGCCATGCCGGTGCCCTGTGCAGATGCCGTGGAGCTGAGGCTGGCGGGCGGCGGCAGTCCCTGTGCCGGGAGGGTGGAGGTGAAGCTGCAGGGACACTGGGGCTCGGTGGCAGACGACAACTGGGACATGGAGGACGCCGAGGTGGTTTGCCAGCAGCTGGGCTGTGGCTCGGCTTCGCGGGCCTACTCCATCCTCAAGCCCTTTGGCGCAGGGGACGGGCTGGTCAGCCTGGCCCTGGTGGACTGCAGTGGAGACGAGGCCACGCTCTGGGACTGCAAGATCCGTGGCTGGGGACCCTATAACAGCAGCTTCCATCACAGGGAGGCTGCCCTTGTCTGCCAAGGTAGGAGCTGGGCTGGAGGGGATTGAGGCTGTTCATGCACATCCCTTGACACCGGCCCTGCACTGCTCCCACAGGCTTTTCCCAGCTGGTGGGTGGCGATGGAGCCTGTGCCGGGTGGCTGGAGGTGCATCAGGGCCGGGCCTGGGTCGGTGTCTGTGAGGATCAAGTGGACATGAAGGTGGCCCAGGTGGTGTGCAGGGAGCTGGGCTGCGGTGAGGTGATCGCCATCCCCGGCAGTGGCCGTTTTGGGGCAGCGTCGGGATCGCTCTGGGACGGGGGCTTCCAGTGCAATGGCACCGAGCCCCTCCTCAGTGCCTGTGCCCGGGGTCCGCCCCACGGCCAGGCCTGCAGCGGCCCTGGCGGCGTCATCTGCTCCTGTAAGTGCCGGGGACACCGGGGGCTGTTGGGGTCCCTGCGCCATCAGCGCTCTCACCGCCGCTCCCGTCGCAGCCTACACGGGCTTCCGCCTGGGGAACGGCAGCTCGGGATGCTCCGGGCGAGTGGAGGTGGCAGTGAGGGGCACGTGGGGCTCCGTGTGCGCCAGCGAGTGGGACCTGCCCGATGCGCACGTCCTGTGCCGCCAGCTGGGCTGCGGCCGCGCCTTCAGCGTGCCCCCGGGAGGCTCCTTCGGCAGCGGGGAGGGGCCGCTGCGGCCGGACGCCTTCGGCTGCAGCGGGAGCGAGCGGCACCCGGGCGAGTGCCCCGTGGCCGTGCTGGGCAAGCCCCCCTGTGCCCCCGGAAACGCCGCTGCCGTCGTCTGCTCAGGTGGGTACAGCGCCTGTGTGAGGAGCCCTAAGGGCTTTTGGGAACTTGCCAGAAGTGGAAAAAGTAGGAGATGAGGCAGGCTCACTTTTTATTGAAGGGCTTAGTTGGGCCATTTTACAGGTACTGTGGAGTCCCCGCGGCTGGTGGAGGGTGAGACCCGGTGCGAGGGGTTTCTGGAGTCGTCCACAAGTACTGGGCACTGGCGCCGTGTGCCCGGAGAGGTTTTGTTCCTACGGAATTTGAGCAATGTGTGCTGGAAGCTGGGCTGTGGAGGACTGGAGAAGAGTGGTGCTGTACTTGGTAATGTGTCCATGTGGGACCTCAACGAAGCACAGTGGGCCATCATGAAAGAAGTGATTGAAACCATCAAGGGGATGACAACTGATCTGACCAATAGGACCATACCTGAGGAATATTTTTGGAGTATTTACCGGGGCATGAAGACTGCACCAGCTGGCATCTCTCATGGGTTGGATATTGTCTGTTCAGGTGGGTGTCCCGGGAAGGACCGGTGAAGTGCCGGTGCCCCAAGCAGCCAGCGCAGCCTATTCCTTCCGTGCCCACAGGCAGCCTGCAGGTGAGGCTGGTGGGGAGCTCTGGGCGCTGTGCCGGGCGTGTGGAGGTCTATTCCGGTGGCAGCTGGAGCTCGGTCTGCCAGGAAGGCTGGGAGCTGCGGGACGCGGCCGTTGTGTGCCGGGAGCTGGGCTGTGGCACGGCACTGGAAGTGCCGAGCTGGGCGCGGTTCGGTGCCGGCACGGGGCCGCTGTGGCCGTACGTGCCCGACTGCTCCGGCTCCGAGGAGTCTCTCTGGGAATGCGGGCGCACGGAACGGCGCGAGTGCGGGCGCGGCGGCGGGGCGGGGGCCGTCTGCTCAGGTCAGTGCCGAGCAGCCCCGGGTCAGGGCCCGGCAGAGGCCCCGGGGGGTTCCTGGCCGTGCCGTGACCCCCCTGTCCCCCTTGCAGAGCAGCTCTCCGTGCGGCTGGCAGGAGGCCCTGGGAACTGCCGGGGGTTCCTGGAGCTGTTCTACAACGGCACCTGGGGCCGCGTGTGCGCCAGCGGCACCAGCCCCGGCACCGCCGCCGCCGTCTGCCGCCAGCTGGGCTGTGGGCACCGGGGCCGGCTCTCAGATGTCCCCGCCCTGGAGCCGACCGACGCCTGGCTGGCCTGGCTGGGCTGTGAGGACGGGGCCCGCTCGCTCTGGGGCTGCCCCTCGGCACCCTGGCTCTTGCAGAGCTGTGGCACCGGCGGGCACGCCCATGTGGAGTGTGAGGGTGGCGGTGATGGCAGCACTGAGGGACACACCAGCCCATATCCGGAGGGTGCCAGCAGCACAGGTAGCTGTGCCCGTGCCTGCATCCCCCCAGCAGGCTGGCTGGGATCCCCCTGCCCTCACTGCCTGCCCGTGTCCCCACAGGTGTCCCCAGGAGAAGGGCCCCGGCGGTGGCCCTGGGGACTGTGCCTGTGCCCACGGTGCTGTGCGTGGTGCTGGGGACGCTGCTGTGCCTGGCCCTGGGTGCCCTGGCCCTGCTGCTGTGCCGTGCCCGTGCCCGGCGCCGAGGTGGGTCCCGCTGTGTGGGGCTGGGGACAGATCCGGTTTGGGGCTCCAGGAGCCCCTGCCCTGCGGAACAGCTCAGAAGGTGGCATGGGGTGATCCCGGTGCCACCCACAGTGCCCAGGGCCCCAGGTAAGTGCTGCAGCTCCTTCCAGGCCCTGGCCGAGCTGCAGATGCCGTCTCCAACGCTGTCTACGAGGAGCTGGATTACAAAGCCATGCCCGAGTACCAGGAGGTGCCCACTGCCCCAGGTGGGTGCAGCCCTTGTGCCCCAGCTGTGCCCGGAGTGAAGGCTCTGCCTGGCAGCCCCA
The DNA here is from genome assembly GCF_017590055.1 of Onychostruthus taczanowskii. NCBI lineage: Eukaryota > Metazoa > Chordata > Aves > Passeriformes > Passeridae > Onychostruthus > Onychostruthus taczanowskii. The sequence goes on from NW_024499752.1 coordinate 158,510, forward strand.
GGGCAGCTGCGGCTCCTGGTGGCCCAGCAGCGGCTCCTGGCCATGGGCTCTGGGTGTCCCTCGCTCCCAGAGCAGCCCTGCTCTGTAGTGTGAGGTTCTGTCACCGGCGGTGCCACTCGAGGCCACCCCCAAGTCCCTGTTTATGCCCTGCAGGTTCCCTGTTGGAGGGATGGGTGAAGAAGCTGCCGTATTCGAGCGGGGACAGCGTGGAGGGGAGTGACACCGAGGCAGCCCCAGGTAGGGCCACAGGGCAGGAACCCAGCAGGGAGAGCTGGGGACAGGGGACACACCCGGCCTGGGGAGGGCTGAGGGGACAAATCCCCCCTTGTTAGTGTGCAGGGAAACATCGCCTTTCCCTGTGGGACCCAAGGGCCTCCAGCACGTGCCCAGGGGAAAAGCTGGAGGGGATGGCACAGGCTGAGGCCTGCCAGGGCTACTGGTCACTGCCATGGAGCCCTCTGCTCTTCCCAGATCCCCCTGCCTGGCGTGAGCAAGGAACCCCGGATGGCTACGACGATGTCCTGGATGTGCCCCAGGAGCCGCCCGCTGCCAGCAGTGGGGACATCAGCGAGGGAGCGGCACGGCAGAGCTGGGTCTGTTTCCTCCCCACAGGTGAGAGGGCTCCCAGCTGCCCTGTCCCCTCTGCAGAGTCTCTCCATGGCAGGCTTTGGCTGTGGGGGCAGGCAGGGCCCCAGCAGCAGATCCATGGGTGCTGTGGTCAGAGCCCAGGTGGGGTCTGTCAGAGGGACACGGAGCTGCCTGCCCCCTCTGGCCCCTTTCTGTGCTGTCCCCAATTTGGGATCTACGACCCTCCAAATCCCCCAGCAGCCACCGGGGACCCCTCGGAACAGCTCCCTGAACACATGGACTATGATGATGTCGGCAGCAGTGCCCTGGGGACGTTGCCATGAGGATGTCCTGGCCATGTTGCAGTGCTGGGGACACGTGTGTGGCAGTGTGGTGGGGCCCTGTCCCCAGGGAGGGCTGGCTCTGCCCACAGAGGGCAGCCCTGGCTGTCCAGCGCTGCAGGAAAACAGCTCCTGTGTAGGGATTTTCTGTGGTTTCAGTGTGAATTTCCCTTTTTTCCTATTAAAACCTAATCTGGTCAGAGACTCACTCCCAGGCCTGCAACCTCATTCTTTGGCTGGCACTTCCATGCCAGGTACACCAGCCCTTCCTTGGAGATGTGAGGCAGGAACTGGAACAACAGCCACATCCCTGGGATTGGTGGGCTGAAGAGGGAAGAGCCCAGGAGACTTCTGGCATTGCGAGGTCTTTATTTATCACTGCCACATGCCCACAGCTGTAACAGCCATATCCAGGAGATTTCTGGCATTGCGAGGTCTTTATTTATCACTGCCACATGCCCACAGCTGCTGCCAGCAACAGCGAGGGGAAAAGGGAGAGCTCAGGACCCGGATCCCCCCCCGGCAGATACAGCAGGATCTCCCTGTGCCCTGTGGGTAGGGCAGGCTCAGCCCCACTCAGAGCTGGGCAGGGAATGGCTCTGGTTGTTGGAAGCATCCTTTTCCTAAAGGATGGGAGGTCTCCTGAAGGAGGGCAGCGCCTTCCTGCCCCCCAGCTCCATGTGCTCCTCAGCTGAGCAGGCTCAGCCCCACTCAGAGCTGGTCTGGGAATGGCTCTGGATGTTGGAAGGGCTTTTCCTAAAGGATGGGAGGTCTTCTGAAGGAGGGCAGCGCCTTCCTGCCCCCCAGCAGCACCCCGCGCTGGCAGGGCAGCCGGGCCATGGCCCCTGCCTGTGGCACCTCGTGCTCCAGGAGGTTCCCGATGTTCAGGGCGGGCTGCAGGGCCCGGAGGGCGTCCAGCTCCTGCAGCAGGGCCCGGCTGAAGCCGTCCGTGCTCAGCCTGGCCGTGGAGGGGGCAGGAGAAGAGGAGAAGGTGTTGGAGCTCATGGGGAGGGAGGCGCCGAGGCGGCCGCGGTGCCGCTGCGGCCCTGCCTGTCCCGCGGCCTCCGCTGCCCGGCTCGGGAATGCCGGGCACGGAAGGGGCCGTGGCAGGGCCCCGACTCACCCCAGGCTCCTCAGCGGGCAGGCGGCATGCCGGAGCTGCTGGCAGAGCTGCAGGACGGCCTGGGCTCGCAGCTCGTTGTCACTCAGGTCCAGGCAGGTGAGCCGGGGCCCCTGCAGCAGCCGCGCAGCCAGGGCTGTGCAGGAGGCGCCCGACAGCCGGCAGCTGCCCAGCCTGTGGGAGCGAGGGAAACAGGGAAGGAGGGCTCTGGCCTCTGCCGGCTGAGCTGCTCCAGCAGAAAGGAAAGGAGAAAGCTCTATATAAAAAGGAGGGAGCTCTTGCCCATCCTGCAGCCCCTTTACCGCAGCGTCTGTAGCGGGCAGGCACAGTGCTGCAGCCCCTCACACAGCAGCTCCACGCCGGCATCTCGCAGGTCCTCGCTGAAGGACAAATCTAGCTCCTCCAGGTAGGTGTTGGTGCCCAGCACAGAGGCAAGGTCCTCGCAGCTGGCACTGGTGATGCGGGAATACCGCAGCCTGATGGGAAACCCCAGCAAAATCCTCAGAGCCTCCTGAGTGCCCTTACTGCCATCCCACCACGGTGGCGGTCCCCACCCTGGTGCCATAACCTTGGCCCTCCTTGGCCTGGAAGTGTGGGACAGAGGTATGATGCCGTCCCGGGGGGACCCTTTGGAGTGTCTCCCGAGCTCTCAGGTCTGAGATGCCTTAGGGATTCTGGGGGTGCTCACCGCAGGATGCGCAGGCGGCAGCCCGGATTCCGCAGCCCCTCACAGAGGAGGCGCACGCCGCTGTCACCCAGCGAGCTGTCAGCCAGCTCCAGCTGGGCCAGGCCAGGGTGCTCCGCCAGCAGCGCTGCCAGCTCCGCACAGCAGCTCTCGGACAGCCGGCACCACCGCAGCCTGCGGGACAGCATGGAGAACAGGGGCTCAGCACACCTCACCTATCCTGCCTGCCACCTGCCCAGCAAACCCACGGGTATGGAGGGCCTGGCTTCCCTCTGGCTGCTTGCCATTGTCCGCAGGGAGCAGTGGGGCAGGCCCAACCCACTCGCCCACTGCACTGTGGTTGGGGTGTCCCCACCCACACCCCGGCTCCCAGCCCTGGTGTGGGCTCCGCGCGCGTCTCTCACCGGAGCACCTGCAGGGCGCTGTCCCGGTGCCGCAGAGCCCGGCAGAGCAGGTGGATGGGGCAGGGCAGCTCCTCCCGCCGCCGCACGACGAGAGCACCGGGATGTCCTCCGGCTCCCGAGGCTCCAGAGCTGAAGGGAACAGAGCCGTGGGGCACACGCAGCCCTCAGCGGTGCTGGCAGCTCCCGGTTCTGACACCAGCACACAACCCCCCCATCCCGAGCAGAGCCTCCAGCTTCTCTGGAGGGATCTTTGTGGCTTTGGAGGAGTGAAGGACCCCAAACATTGCTGCTGGAGCCACCGGGGGAGATGTAAGGGGAGTCACAGGGTGCATTTAACATTCCAGCACCAGGGATCTCCCTTTTTGAGGGAGAAGGAGGACGATGGGAAGCCAGAGTGACGGCTGGGCACAGGTGGGCCTGGCTAGGTCGACCCAAGAACTCCATCACCATCAATCCCACAGCAGGCAGCGGATCGAGGAGTCCACATGTTCCTTGTTCTCCCCAAGAATAAGTAAATCCTATGCTATGGAACCAAACACCCAGGGAAAGGCCAAACTGGTGTTCAGGAGGGAGAAGCTGAATCATCCTTTGGGACAGAGAAAGAGAAATCTTTGCAGTTTTGGGTCATTAAAGCAAGGAGGAGCAGGACTTACCAAGGCACTAACACATCCAGCTCTGCCTCAGGATCCTGCCAGTGGAAGGAGCATCCCTGGAGGGTGACGGAGCCCAGCCCAGCCCAGTGCTGGATGCAGAAGGAAAGAGCCATCTGGTCATACAGGGTCAGCCTGGTGTCCTGCAGGTCCAGGTCAGTGAAATGACCCAATGCATTTTGTGCAAAGCTCTTCTCGTTCATCTCGAACAAGAAGTGGAAAGTGTCCATCTCCGAAACCTTCAGTGCTTGGCCAGGGTGGGAGAGGCCTCTGTGCCTCCCCTGAAGCCACTCCAGCAGCTCTTCCCTGACTCGTGGTGAAATTCTGCACCCAATGGTTTTGTCCATGTACTCTATGGATTTCTGGCTGACCAGACCAAAGAGGAATCGCACTGTTATGTTCAAATCCTTTCTGGACTTGTTGTAGCTTTCTAATAATTTATTTACATCCTTCTCAAGCTTCCCCAAGCTGATAGTTTCCCCATCATCCTCCAGGACGTAAAACATTGCTGCAAAAAACTCCTGGATGTGCAGGTGGGTGAAAGCATAGACACTCTCATGGTCTTCTCCTTTCCTTGGGATCCTTTCATTGAGGAAGTAGGGGAGAAGACCTGGCTGGTCCAAGCCACAGTCCTTGATTTCCTTCTCCTCAAAGAGGACCTTGTGCTTCCAGATACCCTCGGCAGCCAAGGAGCAAAGCTGGAGTAGGAACTGCTGGAGGACCTGTGGGTTGTCCCTGTCCCTGAGTTTCAGTAACTGGGAGAAGTAGAACATCATCATCCCTGTGGTGGTTTTGGAGCACTCAAGGAGGTTTTTCTTCCCACAAAGCTCTTGTTCAAGGATGGTGCAGATGGTCCAGCTCATGATAGGGATGACACACAAGCTGTAGAGGATCTCGTTGCCTCTGACAAACCTGAAGGCCATGTCTGCTTTGTTGGGGTTCTCAAAATACTTGTGGAAATACTCCTTCCTCCTGGCTGCTGAAAACCCCAGTATCTCCATGTAACTCTCACCCTTCAGGCACTGCCTCAGGCTTCCAAGAGCTGTTGGCCTCATGGTGATGAGCAAAGAGGCTTTGGGGAGCAAAGTCTTCTTCAACAAGCTCATCAGGGTGAGCTCCAGTGGCTTCACCTCCCTGGGGTCAGAGCTCAGCTCAGCTTCGGGCTGAACCAAGGAAAACCCCAGGGCCTCGAAGCCATCAAAAATGAACAGGATCTTCTTCTGGTCATCCAGGATCTTCCCAGCCGGCACTCGCAGGCCAGGACAGCACCGTGAAATCAGGTCTGCCACGCTGGCTTCCATGGGAAGGACGATGGCTTTGCAGTCAATGCAGAAGACAAAGTCAAACTGCGTGTGGAGTGCTCCTTCTCCCCACTCCACCATCATTTTCCTGACCATCGTTGTCTTCCCCATCCCTGGGGCCCCCACCAGCACCACGACCTGCGGGGTTTGCCCATCTCCACTGGGTTCAAACAGCATGGTGGTGGTGGTGGCAGCTGCTCCATTGCTGGTGCTGGTACATCCCTGGCTGGTTCCCACAGCTCCATCCTTGGCTACGTGCTTGCTCCGAGGCTCCCTGGTGATGGTCAGGGTGGTGAAGTGGCTGTGGAAGGACGGGCTCTCCCTGGGACAGGCGCCCAGCTCCCTGTCCTGGTGGGACTCCCGGGTCGTGTGCTCTCTGCTGTCCCACCTGTGCTCTGTGCCGACAGGAGCAGGGTCAGTTCCCAGCCCAGACACATTCCCCACACACCAGCAGCCACTTATTTCAATGCTCAGTGCTCTCCTAAGTCTGGCTGGGGCACTAAGGACACAATTTGTGAGGATTTGGGGACTCTGGTAGGTTGGGCGTTCTTCCAGGTCCTGATCCTGATCTATCAACCCTTGTTTTATCATCCTCATCCACCTGGCAGCAAATGCAACTGCCTGGGGCTACCTGCAGTCTCTGACTCATGCTTCAGGGGACAAAAACACTGCCCCTGGGCTCCAGAGCACAGACCTCAGCAGAAATATCCTTAATCCCCATCCCAGGAGGAAAGAGCCTGCCCAGCTGGCTGCTGGAAAGCGCTGAGAGCACTGGGTGAGCTTTGAGGTCACTTCCAACCCAAACCATTCTGTGATTTTAACCAATGCCTTTATCGAGGGGTTACAAGCCCATGTAATTCACTGCAGGGATGAGCTGCCTGCACAGAGCTGGTGACCCTGTCCCCAGAACAGCTTCAACAAGGAGTGCCCAGGACTGAACTCAGAGCCCAGGCCCATGCCAGGTGGTGGGAGGCCCCAGGTGAGGCTGCTCAGCATTCCAGGCTATTAATAGTACCCCAGGGTGAGCAGGGCTTGGATTTTCACTGCAAGGAACTTCCTGCTGCCAGGGAAACCCACCTTGGCTGCTGCAGCAGGTCATTCCACTGTGAGAAACGTCCTTCATTCTGCTTTCCCGGGAGTCTGAGGTACGGACAAACGGAGCTGCCCAAACAGCCACAGGGTTTTGCTGCTGTGTGGCCTTTCCCCCCCCCTCCAGCCGTGGGGTGGGTTGTAAATGGGGCTCTAGGAAAGGAGAGAGGCTCATTTAGGATCTTTGGATGCTCAGGAATAAAAGGGGTGTGAGCTTGTGCTGTGACCTGCTCTCCTGGTTTGCCTGCTCCAGTTTATGCACAGGGCACCTGTGTCTGGATTAGCAGGGGGTAACCCTCTCGATGATTTTATTTTCTGTGAGTGATGATTTTCTTTCCATGATGGAAAAAAAAACAAACAAACCAAAAAAAACCCAAAAAACCAAAAAGAGGATGATGTGTTTAGCAAAGCAGCCTGTGAGGGATAGTGGGAAAGGGAGAAAGGAAGTTTTTTAAGGCACACTGGGAATTTAAGGACTCCTTGTGGACTCCTTATTTCCCTGCTCAGAGCCAGACATCACACTGCACACTGTCCCTCCTGCTTGCAGGATGTCAAATAATTCTGGGGATAACTGTTTCTCTCCAAAGGAAATGGTCTCAAGTGTGTCAGGGGAGATTTAGGCTGAATACTGGGGAAAATTCCTTCACTGAAAGGGTTGTCCAGTCCTGGCATAGGCTGCCCAGGGCAGAGGTGGAGTCCCCATCCCTGGAGGGATTTAAAGGCTGTGTGGATGTGGCACTTGGGGACAAGGGATAGTGATGGCCTTGGGCAGTGCTGGGGAATGTTTGGTCCTGATAACCTCAGAGGGCTCGAACAATTCCATGATCCTATGCTCCTTCCCCTGGATGCTGCTGCCACCAACATTCCCCTGTGGGTTTTGCAGCGGGAGCTCCCCAGGAGCCAGGGCTGTCCTTATCCCTGCTAACTCCTCCTGGGAGGTGCTGTGAGCTGAGGGGGAGGGGGCAAATCCAGCAGCACCGTTTCTAAAGGATTCCCACTCCTTCTGACCTTGAAAAAGCCATTTTCACCTTGCTGTGTCTCAGCCAGGGCTGCTCTTGCTGTGCCCGCGCTGCGTTAGGGGGGATGTGACTCTGCCACGGGGAGATGGGGGAAGTGCATTGTTTTCACAGCTTTTCCTTCACTTCCCTTTTTCCTACCCCAGTTAAAAAAAAAAAAAAAAAAGTTTACATTCAGAATTTAAATACAACGTAAATTCCGGTCTGAGGGGTGTGAGAGCATCACGTGGGGCTGTTTATCTCCTAAGGCAGAGGCAGAGTGTGTGAACATAAGGAAACCGCTGCTGGAACCCCTCATCCAGGCTCTGGGGACAAGACCCAGGGGTTCCCACTTGCAGGAGGCTCCCTCCCTCCTCCTGCCACCTTGAGGATATTCCTGCTTGATACAGAAGTAGCAAAGAGATTTTGCTAGGGAAGAAGCAGTTTGGGGGTATCACCTGCATTAAACTGTGGATTTCCACCAGCTTTGCAGGAATTCAGCCTGTCTGCTGCTGTCAGTAGATCAGCAGATTTGGGAGGCGTTAGGAAGGGAAAGCAGCTGTTTGGAGCCATGGAAAGGTCCTGGGTGTGCCTGGCACAAGTCTCTGAAAGAGCAGGGAGTGCTGGCGCTGCTGGGGGCAGGACCAGACAGGGAACAGCGGGTACATCAGCATCAGCCACAGCTAATCCTGGCCGTGCCAGCCTGTCTGAGCCGAGCTGGCTCCTGGAGCCACCGACTACAGAAGGAATAACCTTGCTCATCCCTGCCCCGAGGGGGTGTGGGTAGCTGCATCCCAAAGCAGGCCCTGGAAGCACAGCATGTCCTGGGAGATTTAGGTTCTTGCATCCAGCCCCTCATTCTGCAGCTCTCTTCAAACACAGGCAGGATTTGTCTTTGCAGTAGGATTTAATCAACCTGAGTATTTTTTAGACATGACATGCACCTGGCTGGGCACTGGTGGGTCCCAAGTAACTGATGAAGGCAGATGGGCAATTAACACACAACCCGATTTCCTCTGAAATAAGGGCAAAAAGAGCTCCAGACAATCCCAGAACCTGCTGAGGTCTGGGATACAAGCAGGAAGTGACACAGGGATGGGAATTTGAGCCCTGTGCCTGGTTGTAGAGGTGAGGCTGTAACAGAGAGGGCTCTTGGCTTTTAGCTGGTGAGGATGAGGGGGAGGAAGAGGATGAGGATGAGGTGGCTGTGTCTGGCAGTGCCTGGCTGGCTGACAGCGCTCTGCAGTGGGACCGGGCTGTGTGCCCGGCTCTGGTCTGGGAAGGGGTGTCAAACAAGGAGCAGTCTGGGGAGAAGGGAAGCAGAGCTGGCACAGAACTATCCCCAAGGTGCAGCATTCAGTGTCCTCCCTGCACTGTGCAGAGTGTCTCCTTGGCAAGTCAGTTTTACATTCCTTAACTGACTGCCAGGGATCATCTCAGTTGGAAATTCTGGCGGGGAGAGGCTCATACTCCTTTTGCCTGTGGTCTACACAGAGGCATCCCAATTTATCAGGCTGGCCTGCTCCCAGGTATTTTTCCAAGTGTGTCCTCCCCATTTTGTTGCTGTAGTAATTGCTGCAAATCCAGGCAGGATTTGGAGGAGAAACAGACGGAGCAGCAGAGGGGTCAGTGCCGCAGGGACAGCCCTGAACTGCTGAGCCAGCTCAGCCCCAAGTGACAGAGGATGTGGAGATGCAGCTGGGCTGCCTGTACCACCCTGCACCCTCCCTTGGCACCCTGCCCCTCCAGATCCCAGCCCTTCCCTCTGGATTGGAGCGCCCTCTCCCCCCCTCCCTGCTCTCCATCTTCATGCAGTCTGCAGAGGTGCATTGTGGGAAACTCCCAAGTTTCCCCCCCCTCTGCCTGCCTCCCTCCCTCCTCTCTGCGCAAGAGCCAGCTCCCAAGGTGTGACTCGTCCGGCCGGAGGACAGAGGTAAGGGATGCCGCTGGGATGGGGGCGCGGGGTGCAAGGGCCGGGGCTCCCAGCTCCGGGACGTGCGGATGTCCTGCGCAGGGTGACAAGGAGACACGGGGACGTGGAGCCACCTGCCCAAGGTGAGTGAGCACCGGGATGGAGGCCGGGGCTGCCGTGCCCGCTGCCTCCGGAGCCGGCAGCCCACAGCTTCCCCCCCAGGCAAAAAGAGCCTTTTTGAAGAGCCTTTTTGTCCCCAAACAAGGAGCACGGTGAGGACGGCCGGCCCCGGGAGGCTCCCTTCCCGTCCCGGTTCCCACGCTGTGCTCCCTGAAGGTCAGGCAGGCACAGAAGGTGTTGCTGCAAATGCACGGCTGCCTCCTGCCCGCTTCCTGCCCGCAGCTTCCTGCACGTACCTGCAGCCTCCGCGGGCTGTGCCGAGCCGAGCCCTTCGCCTGCTCCGGCCCTGGATGCGGAGAGGCCCTGGATGCGGAGAGGCCCTGGATGCCGCAGCAGCGCTCCCGAGGCCGGAGGGCGCCGGGCACCGGGAAGCGGAGCCGGCCATGTGCCGGAAGCAGGGCTGCTGGGAGGGAGGAGGGCAGGCAGCATCCGCGCTGAGCTCCTCCGGCATCCCGCCTGCCGCACCTCCCCGAAAGGTTTTGAGCGCTTTTCCAGCTGCTTTTCCCCTCCCATCTGCACGGACAGTGGGATTTGTTTGCCTTTTGCTCTGCCTGGATGGGTTTAATGACTCTGTTTAGTTCTGTCAGTGCTGAGGCAGGAGGGAAGCAGGAACAGCCGGCTTGGTTCAGCCTTCACCTTTTCCCGGGAAAGGGGGTTGTTTGTAGGGCAGGGAGAATTTGATATCAATCAGGGGGTGTATTCTTCCCCTTGTATTTGACCCTGGGCTTGCACCGGAGAGGAGCTCACAAAGGGAAATCTGCCCCAAAAAACCCAAAAGGGAAAAAGATGTCATAAGCAGCAGTGCCTGTTTTGAAGGAGAATATTGCACCGAGGGAGTGGGATACCAGACCAGGCCTCCTGAGTCACGGTGGTGCTTCCACGGAGGGAATGCTTTGGGAATATCTCAAGCTCTTCAGTCTGATGTCCCTGCTCTCTGCACATCCATGTGCATCCCTGTGATGTGTGCTGGTAGGGACCTGTTGATTTGATCCTGTTTACTTCTCTGTCCCTCTGGTGGCTTCTGGGGAGGTGCAAAGGGGGAAAGAAGAGGATTTTTAAAATGGAATCGAGGTCAGGCTGGCAGAAATTGGGCATTGGGACAAGAGGAGGAAACCTCCATGCCGCAGCCCCGTTTTCCTGGGTGGGGCTTGGGCAGGATGCCGTCAGGAGAGGGAGGATGGACTATGCCAGATTAAGCTCCCTGCTCCATCTCAGGACTGACCTCCAAAAGTCTGACCTTCACAGGTTTGACCTTCAGTGTTTTCCATCTGTCCTTTCTCAGCCACAGTGCCCAACACCAACATCTAACCCTATGATATTGTAGTCGGGTGGGGAAAGAAATCCCAATTCTCCCCTAAAAGTGCATTTTCATCCCGCTGCATCCGTCCCCTCCCCTGGCAGGCTGCTGGGATGCGGGGCTGGAGAACACCCTGGCACACTGTCCCCATCCTGGATCAGGTGTCAGGGCTGGCAGACGGGGTGGAGGGAGGGATGGAGCTCCCTGAGCAGGGATTTCCACGCTGAAGGAGCTTTGGCCATCCTTCCTCAGATGCTTTCCAGCTTTCTGCTGGGACAGAGAGTGCCTGGTGTTACTGCACAAGGTAAGGGGTGGGTTTTACGCCAGAGAGTGTGGGAGCCTCCCTGGAAGGTCACTGCCTCGTGTGGAATTGGCCTCTTGTCTGCCTGCAGTGGCTTCTTAGATTTCAGCTGCAGAGCAACAGTTTTCAGGCTGATGCCTGCAGATCCCAGGGGCTGCCAGGTTCCAGACCCAGCTCTGCATGTGAGGAATTGCTTCCAGAATCTTTCTGCTGCCCTCAGCTGGGCCACAAAGGGGGTGATGCTGCATCAGGCAGAAGGGATGGATTTAGGATGCCCATCAACTGGGGAGGGATGTTGAATTTGCTGCTGCTTCCTGCAGTGGTTGGGGCTATTTCACTGTGTCACATATATCCCCCATCCTTTTTTGCTTATGGATATTGAATTTGGGATACAAGACTGGGAGGAAGATGCCTTAATAGCAAGATCTGTCAGAAAGGGGATCAGCCTCCTGAAGCTGGGGACTGGCTCATGGCCGCTTGGGGAGCAGCACCCCAATTTGGAAGCATCTGCCTTCTTCCCAAAGGCTTTTCCCAAGTGCTGGCAGGCCCGGGGTAAGGAGCAGGGCTTTGTGGTGGGAGGGAATGAGTGTTCACCATTTTCCAAGAGGCAGGGAATGTTTGCTGACCCTGTCACATTATCCCTGAGCTGGCACCACGGCCCAGAACTGAGCAGGGAACCAAGACAAGCCCCATGGCCCCAGCCAGGGTGTTGCTGGAATTGAATTTTTGGCTCTTGGAGGGCTGGAAAAACATTATAAAGAAACAAACTGAGTGTGTTTGCAAAAGTCTAAACAGGAGGAGTTTTCCAGAGTAGGGTTCAGGGTGCACCCAGATCCCTGTGGTGTCACTCATGGGTTAAGGCTCCAGGATTCCTGTTGCTGTGGTGTCTCCCAAAGTGTTCCCCATTATTGCTCCACTGTTTGATCCACTGTCCTGACAAATAGCTGCCATGGGAAAAAAAAGTCATCCTGGCTGAGCAGCCTTTCCTTTGTGCCCTGAATTTCTGTCTTGGGGTGAGGGATGCCCAGCTCTGCCAGGAAGAGGCTCAAGACCTCGTGGTTTTTGAAGGGTAAGAGCTGCAGTTTTGCTCTGCTACAAAAAATTAAACTGTACAGGGGAAAAGAGTGTTTGATTTTGTGTCTGAGGGGGGTTCAAACCCGAGATTAAAGTGAGATTAGCACAGCAGATTGAGGTGCTCTGAACTCTGTTTTAGGGGCTTGGGGACTGTGTTGGGACCCTGAGGAGCCAGGCTTTTTGCAGCAGGGTATTTCCAACGCAACCTCAGCTACGTATTTCCAGATTCTGTTGTATTCTAGAAATTATTTTGCTGTAAGGTGTGTCTGAGAGTGCAAACTGTATGGGGGAGGCTGGTGGCACTTGAGGGGCCTTGCCAGGTGTGACTTCTCCTGCTGAGAGCGGGCCAGGGCAGTGCCAGCTGTGACTCAGTGCCCACCCCCAGGGAGTCAGTCGGAGCACGTGGCTGGAGACAAAATCTCCTCTCTCCCACGGCTGCTTGGCAGTGCCTGGTTTTTGCTGTGCACATGGCTGTGTACAGACAGGGTGTCTTACCAGGGCAGGTTGGAGCTGTGTTTGGGGTTTAACCCCTCCGAAAGAGCACAGGTTGAGCCCCTGGCAGGAGTGTGGTGTGTCTGCAATGCTGCCTCCATCTCTCAGAGAATAAAATGTCTGCCACGTCCATCCCAGGAGCTCTTTGGGGACAGGATGTGTGTGGCTTGCAGAGGTGATGCTCGGCTCAGAGCTTGTCATCTGCAGAGGTTGTGGTGTAGGAAAAGACCATGTATGTCCTGTTCCTGGGCTCCTTCTGGTGGGGAGGCTGAAGTGCTGTGTCACCTGTGTGGGCAGCATAGCTGGGCAGCCTCCGGAGAGGACACTGGCAATGGTGTCACACCTCTGTGCAGCTGCTGGCCCAGGGTCTGCATCCCAGAGCCCTTCCCTTTGCAAATGGAGGGCAAAGCTGCCTTTACTGGGCTACAGGAACCCATCCTGTTCCCACACCTCACCTTGGTGCCAGGTACAACCCAGGCTCTGAGTGTGGATGTCTTGCCCAGCCTGGAGAGAGGGAACGTGGCTTGGTGGCACTGGGAGTGAGAAGGAAGGTCCTGGCCGTGGTCTGGGGGCTGTGGGGGTGGTGGGTACAGATTTTTGGTCACTGTCAGCACCAGCTGGACCAGTGAGGAGCATGCTGGGGCTTGGAGCAGCTGCAGGAATTGCCGCAGCCATGGAGCAGAGCTTGTCTGGCAGATCTCCCTGCGTGGCAGCGATTTGAGGCTGCTGCCACTGCTAAAATACTTCCAGCATCTGACACTCTCCATAACAAGATTCAAAGGGCTTGTTTGAGAGGGAAATGTTTAATCCAGGGATGGGGGAGGGACGTGGAGAGTAACAAACAACAGATTGGGAAAAGGATTCATAAATATCTCATCAGAGTGAAGTGGGTCACCAGTGTTCGCTGTGACTTGGTGCTGCTGTCTCTGAGGGTTGGATTTGGGAGGGCTGGGAAGCACAGCAGGCTCCTGTACAGTCTGTCCCTGGCTGTGCAGCACTGAGGCCGTTTAGAAGCGTCTGTGACAAGTGACTCTGCTGGCGTGGGGTTTGCGTCGCGTTGTGTCACGTTTGTCCCGCGTTGCGTCAGGAGCTGGGGGCTGAAATAGCCTGGAAGGGAGCTAAAAATCCTCCTTGGGGAGCTGCTCATGGCAGCTGAGAGAACACAAGCTCCTTATGTAAAGCTGCTTTAATATTTATGGTAATATCAGAGGCGGTGCATTACCTCATCCATCTTCACTGCACTTCTTGGGCATGGGGAATGGCTTAGTCACTACTCTGGCGACCTTCTCCTGGGTGCTTGCTTGGCATTTATTCCCCCAGCAGCTCAGAGAAAGGGAGAAATGCTGGTTTTCCCCATTGGGAATGGGGAGTTGAGGCACTGGGAATGCTGCTCAGTTGCAGAAGGGGATTGAGTACAAATCCTTCCAGCCCTGACAGATCACTCCACGTGTGACAGAGGGGACAGGCACAGACCCCTGAGGACACATCCCAAAGGACAGGGTGGTCCAAGCTGCATTCCTTAGGGGTTAGATGAGAAGGTGGAAGAGAGTGGGATGGTGAGAGTGCTGGGAAAGGAGCTCCCTCCACTGCGCCAGAGTCACCTTTGGTGCCAACTGCTGCTTCCTTAGGGGGAGCAAGGGTCTGTCTGTCCTGTGCACAAGGGGATGAGTGCCTTTCTTCCACACAGGCAGGAATGACAAAGAATGGAAGAGGAGATTAGGGGATGAGGGGAGTATTTGAAGACAAGGTGTTTCCTGCCATCTCCGGCTTTTTCTGCACAGCATTGCTCCAGGTCATATATGGTCAGTAGCTGTTTCCAGGATGGATGTTTCCAACTGGAAGACACCTGGAGTGTAGGGATGGACCTTTATTGCAGGATAAATCCTGATACATAACCCCACTGTGCTGTTAAATCCTTCCTTGCTGCCCGTCTCAGTGTGGCAGTCAAGAACCTGACAGAGGGAAAAACCCTGTGGATGAGCTTCCCACTGCACCCCAGACCCACACCCTGGAGCAACAAAGTGACTGACTTTCCCTTCCAAATGGAAGCAGCAGGGGAGGATGAGAGGATTTGGAGCTGGGATGGGGCTGGTCCCTGCAGGGGGAAGGGGCCGTGCTGATGGAGCTGTGCTGTGGCTCAGGTTTGGAGCTGGGATGGGGCTGGTCCCTGCAGGGGGAAGGGGCCGTGCTGATGGAGCTGTGCTGTGGCTCAGCTTCGCAATGACTCATCCGCTGCGCTCGGTTCAGGATTGATGCAGCTTTCATCTGTGCACGCAGGAGACAGATGAATAGATGTGTTTGGTGATTTGCTGGGATTTGAGGCAGCAGAAGTGCCCTTCAGGGAGCCAAGGGAAGCTGCTCCTCTGCTGGCCTGTTGCTCCAGTGGAGGGCAGCTTGTTGCGCTGGGTGAGTCCGACTGCACTGACCTTGAGAGCATCCCAGGGGAGCTGTGGCGTTTGTGTGCCGACCTTTGCAGCAGCAATTTGGAAGGTTTTCCTTTTCCTTTTTCTCCTTGATCATCCCTGGTTTTATTATGCCAGCTCCCTCTTCCCAGCCTGGGAGAGAGGTGGTTAGCTGCTGGCAATGAGAACCTTCCAGAAAGGGCACTGATTGTTAAACAGAAATAGCAAGGAGAAGGGAAAAGGGAGGGAATGAAGCCTGTCTCCCACAAAATCTTATTCCCAAGTGCTGCTGCCTGTGTAGGAGGCAGAGAGGGAGCTGGAAGGGGGAGGAAGGGTAGACAGCCAGAGACAGCAGCTGACAAGAGAAAAGGGAGGAATAAAAAGATGTGAGGAGCTATAAAGAAGAAAGCAAAGGTAGGAAAATGTGTCATTAGAGAAAAACTTGGTGTGATGGAATGAGGGAAGAAGAGGAGACAAAGGAATGGGGGAACCCTCATATGCAGGCTTAGTTTTTGGAAGTGAGGAAAGCACTTCTTTCTTCAGTCTGGGGGAGACAGAGGTGCTTAAAGATGAGCCCATGGTCATGCCCTTGGAAGTACAAGACGGAGAGGAGAGATGATTCCCAAGGTAGGGAGCTAAGAGCACACTGAAGAGGGTTAAGTACTAGGATGGAAGAGGATGTTCTGCTAAGGGTACCCAGGAGCCAGGCCAGAGGGTCTGGAGAGGTGCTGGGTGATCCTGTGGCTACTTGCAGTGATGGAAAACCACAGACAAAAGCCCTTTTATGTGGCCGCTTAGGAACAGCTGATATTGATTTTTGGCTTAGTTTGGTTTCTACATCTTTTAAAACCTTTTCTAAGCTGTGTGATGGGTTTGTGTTGCTTTTAGTGGAAATGCACTTAGAATCAGGAAATTCTGTTTGTGGAAATGCAGGGCATGGGGCAGGACAAAGCTCCTGGCTCCATGGCTCCAAGCAAAACCAGCTTTTGTGCCCCCAGGAATCTGGAGCAGTGAGGGGTGTGGATAAACTTTGAGGTGCCTGGGCTGTGCAGGGTCCCCATTTCTCAGCAAGAAGGTGGGTTTTCCCTCTCTGATTTACCTCATGATCTCCACAGGCTGCACACGATTTTCCTAGGGAAAGGGCAGAAGTTTAATGCTTGGTCCATGTGCTGTAGCCACACAAATATCAGAATGTGTGAGTGGCCCAGTTAACTGATATCAAAGTGACAAAGCAGGTAAATTAATATTTATGCCACGATTAATCCGACCCTCCCTGCTTTAACCTGTGAGCCACCTTCTCTTGTGAGCTCCACTTAATATTTTTTTGTGTCTCATTGTACCAGATTGAAAAAAAAACAAAAACAAAAAAGGATAAATTGGTCCCAAACCAGAGGAGCAGATTCCTGGGAGTGACTGTGTGCAGCCTCAGCTCTGGATTTATGTAGGACTTGTGCTGACAGAGCAGTATGGATGCTCTCTGGAAGCACAGGAAAAGGTGAGGCAGGTGATATCTACAGAAATATTACAGAATGGGCACTGAGAGGAAAATATTCTTGCACTTGGCCAGGCCCTTGTTTCCCTCCCACGCCTCAAGCCACAGCAGGGTCTGAAGCTGGGTGAGCATCTGGGGTGGTGTTTGTGTGGTACAGGACGCCCAAGTGTCTGATACACACTCAGCAAGCCGTGAGAGAGGCACAGTTTGGGCTTTCCAAAAGGAAAGTTCCTTTTCCAAAAGGGTTTAGTTTCCCAAACTAGGGAATGCAAGCACTGTCCAGCTGCAGTCAATGAGAAATATGGGATTTTATGGTCACCAAGCCTAGTGCAGCGTGAGGAGCTGGGCTGGAAGATCCTTGTGGGTCCCTTCCAACTTAGGATATTCTGTGAGAGTTGTGGAATTCCATGATTTTGGTGCTGCAGTTCCCTCAGTCTGCTCTAGCTGACTGGCACTGGAGCAGCTGGTGGCCACCAAGCAATGGCTGGCAAGGGAGAGCAGGAGTGGGAGGTGTTTCCATCTTATACTTAGGAGCCATTAGGTGTTGCTCAGCTTTGCTCTGGTCCAAAACCTGTCATTTCTGTGAGATTTCCTCCATTTCTGCCTAAATGGGGATGAAAGCCCCATGTTTATCAGCCTCTTTCCCAGAAGAGTCAGCAGCACAGATCATTGCTGCAGTCCTGGGACTTTGTTCCTGTCATTAGAGGAGTGATCTGCCCTCTGAGCCGCCGTGGAAGGAACCTTTGCTGGCTGAGGTTTTTGAGGAGCCTCTTCAGCCCTCGATGCAGACAATGAGCTCTGATTTCACTTAGCAGGCAGAAAGCTCCTGGCAGCCCTGAAGGTCAGCAGGGAGCCAGCAATGCCGGCAGCCCGGATCCCACGCTGCCTCCTGGTTACTCTTTATTTCCCGAGCTCGGAGCTGATGTGGTGCTGAACTGCCAGAGCCTGCTGGCAAAATGCCTGGTGCATTGTCCTCTCCTCCCATCACATGGAAGTGCAGCCTCAGGAGCTCCATCCTCAGCTCACCCTGCTCTGCCAGCTTTGTGGGGTGAGGTTGTTGTGGTAGTTTTTCATCCCCTCAAAGGCCACTTTGTCCCTTTGCTGAATTCCTGTGCTGTTCACCACTTCCCTGAGGAAGATAGCCCCAGCTGATCACCAGCATCCTGTTTGGCTCCATGGGCAAGTCCAGCAAACCCTGAAAGGAGATGACAGGAGTGAGAGGTCTCTGTCACCAAGAGATCCGTCTCTGCAGTAAATCCATGCAGTCAGTTCTCTGTTTTTCACCAGCTGAGGATCTGGCACTTTGTTTTGCTGTTGCTCCACCAAAAGGCTGGCAGAAATAATCCTTTTATCCCTGGTACCTGTGAGTATTGAGAAACTAATGCTGGTTTTCCTGCAGTACCCGTCTGGAGGGAGAGTATCACGCGAGATCACATTTTAACCCCTTCCTAAATGGACCTTGGAATAGTGCTGCAAAAGGAAGGGTGGAGGGTGAGACAGGCAGGGAGGATCTATCCATCTGTTTGCCCATGGAACAAAGTGTTCTCTCCTTACCCAGAAGGAACTGGAAGGGTGAGCAAAGGCAAGGTAAGGCTTATTTGGTTGGATGTGAGTTTGTCACCACTGACAAATGGCCTCACACGCACAGCCAGGATGGACTTGGACTACGGATGCCCAGATGTGGCAGCCATAGGTGACAGTCAGTCCAACTTGTTTGATGTTCCTGTTTGATATTATGAAAAAAATCCTTCCCTGTGGGGGTGCTGAGGCCCTGGCACACATTGACCAGAGAAGCTGTGGCTGCCCCATCCCTGGAAGTGCCCAAGGCCAGGCTGTGCAGGGCTTGGAGCCCTCTGATCCAGTGGAAGGTGTCCCTGCCTGTGGCATGATCAAGGTGAGTTTTAAGGTCCCTTCCAACCCAGGCTGCTCTCTGCTTCTGTGATTGTTACAGGCACAGAGCCTGTAGTAAATGCTTTGAATGGAGTTCACAGTTCTGAAAGAAGGAGCTGACAGTTTTCCAGTCTTCCTTTCTGTCCTCCTCTGTCACCTCCAGGCAGAGCAACACCGGCTTGCTCTGTCCTGTCACTCACCTCTCCTTGTTCTGCTTCCCGCTCCAGGTGCTGTACCATGTCCAGGTAGGACACTGCCAGCGTAACAAGCATCCCAAGACAACCTCTCCCAGGCCTTGAGCTCGGGTGGCTCCTCTGCTTCCTGCAGCAGCCGGGCGAGGGAGAAGAGCTGGGATAGCCCCACGTATCCATCGCTGCCCACAGCACCCCTAGGATGGATTCCAAAGGCAACGTCCGAAGCGGAAACAAACCCGACGCCAAGGCCGCCAGCTCCGGGAAGCCGGAAAAACCCAACCCCGGGCCTGCCACGAATGCAGACAAGAAGGAGGCTCCCAAAGAGCAGCCTGCTCCTGCCACGGCCGCCAAGAAGGCGGGAGGTGACGCCGCCATCGCCAACAACCACAGCAACCTGAAACCCAGCCCCGCCGCCACGGAGACGCAGGAGGCCAGCGGGCAGTCCCCTGACTCTGACCACAAGGGAAACAGCTCCGAGGAGTCCCCGGGCAGCTTCTTCGACAACATGAAGCCCTTGATCATCGTCGGAGGAGTGGCGGTGGCCGCGCTGGCTGTGATTGTGGGAGTGGCATTCCTAGCCCGGAAAAAATGAAGACGGAGACGGGGTGGGGATGAGAAACCCAGCCCAGCTGTACAGCTCCTTTTGAGACAAATGCATGCAGAGAAATTCTATACATAGCTATATATATAGAGAGAGCGAGCTAGATAGGTCAACAACAAACACCAACTGCAACTCCAGGGTCTTGTTCAAGACAACTGTGCCAGTCTGACCCGCTGTGGGTAACTCCATGCACTCAGTGTGTTCTTTCATGTAATATATCGTGGCTTATACCGCTGTGTATAGATTACAGCTTCTCCTGATCGGTGTAAATGACGGTGTCCCCTCCCCTCCCCTGCTGTCCTCCCTGGGAGACACCCCTCCTCCCCCACCCTGCAGTCCCGTTTTCAAGTCCAAAGTGTTCTACGTCCCATTCGGAGTCCCAGTTTGTGTTTTGGTTTCTGTTTGGTTCTGTTTTAACTTGGGCTGTGGTAAAGAAGATGGAAGGGGAGTGCTAAGGCCTGGCTTGCCTGTCACGCTGGGCTGGGGGTGTTTCTCCAGCCCCCTGGGACAAGGGAAGTGCAGGGGCAGTGGCAGGGAAGGGGCAGCTCCCTGACCCAACAGCCACAGGCGATCCCTAGTCGGTGTCTGTGTATCTGCCCCTCGTCATCCCACCTTGGAACCCCCGCCTGGGAAGTGCTCCGGAGGAACCAGGGCAGCTGCGGTGCGGCAGAGCCGAGTGTGAGCCTGGGATGTCACATCAGGTCACTCTTCTGGCTGAGCTGCCAGCGGGACAGTGACCAGAGGGCTGTGCTGTGGCCCAGAGAAGTCCCATTGCAGCCTTCAGGATCCCAGGGCTCGCCAGGGTCACGTGGGCAGCGTTTGGAATAGAGAGACTTTGTTTTGGATCTAGTATTTCCTAAAGTTAGGCTGGGCTTTGCAGGGTGCTGTGGGCTCAGACCAAGCTCCCTTGAGGTTGGCTGGACTATTGGTGTTCATTTCTTTGGGCTTTGGATAAGGCCTTTCACTGAAGTTTTCCCCACTGAAGTCTGTGGTCTCTCAGCACATGGGAAGACAGGAAAAAGGGGAGACATGAGCTGGTATTAGGGATCCCATGAGAGTAACACTGACCTACCTGCTTTTATACCAGGGAAATCCCTTTCAAGGGCACTGGAGTCTGTCCTGGGTGGATTTCTTACCTCCCTCTTGTGACAGTAGTAGCAGGGATTTGTAACTCCTCCACACTTTGGAAATGGAAACAAATTCCCAGCCCTCAGGAGCAGCCTGATTTAATGGGTGAGTACCTTGGCTCTAAAGCCAGACCTTGTGAGGGGGAGGAGAGAGGGTGTTTAGTGCTTTGGCCAATGCTCAGCACTAAACAGCAAGAGGTCAGGAGCTCTGCCTCTGAAAGCTTCCATTAGGCGTCTCTTGGCTGCTGCAAAACAGTGTTCTAAAGACCCCTTACATTTTGGGTTTGAGTTGGGTCAGAGATTAGGTGAGGTCCAGTGGGAGCTCGGCAGCAGCCACAGCCCATGGGCAGGGGCAGCAGTGATGAGTAGAAAGGGGTGAGTTCTGTGACAGAGCCCATTGTGCACATTTAACTGGGATGGATGGATGGATGGATGGATGGATGGATGGATGGATGGATGGATGAATTCAGGGGCTGCAGGGACAGAGGGAGGTGTGCATTCCTCAGGTGCTGCCTGTGCAGTGTCTGCCTCTGGCACAGTCCCTGGATGGGATGGTGTGGGGGTACCACCTGACCTGGCAATTCTGCTCTTGGCTCGTGTCTGTCTTATTTACCTCCAAACCTGACCTGCTGAATGCACATGGTCTTGGAATGCATGACTGCTCCTATGGTGAGCTCAGAAAATATTCCCAAAGGTGTATGGCCTCTGGGAATATCAGACACTGTGTCCTGGTGCAGCTGGAAGTTGATGCCTCCACCTTTGCCAGCACAGAGACAGGAGCAGGCGTGTTGGGCTCACAGGAGTTTTGGGAAGCAGGGCTACAGCTCCAGGTGAGATCCTGGCAGCCTAAAACACTCTTGGCATGAGCTGTGGATGTGTTCCCAGCAGCAGTGTGTCACTTACAGCCTGGGTAAGGGTTAGAAGCAGAAGGGTCCTCCTCTCCCCTCAGAAGCAGAACTTTGCAGGGAAATTTTCACAGGGAGTTTTGCTAATGTTGCTCAGAAGGAAGAGAAATCACCGCCTCCTGCTCTGGTTCATGTTTTGCCAAGTAGGGTAATGATTTTCAGACAGTGACTTCTGTTTCCAAGAGATGTTTCTACCTTTGCTGCCCCCTCCCTGCCTCTCAGCTCTGGCCTAGGATTGTTTTCAGCAGTGTGTGACGTTAGGTACAGCACCTATCTGTTCTGCCCTGAGCAGCATAGATAGATCAGAGGAGGAAAGTGAAGCACCTGCTCCACTCGAGTCTCCCCTTTTACTTTCTAAAGTATTTTTATTTCCTTGTCTTCACCTTTGGCAACAGAAGAGGGGAAAAACAGTTCTCAGCCAACGGCCTTAACCTTTTCTCCATCTCCAAACCCTGCCTGCCCTTAGAGCACTCAGATGCAAGGCCACCAATTTCATCCAGGAACACCACAGAGGTGGTGATGGGGCTGCAGCTCCTCATCGGGGCGCGTCGCTCATTGGAGCCCTCCCTGCTTGGCAAACCTGGTATGTTCTGTTTGTGAGGGGTTTTTGAACGTGGTCTGTCCTGTTCCCAAGGGATTTTCCACTTCCTGTAATCACTTCACAATCTGCTGTCGAGGTTCAGCACCTGGAACCCACCCCTTTGGCAGTTTGTTTTGGAAAACACCTGTCTGTGTCCGTGTGTGTGTGCGCCTTGGAGCACATCCAGTGTGTGTGTGTACAAACCTTTGTGTTGCATTGCTGCAGTCTGGGAGGGGGAGAGAATCCAAGCTGGAGATGCCCCTTCCTCCGTTCCCTGCGTTCACACCAAGTGTCCGTGATGTCTTTTCTGTGCCGTTCCCACCACGCCGTGCAGCTCCTGAATTCCTTTCCAGCCCTGGTTTCTCCTCAGTGCAAGGGATGTCTGGCTGGTGAAGTGCTGAGTGTGTGGTGTGCTCGGAGCCCCGAGCCCCTGCTCCCCCCACCCTGGGTAGTCCTGTGGGCTCTTTGCTTTAAAACGAGGCACTTTTAGACCACCCTGCACTGTGCTGTAGCGCTTTTCCAAGCGTGGCTCTAGTGCTGAGCCGGGCAGACGCAGCGTAGATGCCACAGCGTGCCGCAGCCCTGACTTGCAAACAGCTCCTGTCCTGCCTTACCGTGCCAGGCTGTGCAGTGCTTTCCTTCTGAGCCAAAAACGTCCAGCGAGCACTGGGCCGAGGGAGCAAACCCCCCTCTCTCAGCCCCAAATCTGTCCAAGCAGAAGGCTTTAAATAAATAGTTGTCTTTTCTCGTACTGAGCACACGCCGTTATTTGCTTGATGTCCTTCTTTGTGTGGTTTTTGTGGTATGAAGTCCTTCCAGTGACATCTCCATGGGGAGAGTGAATTAACACTTTAAACTAACCAGAGTCTGTGCTTGGGGTTTGAAGAGATCTAGATTGCTAGTTTACTCTTTTGATCAAGTCGATAAATTAAATATTGGCAAAACTGGTTTCGGACCTTTCAGCTTATCACCAAAACTCTTGGTTGAATCACTGCACCCGATCTCAATCTCTTTTTAGGGAATCATAAATTTTAGTTGAATATAAAGATGTCATTTTGCTGTCTTGGACAACTCAGTAGAAGGTTTTTGCTGCTTCTATTTTAAGAGAGATGAAATGGATTATGCTTCTGCTTCCTCTTCCTACTGATTTAATACCCTGCAGATAAGTCCTGTTATTCCTAACAGTGCTGCAGCAGGATGAAAACAAATCTGGCAGCCAGGGGATTGTGCGGCAGCATTTTTGGGAGGGTAAGAATGCATTTCTGTTTGCCTGGGGCTCACTGAAAGCACTCAACAGTCACTTGCCCTGAAGCATTTCTTAGGGGGATGATAAACTAACTCAACGTCCATTTGTGTCTCTGATGGACTAAACTTTGAAGGTTGAGCCACAGAATATTGAAAACAAGGAGAGTTTTTCCATTGGCTTCACCTTGCTCTGGCCTTTGAGTTCTTGTTGGCACCAGGGATATGATCACAGGTCCTCATAAAATCATCTCAATTACACATTTATTTTTCAATTGACACAAAGGTTCCTTAGACTGAGCGTAAGGGAAGTCTCTTCTCTGAGGCAGCCTTGCTTATGCTGGCATCAGGATTTGTGTATGAACAACAGCAGTGCAACCAAAAACCCCTGGAGCTGGTGAGAGATGATTTATGCCTTAAAATATTCCCTACTTTTCCTGGAAACGCTACTGGGGTTTAAAATTCAGTGGCCTTCTAACTATTCTTAAATTGGTTGAAAATAGCAGTGCTGAAGATTGGAGAGGAAAATGATTCTTTGAGAAGTAAACCAAAAAAGGAACAAAATGAAAAAATATGTTTGAAAGGTGAAATTCTTGGAATTTCAATCAGCTCCATGGAAAGCTTCAAGTCAGTGAAGATTCTGAGAGGGTGCAAGGAACAGAGCAGAGAATTGGAGGGAAAAGACACTATTTAATTATCTTAATAGCTTTGGTAAGGACATGCTAACTTTTATATCCTCTTCCCCCTTTTTTTTTCCCCTCAGAAAAAGGCAAAAATGACGAGCTCTGGTGCCATGCAAATGAACCTCTGCTAATTGCCTTTTCCAGATGAATTCCTGCTGGCTCTGAGCAATGTTAAAGGGTTAGAAAAATACCTGAAGTTTTCTATAACCAACTTTGCATGATTCAGGGGAATGGCCAGGACATCAGGAGGGGCTGTGTTCTCCTTTCACGTTATGACAAGGACCACAAATGCAGCCTGCTCGCGCTTCCATCCTCCTGGTCCGTTCTCCGTGCTGGAGCAGGAATGCTGATTCCCTTCCCAGGCCTTGCAGCATCACATCTCATTCATGAGCTGGCTGCAGTTCTGCTGCACAGGTTGGGCATTTCCCACCACAAAGAGGACTTGGCTTTGATCTGGAGCATAACAGTTCTGCATTCCAGTAAATTCTCACTGCAGGACACTGGAATTGGGAATATTTCTGCTGTTTACACTGGAGGTATTTGATCCTTTACCCTTTTGGGGAGAAGTCT
This sequence comes from Onychostruthus taczanowskii, assembly GCF_017590055.1. Taxonomy (NCBI): domain Eukaryota; kingdom Metazoa; phylum Chordata; class Aves; order Passeriformes; family Passeridae; genus Onychostruthus; species Onychostruthus taczanowskii. Next base: position 182,604 of record NW_024499752.1, read on the forward strand.
GCTGATGCTGAGGATTTGTTGGCACATTTGGGGTCTTATGAGTGATAGTTGGCTGACAGCCCCAAAAAGCCTTGGAGCCTGTGCCCCCATCCAGCAACCCTCAAGGGGGGTTTAATCTACTGAATCAAGTGGGTTTATGATGACTTCTTCCTCTTCTTTTTGAGACCATCAGTCCAGCCCTATAACCTGCTTTCCTTTTAAATTCCCTAATTCCTGGGATGTCTGTTCACCCCAGATCTTCAGTTGCTACAAACCATGGGGTTCCATTGGTTTCTGATCTGATTCATTGCTTGTTCTTTCCTCCTTCTTTGGCCACTGCACTGTATCCCTTTTCTTTCTCTACTTTCTTCCTGGACAGCTCTGCAGATGTGGCCTTTCCATAGCCCAAGGCTGGGGCAGATTTTGTTTTGTCTAAGGCAGGTTTTGGGTGGTCCCCCCAAAAATATAGGCAGTTCTGGGCCCCCAGACTGTGTGTCACAGCAGGGAATGTGTGAAGCTTTGACCTACCCTCACCTTTGAGGGTCTAAGTCTGCAAGAGGCTGGGTGCTTGTCTGCCTCAGGATTTGTGATGGATGACAAATGCCCAGGAAGGTCCTGTTCTTGTACTTCCCTGTAACTCAGGTGTGAGGTGTTCTGGCTGCTTGAGAGGGGCTGGCATGGTGTGAGCACACACCGCACTTGGCTGCAGCCAGAGCGCCCTCAGCCCTCTGGAGCACCAAAAACAGAGGGAAAAGAGGAGTTTTGAAGTCGAGGACTTCTGCTGGCCTGGAAGGATCAGCTGTTGTGCCAGGGATGAGGGTGCAGGATGTGCAAGGATTGTCTCACCTCAATGAGCTGATCCGGAGTCACTGGGTGATAGAGAACTGTGGGATGTCCAGGCCTCTAAAATTCACATTTCATTCAACTGACCATAATAGGCCTCAAAATCATGTGAGAGATCAGGGCCTTGGTCTTTCCAAATTCATGAGTTTGGATCTACCTTGTGCTACTGCTCTGCTCACTCCTCTGGACAGGGTGTGCTCGGATATGCGGCACCCTGGGACTTGTGCCCTCTGCTCTTTGACACTCTTCAAATTAAATAGATTTTTTTCCGCTGAAAAGCGTAACTTGGGTTAAACAGGCTTTGGACTGGTTGTTCCCATTTCTCTTCTGGTTGTTCCCATTTCTCTTCTGGTTGTTCCCAGCTTGCAATTCTCAAACAGTTCCATGACTTTTCCATTTCTCAGCCCCAGCGCAGCATCCCAGCCGTGAATGTACAGGTTCTTTCTGTCTTTGTGATGATGCTGCAGCACCAAAGCTCCCACAAAGACAAAAGGAATCTTTAATCACCTTTCCAAAGCCATGTCCTGCATCATATCCCTGGTTTGGCCACGGCTGCTTCAAGCAGCCAAGCTTCTGGGGCAAGCTGATGAGAACAAGGGTGCCACACAATTTTGTTTGGTTAAAAACCAACCAACCAACACGGGAATAATTTGGCTTTACTGAGTTTTGAGCAGCCCTTCATAACCCTGGTGCCTTTTCCCAGGACTGTTTCAACTGAAGCCTTTAAAAGTTGCAGTTTCACCTCCCCAGGAAACCAAGTCTCTTCCAGTGGTAGGCGCAGGTTGGCTACCAGTTTGTGGAGGAACTAAAATTTTAGGAAGGGAAAATGAAGGTCAGATTACAGGGGATTTTTATTTTGGTTTTCGTTTGTTTGGATTCTGTTACTTCTCCAGGGACTGATCCAAAGCCCTTGGAAGTCAGACTGAAATGCCTGCTGTTCCTTTGGAAGCCTCAGGCACCTTTCCAACGACTCTGTGGGTTTTGAGTCAGCTCCTGAGTGTGTTTTCCAAACTACAGGAATTTTCCAAGTGACACCTCGATTTCTTCCCTGTACAACCAGACCTGCTTGTCACTTACACATCTTTACCTGTGTTCAACATACAGGTTTGGGTTTTTTTTTTTTGCTCTCAGAAACAATATGCTGCTAGACACATTTCCTGGAGGGAAATGGACACCTACCTACACACAAAGCTATCCAGCTAATTTATACCTTGTTGAATTTATAATCTTGTCTATGCTTCTATGGACACTTTGTAGGGGCTGCAGCTCAAATCCTAAAATAGTCAAGAATTTTTTCCTTTCCCATATAGTATTCTATTTACTTTGACTTTGAAAACAAAAAAAGCGTATAAATGCAATAATGCAGGTAGACTAGAAATACTAGATTGAAAATTTAAAGTAGTTTAGCTTGTCCCATTGTGACTGACAGTGTTGTACGACACCCAACGCTGTACCCTGACATTTTCCAGGCTTTCTCCGTAGCTGAATCTAGTATTAGCTTTGGAAACCCATTGTGTGAGTGGTGGGTGGATGGGTCGGAATCGTGTGCTCTCTACACACTGTATGTTACTCACATCACAAGCTGTATGGCCACTCCATATGCTGTGAAACTGTAAATGATTCCCAAATACACCTGTAACTCTTATCAGGATTGTGAGAAATAAACTATATATAGATATATATACACACACATAGAGAGATTGTATAATTCCTCCTGTGAGCATCTTTGTGTACCTGGGGGTGTGAGTGGAACCTGCTGTGCCCCCTCTGGAGGTTGTCTGCAGAAAGCTGTGCCTGCCCCATCCCTGGACACGTCCAAGGCCAGCGTGGAGGGGGCTTGGAGCAACCTGGGGTAGTGGAAGGTGTCCCTGCCCATGGGAGAGGTGGAATGAGGTGAGCTTTAAGTCCCCTTCCAACCAAAACCATTCTATCATTCCTGGATTCTATCTCTGTGTTTCCCAAAGCCTGATGTTTTCTAGGTGATCCCACTGAGAACTGTGAGAAAAGGCAGTGCCTGTCCCAAATAAACTCCAGCCTGCCCAGGGAAAGCAGGATGGTTATGGTTTTTCCCAGATAGGAACTAAATTGAATAGTAGATTTACCCAGAGACACGGGGGAAACGTTTCTGGTCCAAGAAATTCCCTATCCCACAGGCTGGTCTCCAGCTTTCACCCCCAGTTCTTTGCCGTGACCTTTCTCCTGTCAAATTTCTCCTGCTGATTTTCTGGTTTTGTTTCTAAGATGGCCTGGGAACACCTCCCAAACAAACCATTCCCTGAGCACTGGGTGGTGTCTCCGGGGTCCCTGCGCAAGGATTCCCTCCAGGCTCTCGGAGGGGAGGAGGGTTTTGGCAGCACGTGTCACAGCACAGGGTTGATCTTGTATTACACCAGCTCCAATCAGGGTCCCAGTGGAACTCTGCAGGCTGCTGGAAATTAATTTCTTAAGAACTGGGCAGAAAAATCCTGTAAATTCCACAGGGTCAGGGAAAAGGTCATCCTTCAGCTGCAAAAGTGTAATCATCTGAGGGCTTTGCTGCAGAAACACAGCTGGGGACTCGAGTTTTAGTTTGTCTTGACAGGAGCAGGAGATCAAATAAATTCCTATTTTCTGAGTGGGAATGCTGGAGCTGAGAGGCTGGGATGGATGGATGGGGGCCTGACCCTCCCACTGGCCCCAGTCAGGGTGTGTGGAATTCCACATACCTGGGGCAGTGCAGGGAGGATGGGAAGAGCTGATGGAGCAGGGGTTGGACAGCACTGTCCTTTGTGTTTGTTCAAAAAGCACTGGAGTCACAAGCAGAGAATAAGGACCATAAACGTGATGCTCTGTGATACAAAGGCTCAGGCTGCTGGAGTGGCACTAAATCCCGAAATACCCCACACAACAGCGAAACTGAATAGTGAATGAGATGCTTTTTTTTCCCTTTTTAAAAATAATTTTCTGGTATCGAAGCTGGAGCCGTGAAGAACATCCAGATTAACCGGCCTATGGATTCGGAACACAATTCAAGATGGACAAGGTGGCATAAGCTACATTTCCTTCAGGAAACCAGGCTAGAAATTAAGCCCTAATAAACAAATAAAGGCAATAGCAGAATAAAACAATAATAAACAAATAAAGGCAATAGCAGAATTGTGCTGTCTTTATTTTACACCTTTCATTCTATAGCGGCGTAGTGTCTGCAACACACCAGCAGCCAGCAAGGGCTAAACCTATTACAGGGATGACAGATGCAAATCCAGAAATGGAACGCTGAGGTTTACGAAGGTGGGGAAATAAGGAAACAACGACAGCTGCCGATGGGACGTGGCACCAGGGCATTCTGGGGACACCCGAGGGCTGTCGAGGCTCCCGGCGGCGGCAGCGCTCCCTCAGCGCTTCCCGCGCTTTTCCGCCTCCCTCAGCGCTTCCCGCGCTTTTCCGCCTCCCTCAGCGCTTCCCGCGCTCTCCCCGCCCCTCGGCGCTCCCCGCACTGCGCACGCGCGGCCGCGCGAGGCTCCGCCGCTGCCCTCAGGCCCCGGCCCCGCCATGTCGGAGCGGCTGGCCAAGCCCTCCTGCCTCATCGTCGCCAGCGCCGCCACCGCGGGTGAGACCCTCTCGGGGGAGCCCCGCCGGTTCGGGGGGAGCTGCCGCTCCGGCCTCTGCGGGCGTCCCGTGTTCCCCGTCCCTTCCCGGCGCCGCGGCGGGCGGGGCGGGGCTGTCCCCGGTGCGGCTGTCGCGGCGTGTGCCCTGTGGGTGTCCCGTGTGGCTGCCCCGTGTGGTGTCCCGTGTGGGTGTCCCGTGTGGGTATCCCGTGTGGTGTCCCGTGTGGGTATCCCGTGTGGGTATCCCGTGTGGCTGTCCCGTGTGGCTGCCGCAGTGCAGCCAGGCTGTGCAGCCGCAGGTGTGCCCTCCCTGCGCAGCTGTGCTGGTTTCCCGTAGGTGCACAGCCGCAGGTGTGGGCGCCCTGTGCAGCTGTGCTGGGTGCAGCTCCTCTGCCTGCGGCTGTGGTGGCTTTGAGGGGAAGGAAGGTCGGCTCAGGTTGGGTGCTTGCGGGAAGAATCTTTACCTCTGAGGGTGCTGAGTCTCCGGTGCGGGTTGCCCAGGGAAGCTGTGGGGGCCCCATCCCTGGAAGTGTTCAAGGGCAGTTTGGACAGGGCTTGGAGGAGCCTGGGACAGTGGAATGTGTCCCTGCCCGTGGCAGGGGATTGGTAAGAAATAGGCTTTAAGGTCTCTCCCAACCCAAATCACTCCAGGATTCTGTTCCCCAGCACGCAGCTTACCTGTAATGAAGGCTGCACATTTCTGATGTCTTAAAATCATTAAATCATAACAAAATAATCTTCTGAAATTATCTGCCTTGAACTATCACTGTTGTTTCCCTAAGGTGTTGGAATCTGTTTTCCAGGTGTTTCAGCCCAGTCGTTCCTTCACTGCTTTACTCTGGCCAGCTCTGCCTTTAACCTGCAAGTGGCAACACCTGGGGTGAGTGAAAATGGACAAATGCTGTGATTTCAGCCTGAAACCAATTGATATCTCAGTTGTAATGAAAAAAACAATATAATTAATATAATATAAATATATTGAGAGGTGTTTTACTGGCCGTAGACACTAAGGAACCTGTTTAATTCTGTTTTTTTAATACCAAAGTGACTGCAGCCTTTCTGTTGCATGCATTTGGACTTCTCTGTCCACACAAAGAGTGGAGGGAAAACTATTAGCACTAATTCGGTGGCAAAACTGGAAAACTTCAGTCCTTTGAGACATTTCCTGAAGGCATCAGGAAATGTCACGGGTGCTCGTGCAGTGATGCTGGGTGTGTGAACCGTGTTGTCCCCAGGGGAAGCCCATTGATTTTGTGGATGTCAGCGAGGGCAACGCGCGCTGGATCCAGGACTTCCGCATGAAATCCTACGCCAGCCCCGCCAAGCTGGAGTCCATTGATGGTAAGGGTGGCACCGTGGGCCTGTCTGGGAAACAGGGCCTGCTTAGGGCCAGGATTTGAGGGGAGAATGACTCAGGAAAGGCAGGAAAGTTGTGTTTCAAGAGCTGCAGTTGTTGGTTTACTTTTTGTTTAAGAGGAAGTCCAAGCTGCTGCTTTGCAGTTTTGTTGTTTATTTTGGAATGGTCATTCTCTTTTAATGCACGTGTAATAGATACAAATAATGTCTGTGTTGTAAATAAGCACACACTACATTGCTACTTGTTAAAAATAAATATTTTGCTGGAGTAGGAGCCAGCAGATAGAACAGTTGTAAGTTTTTCCTGGCTCATTAAAAGTGTGTGTTCTTTGTCCTAAGGACCTTTTTCTCTCTTCTGTGCAGCTTTATTAGTTTCTTTAGGTAATTTTTAACTGATTTATGTGGGTTTGTCCTTTTTTTTCCAAACGTGCAGTGGATTTATGGTCAGGCTTTTTGTGTTTTTTGCCTGTCCTGCAATCACTTCCTGCTTTCCTCCCGCCCAGGGGCTCGGTACCACGCCCTGCTGATCCCAAACTGCCCTGGGGCCGTGACTGACCTGGCCAACAGCGGATACCTGGCCAAGATCCTGCAGCACTTCAGCACTGAGAGCAGTAGGTGAACATCCTCGGGGGCTGGGTGAATGAAACACGGCTCCTGTGCTGCCTCTGCAGGAGCCTCGGGCCTTCCAGAGACTCCAGAGTGTTTGTGTGGCTCAAGAGCATTCCAAAGCAGGAAGGAAAAAGGAGAAGTCAGGGAGGGAAACAAAGGTCTTAATGGGCCTTTAAAAAAGGAAAGGGAGACTTAGAAGAAAACAAAAGTGTCCTAAAATGTCTTAAAAAGGGAGTCCTAAAAGGAAAAAAAAGTGTCCTAACACTCTTAACACTCTAACACCTAAGACTCTAAAAGTGTCTTAAAGAGGAAAAAGGGAGCCTTGAAAAGGAAAAAGAGGTCTTAAAGTGTCTTAAGGAGCAATGCCAATAGCTTTTGAGAGCTTGTCTCAGAATAAGGATTTGCTGCCTTACAGTGGTACAGAAATGGCTCTGTCCAAATCAGCAGCATTCAAGGCTCAGGGCCAAGTGTGGAATGTCCCAGGATCATCATTAAGGCTGCAGTTAATCAAGACTTGGGGTGTGCTCCACTTTTGAGCATTTGTGGAGCAGTCTCTGGACTTGGAGATTAAATCTGCAATTCTTGTTCTTCCTCTTACTGTAATAATAATAAAATAATTGTAGCAATTCTTAAGATAGACACTAATTGCTGCTGCAGTGTGCAGGAAAGCCCCTACAACCTAAAGGAGCCTTATCAGTGCAGTACAACTTCACTGCAGCAGGGCAGCATGAGGCTCACCACGCTCACCTGTGTTTTAAGGGCTTGGAGATGCTCACAAATGTGCTTTAATTCTTTTCCAGAGCCTATCTGTGCTGTGGGACAGGGAGTGGCAGCTTTGTGTTGTGCCACCAATGAGGATAAATCCTGGGTTTTCCAGGGATACAGCCTGACAGGGGTAAGTCAAGCTTTTACCTTGTTTTTGCTGTTTGGAGGCTTTTTTTGCTGTGTGATTTCTGGTGGTTTTGGTCTTACCCAGGAACTTCCTGCAAGTATAAATGACCAGTTTGGTGCCTTGGTTTGTGCAGGATGTGCAGAGTTGTCTTTGACAAGGGGCCCAGCACTGAGTGCATGAAGGGTTTGTCCCACTTAAGTGGCATGTGGGGAATGCTTTCCCTCTGATTGTTCAGTAAACTTTAAACTGAAGCAAAAAAAAAAAAAAAAAGAGCTGGAAATTCCTGCTGCAGCTCTTTGCATTTGTTGTTGAGGACTTAGAAAAATTTTTGTTTGTTTGATGAATACTGTTTCTCAAAGTGCTGTTTCTTTTTAAAAGGTAGAGGGAGTCTTAGGAAAAAAAAGTTAGAAGAAGTTTTAGGAAAAAAGGCTGCTTGTACAAACTGCTTGCAATTAAAGCAGCCAGTTAATTACTGCTGATGCTTTATTTTGTGTGCTCTGGTGTCACAGCCCATTTTATAGTGTCAGAGTGATGCAAATTGCCCTAGCACAGCTTTCTACTGTGGGACATTTACATGGAAAATGAAGAAATTAAGATTTTGTGACTCACAAAAGCTATTAGTGTTGTCATGTGCTTCTGTTTGAGTTAAGGATTATTTATGACTCTCTGTGCATTGTTACAGTCCATGATGAAATATTCTAAATCATGTTGTGGCCTAGCTATGGCTGCTGTGGAAACCATAAAATTAAATTCCTTGCTTTTGTGTATTAAAACTCTAAGTGCTCCTAAATTTTCTGTCTGCAAGCTTTTCCCATATTCATTCCCACATGGATTACTGGTTTTGGACTCTGCAGGTGGCACAGCATCTGTGTCCAAATATTTGTGTGCCATGGGCAGAAGTTAATCACACCTGCAGAAATTGTTTGGTGGTGTTATTTCCTCTTTGCTTAACTCACTTCAGAGTTTCCAGTTTGCTCCCTACACAAAATCCATCAAAGCTACTTGTGGTCGTTGGGCTGGGAGAATAGTAGAGGGAACAGAAATGTAAATTTCAGGGAAATATGTGCTGGTTTTGCTTGGCTTTTTCTGTACAAAACCAACCAAACTCATTTCCTTTTGATCTATTTCAGCCCTCTGTGTACGAGCTGGTGAGGCAGCCGAATTTTGCCAGTTTGTCCATTATTGTGGAGGATTTTGTGAAGGATTCTGGAGCTACATTCAGTGGTGGGTCGTGCCTGGTGTCTGGGATGGGCACTTTGTGTCTCCCTTGGGAAATGAGTGTTTGTGTGCTGGTTGTATCCAGCTGAGCAGGACCTGTCATCTGGCATTCCCATTCCCTCATTTACCAGCGTGTCACTGGTCATTTGCAAGGCCAGCTTGGAAAGGGCTTGGAGCAATATTGGATAATGGAAGGTGTCCCTGCCTGTGGCAGGGGGGTGGGGCTGGATGAGCTTTAGGATCTCTCCCAACTCAAACCAGTCTGGGAGTCTGTCTGGAATGAGGAAACTTAAAAATTCTGTTTGGGGTGCTGAGCAGTTGCTGGTAGATCTGAGCACACTGGGGTGTTGTAGTTGGCCAGAAGAAGAGTATTTAATTTTTGTAGCATGGTGATCACAGCTCCTGTCTGGCATGAGACTAGTTTATGTTGTGTTGTGAGGTAATTGTAACTTTCAAATACATACTTTGGGTTTTTTTGTTATGAAAGTCTCCTGGTATGTGTACTTTACCCACCTGCTGTTAACTGAATCAAGGACCCAGTCCTGTCCTTTCAGAAAAGGATTTCCTAGAGAAATTTTTTCAGGATGAGGGGCTTGACACTGCCCCTGCTGGGGTAATGGATCAGCACCCAGCAAATCTGTGTGGCCATAAGTTATGTGTTGTGTTGGGTTTAGCAGTGCTGTGATCCTGGCACCGAGCCCGTGTCCTCTGATGCAATCCCTGTGGTTTTCCTCCTGTGTTCAGCCAGCAGCCCAGATGCTGTCCATGTGGTGCTGGACAGGCACCTGGTGACAGGACAGAATGAGAATTCCACCCTTCCTGCTGTCCAGAACCTTCTGATTCTTTGCAATGTCAGGTGAGACCAGTGGTGAGGTTTTTTTATTTTTGTTTCAGGAATACTGTCTCTCAGAAGGGGCTTTTCCCCTTGGTTTTCTGCTGAAGTGTGTGTCACTTCTGTTTGATCAAGCCAGCCAGGCAATTTTGTCTTTTGGCAAAGAGCATTTGATTATTTAAAAGAAAAAGATGAAAATGTGTGGGGAAATGCACAGCTGTAGTGGAACTGGCAAAGTAAAATGCTGAATAGGCTTCACTAAACATTTCTGTTCAGGGAAACATCTCTTGTTTCTTGAGCTTTGGCAGGCTGGCTTTGAGACAGCTCTGATTTAGGATTCTGGGAATGAATGTATTTAATTTCTTTGGAAATGGCTTGGCTTGTTTGAGTGTCATCTTGTCAGATAGAAGAGCACATATGAATAACCACAAACCCCTTTTGTTCAGGTGTGGTACCAGTCCTGTCCTGTGTGCACTAACAGGTCCTGTCATGTCTGGGTGTGTTTCCTTCAGCAGGAAATGAAGGAGAAGGTCTGTTTGCAAAGAGGATGGATGAAGAGCCAGCAGGCTGAGGATTTCCATGGCTGTGACCTGGATGAAACACCCCTCTGAACCCCTGTCCTGGACTCTGAAGTGACTGTGGCAGTGTCAGGTTCTGTGTGGATGGAATGGATGAAGGTTGTCAGAAGCAGCTGGGACACCCCCTTTTATTTTTGCTGCTCCATTTTCTCACTGCTTCTCTAGACCCTCAGTTTACAGATGTGGGGAACTGTCTTCTCAACCCCCCAAAAGCTGGTGCTGTGAATACAAATTGCTGAAGCTGAAGGCTTTGCTCTGGGTTGGGATTGTGCTGGTACACAGCCTGCCCTTGTTTTCTTCCTGTTCACATCGCTGGAATTGTGTTCAGAAAGTTTGCTCAGCTTTTTTTTTAACGTGGTCCTACAATTGTTTATTTGTTCTCCTTTGCTGCTTATGTTGTGGGTTTTGTTCTCTTGGAAATACTCCTCTCTGGGAGTATGCTGCTGCTGTCTCTTGCTGGAATTTTGTGGACTAGGGCACTGAAAAATGCAGGTGGCTGATGTGGGCCCCATCTGAGGAACCAGCTGTAGGGTGGAGTCTGGACTCCTCCTTCCCTCTGAGCTGCAGGTGTGCCTTGGAGCTGAGCATGGAAAGGAATAACCAGACTGAGATTTTTGAAAAAATTGTTGCAGTCTCAAACATACAAGATTATTGGAAACTAGGTAAATTAACTTTCAGATAATTGATTTTCCTTCCCTCTTGGAATTGTGGCAGCATTTCTCCAGTGCCCTAAAGAAATGGGGTTATATTTTTGTTTTCTTACCAGGATATTACAATGTTTTGGTTCTGACATGTCATCAAGTAGGGAAATTTTCTCTTTTCTCTGTAAATCCTTTTTTTTTTTTAAGCTGTGTCTCAAGAATTCAGTGTGATTTGAAAAGACAGACTGCTGTGGGTTTTGCTGGGCCTTCTGTTGTTGCATTCCAGAGCTCAGCTTAGAGAACTTTGGCATTGATGGAAATTAAAACCGGAATTTGAAATGAAAATTGTGCTTTGATAGATAGTAAATTATCAATTTGCTTTGATAATTTAAGTCTTCATTCCTAACAAGCCATCTTGGTGATTTGATGTTGACACCATCAGGAAATACTTTCAGCCTGGAAAGCCACATCTTGTTTGTGAAGTGGGAGACTGTGTTGCCTTAGGGTCTTTGTTTCCATGGGATTTTGCCAAAATTGCTACATCTTTTCCCTGCTTACCTGTAAAAATAGAACATTGGTGAACAACTGTGAAATAGAACAACTGTGTCCTGTTTTCATTCCTTAAATGAGGTTCTGTCCAGGCTCATTCATCTGCTGCTAGGTGAGCAAACATGCTTTGTTCAGTCCCCTGTTGTACAATTTTTCCTCATTTTGTGGCATCCAGGACCTGCTGGAATTGCTCTGCTTGTGCCTCTGTCAGGAAGCTGGACAGAGCACACTGCCTGGGGACTTGATGGTGCTTTCTTTTTCCTCCCATATGAGAGCAGAAAAAAGATGAGTTCCTGTGTGTATTTTCACTCTTTCCCATCACATATCCACTTTTATCTCCTCAGCCATGAAGTTGTTCTTGGGAAAACTGGGGGGGGAAAGGTGTGGTGGGGCAGCAAGTGGCTGGAGAGGTGATGTGTGCAGGTGTGTGTGGGCCAGCAGCAGTGTGAGGTGGCTCTGGATGTGGTGGGCTGGATTGTGTCACCTTCACAAGTCATGCTGCCAAACTGGAAGCCACCTGAGTCATAGAATCATGGAATTTAGGTTGGAAAAGAGCTTTTAAGATCAAGTCCAAGCATCAGTGCAACATGTTCACCACTCAACCTCGGGTATCGCATCCGTGTGTTTTCTGAACCCTTCCAGGCGTGGTGACTCCACACTGCCCTGGGCAGCCTGTTCCAGTGCTTGATGTCCCTTTCCATGAAGAAATCTTCCCTAATATCCAACCTAAACTTCCCCTGGCACAACATGAAGCCATTAGTGATGACAGCTCTTAAGTTCTTGTACAGTATGATCAATTTTAGCCAGGGATTGGAAAAAAATGTTCAAAAAACTGTGGGAAAAGAAGATCAAATGAACATAGGAAACACAAAGTTGTTGAATGTCATCCAGGTATGTTCAGGAAAGTTTTATTCTGTTCATTTTCCATGTTAATTTTGTTCTGCAAACATAAAACTTGATAGTTTATTTGGTATTTTCCTTTACCTAAAAGGTGTTTACATCAATTAAAATAATGAAGTGGCATTACACAAAGAGCAAGGATTTTTGGATAATTCTTGCATGTTAAACTTCCTGGGGGAAGAGTTTAGCTACCTCAGTTTATGTTCTGTACCTTGTGCTTGTTCCAGCTGAGGAGCCCTGTGAACAATCCCATCCCAGGCATCCAAGCAGTGGTGTTTATACTGAGGGGTTTTTGTCTCTCCTCTTTGTTTCCCAAAGAATTGAAAACCTTCAAATTTGGGAGATTTTCATCCCACACAAACCTTTATTGTTTCAGCATTGTGTTGTGCAATGCTTGGTGTTTTGGTCCTAGGAATGTTACCAGGCAGGCTTGTTTCCTTGGAAATCTGTTCCTGGTAACATCCAGCTGGTGGGTTTTATTATTTTATTTATTTGGGTGGGAGTTTGGTTTTATTTTTTAGGGTTTTTGTTTTTATGGGACTCACAGTTTTACCTCCTCTCTGGGCTTAGTAGCTGGGACCACATCCTCTGTTTTCCTCTGATATTTTTACAGGCACATGTGGAGGTACCTGCTAGAAGCATCAGAGTGCCCCTGCAGCACGTGGAGCAGGATGAATCCAAAGGGATGAGCTGTGTTCTCAGATGTTGGCTCACAGCTGTAAAGGAGCACTGCTGTCCTGCACCCCACAAAGGATTTCTTCACCCAAAAAGAGGACAGCCTACCATCCCTAAGGTATGGGAGCCTTTCCTGGTGGGTTTACACCCAAGCTGGGAAGAGGGGTGCTGGTGCAGCAGCTGGGAAACTGCTTAAGTCTGGAAAGCAGAGCCCCAAGACCTGCCTGTGGGTGTGATCTCAGTTTTCGTGTCTTGAGGATCCTGACAAGATGTTTGAGCTCTGGCCCTGTCTGCAGCTGCTGGTTGTTGGTCATACCAGCATGCAATTTGTGTATTAGCATATTTAATTAAGATTCTTTCCTTGGAGCTGCTACAGTATAATGTTGTAAAAAAACCAAAACAACTTACATTTTTTTAATGGAATCTGCTGCTTTGTTCATCTTTTGTCATTCAAACAAGGGCCAGAAGAGATGGAAGTGCCTCTTTGGTCCTGATTTACTTGAGTATTTCCAAATGGAACTGTCTGGGTTTGGTGCCATCCATACTGGCCTGTGATGGCTGTGTTGGATAGACATAACCAGTGAATCTAAGGACTAATTTTAAATTTAATTCCATGTTGGGAAGATGAATATAAATGGATGTACTTATTGTGTCTGTTCTTCCAACAGCTCTGCTTTCCTGTAGTCTGTTTCAGGAATGAAGGAGGTGCTGGGAGCAGCAGTGTGTCTCCCTTAGCACAGTGTGTGATGGGAGGAAGGAAAAGCTTTTCCAATCCCCCTCCAAGCTTTGTGTGTTTGCACAGAGCTGGATGTTGAAATCAGAGAGCAGCCACCACAAGGAAAGGTGGGGAAAGGTGCTGTCATTTTAAAATCAATGCTTTAAAGTTTATCTATTGATTCTTTGGGATTTCTCCAAATATCTGTGTTGTATCTGCCCCTAATTCCTGAGTCCTGTCCTTGTGGCTGTGAGAGCCACAGACCTTCCTGAGAGACAGGAGACATCTCCTGATTTCTTAATCTGAGGAGGTATGGACATGTGGGAAATCCCAGAAGGAGTTTGTAAGCAGGGCACAGACAGGTCCCTGGGAGAGATCCCTCCATCTGCAGAAGAAAGGGGAAGTTGAGGAAGAGTTAAGGAGTGAACACACTTTGTGTGACTGACTAAAGAGCGGTGCAAGCTGAAGGTTTATGTGGTGCTTGGGGTTTTTTTTCATTTCAGAAAGGATGTGGACTTTGTGGCTTAGCCACGGATGTCAGGCACCTCACAAGATCCACGTGTGCTGCAGAGAAAGAACCCCAGTGCTGGGGAGGAACCCCAGCTGCCACCACAGGAAGGAAAGGATCCCGTGACTGACCCCGTGACCCCTCTTGCCTCCTCAGCTCTTGGAAGGCATCTGTTGGTAAGAGCAGTAAGGCTTAACTGTTACTCAGGCACCTTTTCCTCTTTTTCCCCTTTCACTGCAGTATTTCATTCTCTGAGCACCTTCTGCAATGCTTCAGTTTCATTTGAGCTCCACGGTGTTGCTGACCCAGTTGTGTCTCAGCTATAAGAGTGGACAAATTCCATGCATGTGAAGGTTGTGGCCTCACTCAGGGGGTAAAAGGGGCATTTATTCCAGAGGCTCCAAGCCTCTGACCAGCCAGTTTGATAGCACCAAGTCCCCAAATTCTACATGCCTGAATCCTTACCCTGCCCTGGTGGCTGCAGTATTTGGTGTTAGAGCACAGCATCCTGCTCAAGGCAGGGGGTGGAATGAGATGGTCTTCAAGGTCCCCTTCCAACCCAAACCATTCCAGGAACCTCTGTTGGAATTGTCAGTTTAGTAAGAGTGAAAAATGCAAAATAGGTTAAAGTGAGAAGGGATGTGCAGTGGGGAGTCCCATGGCTGTAGGGAGGGGCAGGGGCAAGGTTTTAGTGCTGGCTTGACTTTGGCAGGAAAAAAGCCTTCCTTGGGCAGCCTGCTTTCTGCCTGGTCTGCTTCCCCCCTCACCAACAGCTGTAGGACAGGGGGCTGGATGAGTCCCCCGGGGACTTCACCTCCCTCCGGCAGACTGGCACTATTCCCAGGGCAGGCTGGGAGGGAGCAGCAGCTGCCTGTGTCTGATTGTAGCTGGCTGTGCCTTTGGCTGGAACAGCAGCTCCCAGGTTGTTCTGGATGTGCTGACAGCAGAGCTGCTGTGTCACACTGAGGGGGAGGATCAGTGCCTCCCTTGGTGTGGACAGAGCACGTGGCTGTCAGTGCTGGAGCCACACTGCTGCCTTTTCTCCCTTTGTTGTAAGTACAGGCAACTTTTTCAGGAAACAGCTAATTGCATCCGTGTATGAGCAGGGATCTCTTAGAACCATGGAATGAATCACTGAGGTTGGAAAGGACTGATGAGACCATCAAGTCCAGCCATTCCCCCAGCACTGCTAAAGCCACCACTATCCCTGTCCCCAGGTGCCACATCCACATGTCTTTAAAATCTCTTCAGGGATGGGGACTCAGCCCTAGGCAGCTGTGCCAGCTTGGACAGCTTTCAGTGAAGAAATGTTCCCCAATATCCAGTCTAAACCTTCCCTGGCACAACTTGAGGCCATTTCCTTGTTGTCCTATCACTTGTTCTTGTTTCCTCTTCATAGAACAGGATCTGTATAAATGAGTATGTTACACATATATATTTTGACATATATATGTGTCTCACAGGAGTGTTGGTGGGTTTTGTACCAAGAGGGGCTAGTGAAATCTGTGTTTGCTCTTTAAAACAACCTGAAAGTAAAAACTGTTTTCTTCAATGTGTTAGGACAGAAGACTTAATAAGGAATTTGGAGATTAAAATCCTATCAGGAGTCTCCTGCAGCAATGAATTGACCATGTTACAAGGCAAGTCGGTTTTAATTTGCATGTATTGACAAAAGTGCCACAAAAATTTGAAATTCCATTTGTCCCTTTGCAAATTGATTAAAAAAAAAAAGCATGATACAGAAATCTATCCATACACAGCATGATACTTGTACAGGTAAGACATTTGTACATCCACTGAACCTCAGGTGATCCGATCCACCTCGGCTTGGAGCACTCAGGCAAATGCTGATTATTATTTTTTCTTTTTTTATTTCCCATTTTCAGTGCTGAACATTTGCTCCTAGAAAAAGAAAAAAAACAAAGAACAGCTGAGTAAGAGTTTAGGAATGCTGCAAGGAGCTGCCAGTCACCAAATGCCTAGATCAGGTATACTGAGTATTTCTTCCCCAAAAAACACAGTTTGATGAATCCTATGTGAAAGCCTCTCCACAATCTGACATAAGACTTTGACAGCAGATCTGCTCTTTCTTAGTGCCTACAAGTACAAACATGATTTATTTCCAGCTCACTACCTGCAGGTTATTTGTGTCCTGTGCTGCTGCTGCCAGCTCAGAATCAGATGTAAGGGACTTGTCACTTTGACAGTTATCCTGATGAGCTGCCAGTCCTGCGGCTCGGGCTGCAGCTGTGGCCCACACTTGGCACCAATTCTTTCTTGGCGTGCAGTGAGGCTTACCAGGTTCACTGAATTTAGGTGGCCTGTCCTACATAACCTGTCCAAAGACCTGCCCAGACTTGTTTAATCCTCAGCCACACCAGGCTGGCTGCAGTACCCAGGAGGAGCATGACACCTACCTTTAACATCCTCTCCAGCTTAACGGCATCTGCAGCAAATCTCCTGATGCCATCAGAGAGCTTTTCCACAGCCATTTGGTCTTCGTTGTGGTGCCAGCGGAATGCCTTCTCATCCAGGTGGATCTTCTCAAGATCACACGCCTGAGCTGTGCAGGAGAAGGAGAAAAACAAACAGAGCAGGTGATCAGATTCTTATCAAATTCAGATTTCCTAAAATTGTCTTGAGTTCTGACTATTTCTAGTTGTTGGAAAAATTTTAAATACTCTCAGTATGACTTGCTGCAGGAGCACAGTTTGGGATGTGAGATTGAAAAAAGTGCTCCTGATATGGCTGGAGGAGAACAAAGAGGAAAAAGGTAGCCTAATAAATCAGTTTATCTTAAAACAGTGTTTGTGTGTGTCATTATCTTGTACCTGCTGCAGAATGGCACAGCAATTCCAGGCCTATTCTGAGGAATTGTGTAACCACCCCACAGCAGTGAGACGTTCTAAGCAAATATTCTGAACAATCAGGGCTTTGATTATTTGGCAAGAACTAACAAAAGCTCGCTTGATAGCAGGCTCCCAGGCCAGCAGCAGCCTGTGGGCAGCAACCCATGGCTACAGCTGTGCACAGAGCTGCTTTGAGATGTAAACCAGCATTTCAATGAGGCTGCAGAAAAGGGAGAGTATCAGAGAATCCTTGAATTATTTGGGTGGAAAGGAACCTTAAAGCCCATTCAGTTCCACTCCCTGGCCACAAGCAGGGACACCATCCACTATCCCAAATTGCTCCAAGCCCCTTCCAACCTGGGCTTGAAGTGGTGTAATGGGAGCAAGGATTCCATGGCACAGTGTCACCAGATCAAATCACTCAGTCTTGTGTATGATTAGTTTCTAATTTCTAGAGGGAAAACACCTCTTGGCATGTCTAGAGATTAAGATGAAACCAGGTTTGGCATCTTTGCTACTGTTCAGTAAAATTTCATCCTGAGCATCTGCAGGTTAACTTTCCTCTTCTCTGCCTGTCCCGTGGGGAGCGGTGTAGAGTATGGAAGCAGACTCCAAAGCCATTTTAGTCCAATTAGTGCTCAGTGTCTGCAGTTGTAGCAGTGATATTGTACTGAAGCTACAGTATTTCCTTCTGAGGTTACAATATTTCCTCTAGGAAATTAGATTTATCCCTAAAGCAGGATGGCAGCAAGTAGCACAGCACTGACCAGAACCCCAGACTCTCAACACTGCAGAAGAAAGGAAGTTGGAACAAGCCCCCAGGAGCAGACTCACCCTCTTTGACACTGAGTGTGGGAGTTAACTTGACGTGCTCTTTGCTGAGCTCTGCCAGGAGCTTGGGTGAAATGGTGAGATAGTCACAGCCCGTGAGCGCTTTGATCTGGCCCGTGTTGCGAAACGAGGCGCCCATCACGATGGTTTTGTAGCCAAACTTTTTGTAGTAGTTATAGATCTTGGTGACACTCTTCACTCCTAAAAGTAGGAACCAGCAACTTTATTTAGAACGTGCTCAAGCCCAGCATTTTGCCATGACTTTTATGAGTGAGCTGTTTGAGCAGCTGTTGTTTTCTCAGCAGTGTGCTCACCTGGATCCTCCGAAGGCTCGTAGCTTTTCTTGTCTCCGTTTGCAACGTACCAGTCCAGGATCCGTCCCACGAACGGGGAAATGAGAGTGACTCCAGCTTCAGCACAGGCAACAGCCTGAGCAAAGGAGAACAGCAAGGTCATGTTGCAGTGAATCCCATGCTCGGCCTCCAGAACCCTGCAGACACAGGCTGGCTTAGAACAGCACTTTGCTCACCTACAGCATTCCTATTCAGGAACGAGCTGCTAAGTTCAAACTACTGAATTCCTTGAGTTAATTGAGGAATGGGGTGCACTCGGTAAGCTTTAAAGTTGTCAGCTAACAGCAAACGTTTTGTGCTGCCAAATTCTGCTTTATTAATGCTGTTCCTCCAGCCACATGCAGCCAGCTTAGCAGGATATTTCAGGAAACTGTGGCCCTTGTATGAAGAAGCTTTGCCTATTTCAACAGCAGGCTGTGGCAGGGCAGCTTCCGTGCTCGTGGCAGACTCCCTCATGCCGTGCTTTCAGCACTGCTGTTTGTTCAGGCGCAGAATGCCATGTCAGTGCCTGCGGACGGGCAGGAGCATGCCGTGAATCAGCACACCAGGCACACACAGCCTTACCTGCCAGCCTGGATTCCTTCCCACGTTGAGGAGAGCTTGATGAGAATCCGATCTTTACCAACTCCTACTTCCTTGTAGAGGTCGATGAGGCGCCTCGCCCTTTGAATCATTCCCTCCTTATCAAAGGACAACCTTTAAGGCAAGAGCAGCATTGTTTAAAACTGATTTATTATTATTTTTTTTAATTCTCTGCCCCAAGGCCCCATGGGAAAACATTGTCCTGTTTTATCAGCATTTACATGCCAACAGCAGGTTTGTGTTCTCAGATCCCTCCTGGGCTGTCAGCCCTTCAAGAAGGAAGTTTCTCATAATGAATTCAGAAGCTGAGCGTTAACAAAAATTGGCATTGAGCAAGTTAACAGCAAAGTCCTGTGCAAGTCTTGCAAAAACTGTCCAAACAGATCTCTTTCTAAATTGAGCAGCTACTATCACAGAGAAGAGAATTAGCAAAACTGCCACTGGAAGTGTGAGGTTTCCCTTGCGTAAGCAGCGACAGGAAGATTATGAAAATCCAAGGTCAGTGCTACTTGTTTTTGTTACCGAGTTCTAGTCAAACTAAGGGAAACCCACACTCTTAAATATTAATAATGTAAGTCCTGCTGGTCTTCTAGGCAAAAAAAAAAATTTCTCCAACTCAAGTCACATTTTGTATTTACAAATATCCAGGATAACCCAGAGGGAAAAGAGCCAACCTTGCATCTACTTCTGTGGACACACGGCCAGGTATCCTCTTCAGGATTTCAGCCCCAAATAATACAAAAAGTTTGTCAGAAGCATTTTTGATCTGCTCCTCTTCTGACCTGAAAACCATAAAGAGCAAAAGCATTTATGGGGGTAAAAAAAAGGTGAGTTTACACTTCACTGTGGATTTGAAGATCAAATTTCACAGCCCATTTAACATTAAATTCCAGAGTTCAAATGAGCCACTTCTGTCCTGCCAGCAGGATTAGCCTTTGGACACTCTTTTTAATAGTGCTGCTCCTTTCCTGAGCAAGGAGGGCCAGGTGTGAGCTGGGAAATGAGGATACACTTCTGAAAAACACATCTGGAATGGGCGTAAGGAATTTTTCTCCAAGTGTTGAGGCCTTTTGGGGCAGGAGACAAACCCACAAGTACACCAGGGGGAAACCCCAGTACCTTGCTTGTATATAAAGAAGGCATTTTAAATATAGCTCTGCTGAGATGAAACCCCTCTTTACTTACCCACCAAGCTTCTTCCCGTAGGCAACAGCATCATCCACAAGCTTCTGGTATGCCGGCATCTGAGCCGCAGCAAGGATCAGGGAGGGGTTTGTGGTGGCATCCAGGGGCTTGTACTCATCTATGGCTAAGGGAAGAAAACCAGCCTGTTTGAAACAGCCAGCCAGCCTGAGAAATCAGAAGGGTTTTGCTCAGCCAGGTGAGAATGTAAACACTTGTTAATGACAGAGCACATCAGTGGTGTTTGAACACTGCCTGAAGGCTGGCTTGTGCCACAGCACAGAACAACTGGGCTGCAGTCACAAGATACAGCAAACTTTAAAGTTTATAAACTACAGAAATTGCCCAAAAGTAAAAACCTGTAGAAATGACGGATGGAGAGAAGTAGTACTAATTTCCAAACTCCATCCCAACCAGCACAGCTGAGCTCCAGGAATCACGGAGGGGAATAAAGAACAGGGGACCTTCCCTTCAAGCAGTCAGAAATTCAGGCTTTCGTTTGTGTCCAACTGATGGGGCCAGGACAGCTGAATTCACCTGTGAGACTCCAGCACCTTTTCTTACTGCTTTTTAAACCTTTTCCACACAGCTGCAGTTTCTCAGTGTCTGCTCTTCTCATTTCCTTGTCCTACCAGGAGGACACTTGACCCTTGGTCTTACCCTAACCTCTGGACTACGCCTGTTCCAGGTGATGCCAGGTTTTGCTCCAGCAGGCTGTGGCACACATTGTCCAGCTGTAATCACAGCCTGGCACCAGGGCAAACGGGGCAGAGCCTCTGCAAGCCGCTCAGCAGTTTCAACAATACAATTAAAATGTCAAAAAAATAACAAAATCTATATTACCAGCCCCTTCTCCTCAGCATTTCTGCACAGGGATGAAACCCCGAGTGAGAGAGTGCAACTGTACTAAAAACAAGCCTTGTTTTTCCATAGATCCCTCCCAGGCAATGATCAGGATCCTGGAGAGAGGTCCACTCCATACAAACAGCTCCTTCAGAACTTCAATTCACGTGAGTACTGCTTAAAGCAGAGCAGCACATCAATGAAACTCCTCATACAAACACCACTGGGAACCAGCAGCAGCAGCAGCAACCACCTCCACCAGGGTTTAACCTGCCAGGAGCGAGCCAGGTAAGGCTCCTGCCTTGTCAGGCCTCTAAGAGTAAGCCCCAGCTGATAAGAGCAGCCCAGAGAACGACTCGGGGATGTCCTGACAGGGCCAGGAGCTGGACTCGATGATCCCTGTGGGATATTCTGCAGTCCTTACCGTGCCTGCACACAAACGCCCCCTTGGCCATCTGGGGGTTTGTTTTATTTTCCGTGTCTGAGCTGTTGCCACCCCTGTGCTCTCTCCACCTTAAGTTTCGTACTCTTAAGACATTTGACAGTGGCTCTTTGGGATTGTTTACTGTTACACCAGCAGGATTAGGCAAGCGGTGGAGGGATTACTGCAGGCCTGCTGAGGACAGGACAGGATTCAAGGGCTGCTCTGCACAACCCAGAGACACCCGGGAGGGAGTTCCTGGCTCTGATGGACCGAGCAGGCTCTGTGTCTGTGTCGGGCCAGGCAGCGACAGCTTGGGAACAAGTGGCGTTTAAATCGAAGGCCACCTCCCTTTCTCAGAAAGGAGTGTGCTGGCTCATTCTCAGCAGATAAGGGAAACAAAAGCACTCTGGCGTTATTTTTACATAATCCTGTAATGACTGGGTTGGAAGGGACCTTAAAGCTGGACAGGTCACTGGAAGAAAACCCGAATTCATTAGCACAGCAGAGCCTGGCTTGAGTGACAGCAGGCAGAGCTGGACGTGCTGGTCAGGGCACACTCGAGGGCAGACCGGGAGAAGATCACGGGAGGGTCTGGAAAATGTCCCGCCCGGCGGGATCTGCCCGGCACGGGACCGAGGCGCCGCCGCCGAGCGCCTCCCCCCGCCCCCCTCCGGCCGCAGGGTGGTTCGCTCCCCCCAGCGCGCGCCCCTTCGGCCGGGCGCGCCCACTCTCCGTGAAGGGGGGCGGGACAGGGGGCTAAGGAGAAGATGCGGTGACGGGATCCCCTCGCGCCGCCCCTCACCGTTGAAATCCCCGGTGTCGGCCACCACCGTGGTGTGGTGCTTGAGCTGGTCCAGCGCCGACTCCATCTTCTGCCGCTTCACGGGGGACACCGACATGTCCGCGGCTGTGGGGGCTCGCGTGCCTATAAGGGACGGTGCGTGCCCGGAGGGGACCGGCCTGCGCGCGCACCCGCGGCCCGCGCGCTCCCGCGCCAATCCCAGCCCGGCTGGGCGGCAGCGGCCAATCAGGAGCGCGGGCACGAGACGGACGCGGCCGGGAGGAGCCGGGGCGGGGCAGCGGGAGAGAGAACGATTCTGATTGGCTGGTTCGGGGGCCGGGGCGGGCGGTCGCCTAGGCGACCCTGACGCCGCCATTGTCCCCAGCAGAGCGTGCCCGGGGCTCTGCCGGCCCCGGGATCTGCCGGCCCCGCGATCTCCGGTCCCCAGAAGCACCCGGGGCTCTTCCCCACGGCAGGCGTGGCGCCCGACCCGCCC
The DNA here is from genome assembly GCF_017590055.1 of Onychostruthus taczanowskii. Lineage (NCBI taxonomy): Eukaryota > Metazoa > Chordata > Aves > Passeriformes > Passeridae > Onychostruthus > Onychostruthus taczanowskii. Next base: position 204,827 of record NW_024499752.1, read on the forward strand.
CCAAGCCGCCCGTCCCTCATGGCCGCGCTGGGCCCGGGCGCCGCCGGTGCAGCAAGATGGCGGCGGGCAGGCCGCGAGGGGAGGCGGCCCTGAGGGGAGGCGGCCCTGAGGGGAGGCTCGGCGCTGCCCCGCTGCAGGAGCTGAGCGCTCTGTGCTCCCTCCCCTGCCGTCGTGGAAGGTTCGGAATGGCTTGTCGGGCACAGCTCCAGCCGCCGACCCAGCAGGGCAGGTGCTTTGGGCTCTTGGTTTGCCTAAACTTTATTTAGGCTGTAGAGGAGGTGTTCTTGTTTGTGTGGTTGTTCACCTGAGGCTGAGGATGGCCGGCCCTTGGCTGGAAATGTCGGAGAATCTGTCTCTTGGCTGTGTCGTGGGGTTATGCTGTTCCCCCTTTCTGTATTCCACTTGGGACAGCTGCCACAGAAGTTCCCCTTCCTGATAGGCAAGAATGCTTTTGTACAACCTTTTCATGCTTTGCCCAACCCAAGAAAGAATAATGCAAAGACGCTTTAGGTTTAAGTCCTGTTTGAATTGAAACAGGTTCATACTGTCTCTGGGTTTTTTGCCATGGAATAGAGACTCCCTTGTGAGTCATGGAATCACAGATTCCCAGACTGGTTTGAGCTGGAAGGGACTTTAAAGACCATCCAGTTCCATCCCATGCCACGGGTGGAACATCTTCCACTAGACCAGACAAGGAAAGGAGTTCAGCCTGCAGCTTTTCTGGTACTTAATTCTTATGATGTGTGAGATTTTCACCTCTGTTTTTAAAACACAGCTATCCAGACCATAACACCCTTCCTGTTGAATGTCAGTCCCCAAACCCAAAAGGAAATGTGTGGTTTCAGACATTTTGCTGAGTTTCTGAAACTGTCAGTGTCGAACCATTATGAGAACCCAGTGAAAGAGACAGAGATGGATTTATAAGTATAACTTAACTATTTTAATAACTCTTGTACAGTGCACGGTTATGTCATTGTCTCCTTTGCTCAGTTACATCAGTGTACAGTACTTTATAGCAGTGTCTGCAGGCAGTACAAACAGAACAGATGCACAGCTCAGTCACATGGAAATTTGTAAAAGTGACCTCTGCAATAAGGTCTGCTGAGATTTTGTTTTGGGAAGTGCTCCTGCGGCTCCCAGCTGTACAGAGCTGTCGTGCACACTCCTGTTAAAATCCCAGATAACTGTAATTCCCTGTGATTTGCTTCCTCTACACCCCAGGACTAGAAGGTGGTGTGTTTCCTAGCTCAACATTTGTTTTTATTTTCATTTTAGAAACTTTTTCACCTCCTGTGCTTGCCATCCTGCTTCCCTTCTCCACCCTAATCCAGAGCCAGGGCTTCTCAGGAGGATTGTCCTCTTCATCCCTCCCTGACAAGGTGAGTGCCCTTCTCAGATCCCAGCAGGGCTGTGACCAAACCCAGGACCCCCCCCTGCCTGCACCCTCGTTCTGCTGGTGCCAGCAGTGTCCTCTTTAAATGAAGAAAGCAGATTATCCCTCGGAGACGCTTGGGAATAAAGGCACAACTGAGGAGCACTGGTGCTCTCAGATGAAGACACGAGTTCCCCAGCTGCTGTGTTAAAGCTTTTTCCATTAAATGTGCAGCACAGACACAAATTTCAAATTTGACTCAGCTCGTGCTGAGAGAGAAAACCCAGCTGTGCCTGGGCTGCGGGCAGCTCTGGAGCTGTGTTTGCTTCACTGCTTTGCAATCAGGTTGGTCTGTCAGCCCAACAGAGACAGAAATGCAATGTGCCAGACTTGCTGTGCACAGGAACTGCGCTGCTTGCTTCAGCTGTGAAATTGTGAGTAAATTTTGGAAGCGTGATCACTAATTCTGCCTCTAGGGAGAGAAATTTGCCTCACCCCCTACTTACAGGTTGTTATGTATAAATGCACATAACTTTATGAAGGAAAACAGGAAGTCAAGAGCAACATCCTGTGCTAAATTAGATTTTTTTTTCCTTGTGCCCCTGTATTTGGAGTTAAAGCTGCCTTTCCCAGTGTGCTTTGGGGTTTCAGCTATTTGGGAATCATTTCAGCTGACTTTTTACAGGGAAAACGTGAAGGTGGGGACGAGTGACCAACCCTGGGAAGGGCTGTGGGCGTGCCTGGGACGGGAGCAAATGGTCAGGGCTTATCTTCTCCTGGCTGAGGCCGGGTTTGGCAACACCACAACATTCCAGAGCGGGATCAGTGGCCCAGGGAAGGGCTGCACAGCTGCCCTGAGCCCAGGCTGTGCATCAGCAGCAGTGGGCAGGTGGAACTCGCCCGTGTCCACATTCAGATCCCTTTGTGTGTCACTCCTGCTCGTTTCTAGGCACTGAGAGCTCATTTCAGCCGTTCAGAGCCAGCACTAACTGGTCCGTGGATTTAAGGAAGCAGCCAGACTTTGGGAATGTGTGTTGCCATTCCAGCCTTGTCCAGTGAGGGGGCACGAGGGACAGGAGGGGGACAGGGAGTTGTCACCAGCCTGTGCTCATGGGCTGCAGGGGACACTGCACTGAGGAGGAAATGGAAATGGCGCTGCCTCAGGTTGCCCAGAGGGGTCGTTACTCCCCATCCCTGGCAGTGTCCAAGGCCAGGCTGGACAGGATTTGAGGTGTGGCTCAGCATTTTTATTAACTCTGTAAATACAGCCCAGGAAAGTGCTTACTTTTGTATTTTAGTCTAAAGAACAAGCTTAGGTGCTCTGTTGGAGCAATAAGGTGAGTGATGACATTTGGACCTTCAGAATACTGCCAGGAACAAACGTGTACAGGGAGGTCACCACGGTTTTGGAGGCTGGAGGGCTCTAGAGGACAGTGGGGGGATCTCCCCCTTCCCCCCGAGCCAAGAGTCTCCCTTCAGCTTTTGAAACCTCACTTTCTCTTTGGGAAAAACTGATTTCTGCAGTTCTTGTGCAGGATGAAGGAGAGGAGGGATCACAGAATCCCAGCCAAGGGATCTAAAAAGCTGCTTTATGGTTTCTTGCAGTGTGACTGGGAGAGAACCTCACTTTCACCTGTTTTGTGAACACATTTACAGTGGCACCAGTTGTTTCTCATGTTTCTACCTCACCCTGTTCCTCCTGCCCCACTCAAAGGACATAAACCCCTCAACACCCACCAGCTCCTGCTCCAGGTGTGCTCCGGGGTGTAAACTGATCTGGCAGAGTCTTTGATCCCAGTGGTGCTCTCAGGTGGTGACAAGGGACAGGGTCCCATTCCCTGAGGGCTGGTGTTGGTGCTGGGGCTCTGCTTCAGCTTGTCATCTTCATGGGTTTGGGTTATTTAGTTCCCTTTGGGCTGGTGAAATAAGGGAACTGCCCTGCAAACTTCACAGCAAGAGGGGAAAATCCCAGCTCCCATGAGGCAGCAGAGGTTGGGGGATGGACTCTGTGTTTCCAAGAACCATGTTCCCATTTTCCTGTGCCCCTGTGTTGTCATTTATTTTCCTCCCATCACCCCTTGGCTGTTGCCTGGTGTGGACAGACAGATCTGTGAGAATCTACAATTGGAGAGTTGGGATTGAGACCTTTTCAGTCCTCTCTGCTACTTCTAGTGAGTGATTTGCTGATCCCAGAGCTCCAGGTTTTGCTCCACAGTGGAACAGAAGCAGCAGGAAGCACAAACTGGGAGTGAGGAACACACTCATGATGAGATGAGCTTGAAGGTTCCTTCCAGCCCAGGCCATCCTGTGATTCTGGGAAAACTCCAGTGATCTGGAGTTCATCCAGTGTCACTTTCCCCATGAAACTCCTGAGGACTGTGGAGAGTAACTCGGTGCTATGAACAGATTCGTGTCCAGCAGGGGACGAGCAGGGCACGACAGGGAGTTGTTGTCCTCCCTCCTCACCGTGGCTGAGATGGCACCGATTTGGAAATTGAGCCCATTATGCTTAGTTTAAATTAATTTTCCTGTCCTCATTAGCTGTGTTAGGTGGTCAGAAGGAGGTTGAAAGCACTAATTTAGTGCTGGATACCACAACAGTGGTTGCAGGGTTGTCTTTGGCTCACGTGCTTTGGGACAGCTCATGGTCTGGTTACACCCCTGTGGGACATTTCAGTTGTCATTCCACAGTGGGGGAGAGCTTGGAGGAGTCAAACTGAATCCAGCAGGCCAGGGAGGGAGCGCTGCCTTTGCCCAGCAGTGCCCTGAAGGCCAGGAAGGGGAGGAAATCCCAGTTAGGTTGGAATTCCTTCTTCTGTGGCTTTCCAGAAAGTAACTGAGTCAGGAGGGAGGAGTTTGAGGCCGGTGTGTGCTTTGTGTGCGCCTGGACTGTGCAAGGGGACCTGTGCTGAAGGTTGTGCTCCTGCTGGGGCTTTCAGGACACTCCTCTGCAGCCAAGAGCTGAGCTGTAAATAACTGTAGCGCTGGGGGGTGGCTCTTTGTGCTAACTTGGGGTCTCCTGGCTGGAAAACTTGTTCAGGCTACTCTGAAAAGAGCAAGAGCACAGCAGGAAAAAATGTCTGTCCCAGGGCTGTTATCCTGTCAAATTAACAATTCACTTGCAATTTTTTTTTTGTTTGTTTTCTGATGTGTTATCCATAAGGCAAATTTGCTGTCGAGGGTGTGGAAGGCAGGTAAATACATACAACACCTATCCCAGGAGAAGGGAGATTCCTCTCCTCTCCTCTCCTCTCCTCTCCTCGGTGCCACATTGATAGAAGGCACCTGATCATTTCTCTTCCAGGATTCCATCCTGCTGTTTATGGTTTCCCTGTGCTGAGACAGGTGGAAATGTTTCCCTATATGTGTTGTCTGCCAGTCGTTAAAAACAGACTCCAATCTTCTCGTGTAAATGAAATTCTCCTTATTTTTCTCAACCTCACCGAGAAAACTGGAATTGGAGGGATGATCCTAATTCTTTCCCTGCTCCACTCTGCATCTCTACCACTTGATCCTACCACGACTCAGTGCAGCAGGATCTTGGTGGCCGCAGTTGGGAACTCGGAGGGCCGGGGCTCCTTGGGGCGGGGCTCGGGGCGGTTCCAGGGGCGGGGCCGGGCCCGGCTCAGGTGCGCGGGGCAGACTCGGCTCAGGTGCGCGGGGCCGTAGCGCGGCTGCGCGGGGCGGGGCCGAGGTCATTTAATGCCCGGAAATCGCCTCCGGCGCCATTTGCTCACTCCGAGCTCGGTGCGGACGGCGGCTCCGGTGCGGACGGCGGCTCCGTGTCCGCGCTCCCCAGGAGGGGCGCGGCGGCTTCGGCCTCCCTTCCTGTCCCCCCTCTACCCCTCCTTCCTCCTCCCCGTGCTCCTGCCTCCCTTTCCCCCTATTCCCTCTCTCCCAAACCCTCCCTGCCTTTCGCCCCAACCCCCCCCACTCCTTCCTCTCCTGTCCCTACCCCGTTAATTCCTTCTATTCCCCCTCTCTCCCTCCTCTGTCCGCGTTTCTTCTCCTCCCTTTCTGGCCTTTCCCTTCTCCCGCTTTCGTCCGCACCCCGATTCCCGCTCCCTACCCCTCCTCATGTCCTCCCTCTCTCCTGTCTCCCCGTCCTCCCCTCTCCTTCATTCCCCGCAGCCGCGGGCGCACCTGAGCCGGCCCCGCCCCTCACACCTGAGCCGGCCCCGCCCCTCACACCTGAGCCGGCCCCGCCCCGCCCGCGCCCGTAAATCCCGGCGGATCCGCGCCCGCTCCGCTTTCTGCGGGGGATGCTCGTCCCGGGATGCGGCGGGGCCGTCGCTCGGAGCGCTGTGCGGAGCCCCGCACCGGGGGCTGCTCCCGGCGCCGCGCGGAGCTCGAGGCGCTGAGGTGGGGCCGGGAACGGGACCCGGGCCCGGGGATTCGGGTCCGGGTCCTGCCGGCGTCAGCACCGAGAGCTCGTTGGCGTTTCGCGCAGTGAAATCGTAGCGGATTTTGGCAAATCTCCTGGGCACAGCCATTCCCTGGGCCTCAAAATTCCTGCAGGAGAGAAAAACTGGAGTTTTAGTGGTGGCCCATCTTATAATGGAACCAAATGGGGGTTCACTGATGGAACAGGAGTGGTGGTGGCCAGGAGTTTGCATTTGGAGGGGCAGAGTCCCTCTGCTCCTCTTTTGAGGAAGATTTTCAGCCCTTGTTTCAGTGAAATCCCCTGGGGCTGGGAAGAAGCAGGCAAACCAAAGCTGTTGGGGTTTGATGTGGGGCCTTCCTGGGGGGCTGTGAGGCAGCTCCTGGAAGGGTGGAAGGAAATGATGCTTCCACCAGGGGGGGCCGACACAGCAGGACCCAAAGGCTCTCCTTGCAGCTCCAGGGAAAGATGAGGTGTGAAACCCTCCCTGTCCTGCCCCGTGGAAATAACTGCCCCAGATGCCACAGCAGGGAGCAGCTGGGGGAAGAGGAATTGAAAATCCAAGCAGGCAGAACCCACTGGAAATCTGTGGGGTTTTTGTCAGGCAATGCTGAGCTGCTGGCACAGAATTCTGCAGGTTCCCAGGAAAAGTGAGTTTGGATGTTTCTATGCTAAGATCTATTTGGGCACAGGGGAAGAGAAATGCATTTATGTGTTAGCTTGGGACACCAGAATACACGGTTTTCAAAGTTGAATTGGCTTTTTGTTTGAAGAGAGACAAAATGAATATGGTAGGTTGTTGAAAATGGTGGAAAAGTGAAATGAAAAGTTCTTTTTTACCCAAACTGAAAAGTTTTGCTTTGTTTTGTTTTGTTTTGTGTTGCCTGGCATAGGGAAATTTTGCAGATCTCATCTTTTTCTTCTCCAGCTGAGTAAAGTGTTGTCTTTTTAATTAAAAAAATATTTGCTCTATGTAAAAACAGTCTTGCCTTGAGAAAGGACAGGTAGGAACAATTTTAATGCACTTTCCAGGGATCTTTTTGCTTATGGAAATGTAACCTGCACAGATACCTGATGCCATATTCACAGGGGCTCAGGTGCTCCTTCAGTTTAGGTCAAGCTGTTGTAACTCAGGGCAATAATTGCTTCCAGCACTGCCAGCAACTGGTTTTCCCTTT
>NW_024499753.1:0-1320 GCF_017590055.1 Onychostruthus taczanowskii
GATTTTGGGTCATTTTCGGGACCATTTTTAGCGGCGGTTTTGGGTTTCGCGGTTGATCTGTGAGGTTTTTCAGGTGAGTTTTTTGGGGTGAATTCTTGGGGTTTTGGGGTTCTTTGGTGTTTGAAATTTTTGAGAAGGGATTTGGGGTCGTTCCTGTGGAATTTGGGGTTTTTTGAAGCAATTTTGGGTCATTTTTGGGACCATTTTTAGAGACGATTTTCCCTTTTCCACGTAAATTTTGAGGTTTCTCAGGTGCGTTTTTGAGGTTTTTCAGGTGAATTTTTTGGGGTAAATTCCCGGGATTTTGGGGTTTTTCCATATTTGGGATGGATTTGAGGGAGTTTGGGGTCGTTCCTGTGGAATTTGGGGTTTTTTGGGAGCGTTTTTGGGTGGGTTTTGGGGCGGGGCGGGGGCTACGGCTCCGCCCGCTCCCGCTTCTACAGCGGCTACGCCCGGCCCCGGGCACGGGGATACAGGTCAGATTTTGGGGTTAAATCCTTGGATTTTGGGGCTTTTCGGGATTTGAGATCCTTGGCAAGGGGTTTGAGATAATTTCTGTGGAATTTGGGGTTTTTTGAAGCAATTTTGGGTCATTTTTGGGACCATTTTTAGAGACAATTATTCAGTTTTCCGCATAACTTTTGAGGTTTCTCAGGTGAGTTTTTGAGGTTTTTCATGTGAGATTTTTGGGTTAAATTCCCGGGATTTTGGGGTTTTTCCATATTTGGGATGGATTTGAGGGAGTTTGGGGTCGTTTCTGGGGAATTTGGGGTTTTTTTGGGGCGATTTTGGGTCATTTTTGGGACCATTTTTAGAGGCATTTTTCCCTTTTCCGCGTAACTTTTGAAGTTTCTCAGGTGAGTTTTTGAAGTTTTCCAGGTGAATTTTTTGGGGTAAATTCCCAGGATTTTGGGGTTTTTTGGGATTTGAGATTCTTGGGAAGGGATTTGGGGTCGTTTCTGGGGAATTTGGGGATTTTTGGAGCAATTTTGGGTCATTTTTGGGACCATTTTCAGAAGCATTTTTCCCTTTTCCGCGTAACTTTTGAAGTTTCTCAGGTGAGTTTTTGAAGTTTTCCAGGTGAATTTTTTGGGGTAAATTCCTGAGATTTTGGGGCTTTTCAGGATTTGAGATTCTTGGGAAGGGATTTGGGGTCATTTCTGGGGAATTTGGGGATTTTTGGAGCAATTTTGGGTCATTTTTGGGACCATTTTCAGAAGCATTTTTCCCTTTTCTGCGTAAGTTTTGAGGTGTCTCAGGTGAGTTTTTGATGTTTTTCTGGTGAATATTTTGGGGTTAAATTCCCAGGATTTTGGGGTT
>NW_024499754.1:0-1319 GCF_017590055.1 Onychostruthus taczanowskii
CAGCCCGAAACCGGCCCGAATAATAGCAAGAAACCAGCCCGAAACTGGCCTGAAAACGGCCCGAATAATAGCCAAAAACCACCCCAAAACCAGCCTGAAAACAGCCCAAAAATGGCCCGAATAATACCCAAAAACCACTCCAAAAGTAGCTTGAAAATAGCCCGAAAACAGCCTGAATAATAGCCAGAAACCACCCCCAAACCGGCCCGAATAATAGCCAAAAACCAGCCCGAAACCAACCTGAAAAGACCTAGGAAACGGCCCCAATAATAGCCAAAAACCACCCCAAAACTGGCCTGAAAACGGCCCCAATAATAGCCAGAAACCACCCCAAAACCGGCCTGAAAACGGCCCCAAAAATAGCCAAAAACCACCCCAAAACCAGCCTGAAAAGAGCTGGGAAATGGCCCGAATAATAGCCAAAAACCAGCCCAAAACCGGCCTGAAAACGGCCCGAATAACAGCCAAAAACCACCCCAAAACCAGGCTGAAAAGAGCCTGAATAATAGCCAAAAACCACCCCAAAACCGGCCTGAAAACAGTCCAAATAATCCCCTAAAACCACCCCAAAACCAGGCTGAAAAGAGCCTGAATAATAGCCAAAAACCACCCCAAAACCGGCCTGAAAACAGTCCAAATGCCTGAAAATGACCCAAATAACACCCCAAAACCAGCCCAAAAAATGCCTAAAAGAGCCTGAAAATGACCCAAATAATACCCAAAACCACCCCAAAAACTGCCTGAAAATGACCCAAATAACACCCCAAAACCAGCCCAAAAAATGCCTAAAAGAGCCTGAAAATGACCCAAATAATACCCAAAACCACCCCAAAAACTGCCTGAAAATGACCCAAATAACACCCCAAAACCAGCCCAAAAAATGCCTAAAAGAGCCTGAAAATGACCCAAATAATACCCAAAACCACCCCAAAAACTGCCTGAAAATGACCCAAATAACACCCCAAAACCAGCCCAAAAAATGCCTAAAAGAGCCTGAAAATGACCCAAATAATACCCAAAACCACCCCAAAAACTGCCTGAAAATGACCCAAATAACACCCCAAAACCAGCCCAAAAAATGCCTAAAAGAGCCTGAAAATGACCCAAATAATACCCAAAACCAGCCCAAAAAATGCCTAAAAAGAGCCTGAAAGTGAGCCAAATAATGCCCAAATCCACCCCAAAAACCAGCCTGAAAACAGCCTGAAAATGACCTGAATAACACCCAAATCCACCCCAAAAATGGCCTGAAAATGGTCCCAATAACACCCCAAAACCAGCCCAAAACTCATATGAACAGACCAAATAATAATTCAATA
>NW_024499755.1:0-1319 GCF_017590055.1 Onychostruthus taczanowskii
CCCAAATTTTGGGGTAAAAATCCCAAAATTGGGAGGAAAAACGCAAATTTTGGGAAAAATCCCAAATTTGAGGAAAAATTCCCAAAATTGGAGAAAAAAATCCAAAATTTGGGAGAAAAAATCCCAAAATTGGGAGGAAAAATGCAAATTTTGGGAAAAGATCCCAAATTTTGGGTAAAAATCCCCAAATTTTGGGGTAAAAATCCCAAAATTGGGAGGAAAAACGCAAATTTTGGGAAAAATCCCAAATTTGAGGAAAAATTCCCAAAATTGGGGAAAAAAATCCAAATTTTGGGGAAAAAAATCCAAAATTTGGGTGAAAACCTCCCAGATTTGAGGAAAAAACCCCAAATTTTGGGAAAAAATTGGAATTTTTGGGGGGGAAATCCCAGATTTGGGACAAAAAAATTCCAAATTTGGGGGAAAAAATTCAAATTTTGGGCAAAAAATCCCCAAATTTCGAGAAAAAATCCAAAATTTTGGGGTAAAAATCCCAAATTTTCGGCAAAATCCCCAAATTTCGGGTAAAAATCCCAAATTTTGGGCAAAAATCACCAAATTTTGGGGTGAAAACCCCAAATTTTGGGGTAAAAAATCCAAATTTTGGGGTAAAAATCCCGAAATTTGGGGTAAAAAATCCAAATTTTGGGGCAAAAATCCCAAAAGCGGGAGGAAAAACGCAAATTTTGGGAAAAGAAATCCTGAATTTTTTTTGAAAAATCCCAAAATTGGAGAAAAAATTGGAATTTTTTGGGGAAAAATCCCAGATTTGAGACAAAAAAAAATCGAAATTTGGTGGGAAAATCCCAAATTTTGGCAAAAATCCCCAATTTTGGGGGAAAAAATCCCAAATTTTGGGAAAAACCCCCCAATTTCGGGAAAAAATCCCAAATTTTGGGCAAAAAATCCCCAAATTTCGGGAAAAAATCCCAAATTTGGGCAAAATCCACAAATTTCGGCAAAAATCCCCAAATTTTGGGGTGAAAATCCCAAATTTTGGGGTAAAAAATCCAAATTTTGGGGGCAAAAACCCCAAATTTTGGGGGAAAAATCCCAAATTTTGGGCAAAATCCCCAAATTTCGGGAAAACAAACAAAAATTGGGGCGAAAAAAAGAAATTTTGGGAACAACTTTTCAGATTTGAGGTAAAAATCCCAAATTTTGGGGTAAAAAATTCAAATTTTGGGGCAAAATTCCCAATTTTTGGGGTAAAAGCCCCAATTTTTTGGGATTTTTGGGCCGATTTCCCCAATTTTTGGGTTCTTTTCCCATTTTTTGGACATTTTCCCCATTTTTGTTTCATTTTTTGGGCTGTTTTT
>NW_024499756.1:0-1319 GCF_017590055.1 Onychostruthus taczanowskii
ACTGGGAGGGAACTGGGGACACTGGGAAGGGACACTGGGGGACAGTGGAGGAGACACTGAGAGGTCCCTGAAGGGACACTGGGGGACATTGCGGGGACATTGGGGGACATTGGGGGTGACACAGAGGGTGACACAGAGGTGACACCAAGGTGACACAGGGGAGACATTTGGGAACACAGGGGACACACAGGTGACACCAAGGTGACCCAGAGGTGACAGGGAGGCGACAGTGAGGTGACACAGAGGGTGACACCTCAGTGACCCAGAGGTGACCCAGAGGGTGATCCAGAGGTGACACCTCGGTGACCCCCGTGTGACCCCTGGTGACCCCTGGTGACCCTGTGTGACCCCCGGTGACCCTGGTGGCCCTGGTGACCCCCGGGTGACCCTGGTGACCCCTGGTGACCTCTGGTGACCCTGGTGACCCCTGGTGGCCCTGAGTGACCCTGGTGACCCCGGGTGGCCCTGGGTGACCCCTGGGTGACCCTGGTGACCCCTGGTGACCCTGTGTGACCCCCGGTGACCCTGGTGGCCCTGGTGACCCTGTGTGACCCCCAGGTGACCCCCAGGAGACCCTGGGTGACCCTGTGTGACACCTGGTGACCCTGTGTGACCCTGTGTGACCCCTGGTGACCCCTGGTGGCCCCGGGTGACCCCTGGTGGCCCTGGTGGCAAGGGGCTGCCACGAGCCCGGCGACGACGGCCAGGCCACCAGCGTGTGACACCCGTGTCCCCACGGTGTCCCCGAGGTGTCCCCACGGTGTCCCCAAGCTGTCCCCACGGTGTCCCCGATGTGTCACCGCCGCCACACCTCCCCCCGGCGTCGCGGGAATAAACGATGGCATTGTCACCATTGTCACCAGTCCTGTCCCCAGCTGCTTGGGGACACTTGGGGACATCTGCCTGTGACCCCACACGGTGTCCCCAAAGTGTCCCCATGGTGTCCCCAAAGTGTCCCCATGATGTCCTCAGTGTCCCCTCAGTGTCCTCTCAGTGTCCCCTTGATGTCCCCTCGATGTCCCCAATGTCCCCTCACTGTCCCCAATGTGTCCCCATGGTGTCCCCTCAATGTCCTCATGGTGTCCCTTCAGTGCCACCCCAATGTCCCCTCCATGTCCCCATGCTGTCCCCTCATTGTCCCCTCAGTGTCCCCATTTTGTTTCATTTTAGGGGGACATTTGGGTCATTTTTTGGGGTGGGGATTGGGCATTTTTTTTGGGGTCAGCCCCGTTTTTGGGATTTTATTTGGGGGTGCCGGGTTTTTTGGGGTGCCACAGTTGGCCAGGGATGGGGAAGGCATCCCCATAAACCCCTTCAGT
>NW_024499757.1:0-1319 GCF_017590055.1 Onychostruthus taczanowskii
ACACATAACAGCGGACCCCGACACCGGAGGAATCCACTCCATGAGATGCGACGCCAAAGAACCCTCGAAGAGTAGCCTTCGCCGAGGTTCTGCTTGACTTATATCCCGCCTCAGCCTCGTCAGCTCCATCCTCGCCTTCTTCGACGCCAAGATCTGCTCGCCCCCTGTCACCTTTGTGGCAAGCTGGGCAACTGGGCCCCAGCCTGTCCGCTCCGGCAGGATTGGTTGCAGTTTAAAAAGAGGCAGTCCCTTGTTGAGGGAGGGCAGCAAAAAAACTAAAATATAAGCGCAGTCCCTCCCTGCGCAAAGATATAAATGGGGTGGGAAAAATAACATCCAAAAGAGAGGGCAGGGAAGGAGATTTTACCCAACACACCCCACCTAAATGCGACATTGCACCTGAGTCGACAACCCTACCGGACTTGACTTACAAAAATCTTGCTAATACGCTATCGGTTGACTCCAACCAGCGACCCATTCTAACGACTCTATCTGAAATGTCTCCCTTCAGGCTCCAGCTGACGGAACCTTTACACCTCAAGGATTCCAGCTTTCTTGCAGTAAAGGTATCACCGGAGTGCCCAGGTAATTGGCACCGGATCCGCTGCAAGTATGTTGTCGTTGGAGATTCTAAATTTACTCCTCCAGAAATTAATGTGCTACCAGGGCTTTTGTCATCCGATCTGGAGGAGTTCTCCCTATGGTTGTTTTGTGTCCACCCCCCCTCCTTCCTTCCAAAAGGGCAAATAGTGGCCCAGGCCATTCCGGTGCCAGAGCTCACCTGGAACTCGGAAAAACCACTATAACAGTTGCCTGGGCCCAGCTGATTAATAAAGATAAGCCCAGGCTGACTTGTAGCCTCAGGAAGGGTGGGGACAGAACATCTCTCCACGGAATGGTGGACACAGGGGCGGATGTGACGATCATTCCCACGCGGGAATGGCCGTCACGCTGGGAATTGCAACCCGTGTCTGGACAGGTCCAGGGTATAGGGGGTGTACAATTGGCTAAGCAATCACGGAGCGTCATCGAAACTATGGGGCCAGACGGACAATTGGCTTCGATTAGTCCGTTTGTTTTAGACTATACTGAGCCCCTGTGGGGTAGAGACCTGTTGGCCCAGTCGGGGGCCACAACTGACTTACCTAAAGCCCCCCAGGTTTTTCAGGCGGCGGCCACTGACCAGCGCCATACCCATAAGCTGAATTGGCTATCAGATAAACCAGTATGGGTAGAATAGTGGCCGCTCAACAAACAAAAATTAAAGGCGCAGCAAGAGCTCGTTGAGGGGAAGCTGCAGAAAGGGAACATCGTGGAGT
>NW_024499758.1:0-1317 GCF_017590055.1 Onychostruthus taczanowskii
CCCAGGGGGCGGGGCCTGGCCCAGGTGCACGCCCCGCCCACGAGCACAGAAGGGGGCGGAGCTCCCGGGCCTGCAGTACCTGAATGGGGGGAGCCCGGCCCAGGTGAGGGGGGGACACACCTGGGGACACACCTGGGGACACCTGGGGACACACCTGGGGACACCTGGGGACACACCTGGGGACACACCTGGGGACACCTGGGGACACACCTGGGGACAGCTGGGGACACCTGGGGACACCTGGACACACCTGGGGACACCTGGGACACCTGGGACACCTGGGGACACACCTGGGGACACACCTGGGGACACCTGGGGACACACCTGGGGACAGCTGGGGACACCTGGGGACACCTGGACACACCTGGGGACACCTGGGACACCTGGGACACCTGGGGACACACCTGGGGACACACCTGGGGACACCTGAGGACACACCTGGGGACACACCTGGGGACACCTGGGGGGGCTGAGGGGGTGTGGCACCTGGGGCACCTGCTGGGATGCACCTGTGCAGGTGTGTCAGGTGTGTGCAGGTGTGTAGGGTGCACAGGTGTGTGCAGGTGTGTCAGGTGTGTGCAGGTGTGTACAGGTGTGTACAGGTGTGTGCAGGTGTGTCAGGTGTGTGCAGGTGTGTACAGGTGTGTCAGGTGTGCACAGGTGTGCGCAGGTGTGTCAGGTGTGCCAGGTGTATCAGGTGTTTCAGATGTGTGCAGGTGTGTCAGGTATGTGTGCAGGTGTGCAGTACAGGTATAATGTGTGCCAATGCACAGGTGAGCACTGCCCAGGTGTGCCCAGATGTGCACTGCCCAGGTGTGCTCAGGTGTGCACTGCCCAGGTGAGCACTGCCCAGGTGTGCCCAGGTGTGCCCAGGTGAGCACTGCCCAGGTGTGCCCAGATGTGCACTGCCCAGGTGTGCTCAGGTGTGCACTGCCCAGGTGAGCACTGCCCAGGTGTGCCCAGGTGTGCCCAGGTGAGCAGTGCCCAGGTGTGCCCAGCCCAGGTGTGCCCAGGTGAGCACTGCCCAGGTGTGCCCAGCCCAGGTGTGCCCAGGTGTGCCCAGCCCAGGTGAGCACTGCCCAGGTGTGTCCAGCCCAGGTGAGCAGCACGGGCTCTGTCACCATGCCACGGGCAGGGCGGGGCGGGCGCGTGGCACACCTGAGGACAGGTGTGTACAGGTGTGTACAGGTGCGTACAGGTGTGTACAGGTGTGTGTGTGTGAGACAGGTGAGCGCCCAGCACCCACGGCGTGTGGTGTGCAGGTGTGTGCAGGTACATGCAGGTGCATAGAGGTGTGTACAGGTGTGTGCAGGTGTG
>NW_024499759.1:0-1316 GCF_017590055.1 Onychostruthus taczanowskii
AAACTGTTTCTGACCACATTTAAACTGTTTCTGTTCATGAGCAGCTGTCAGGAGAAGTTATATTCTTCTACTTTTGATGTTTAGATTGTATTTTCACTACAAATTGACTCTAATGCTTATGTTTAGTATCAAGAGCTAACAAAAAGAAAAATCAGTATGTTCAAGAACATATGAGATTAGATGAAGCAAGAAAATGCTCCCAGGCTTAAAACTTATTATTTATTCTCAGATAATACCTTTTTTCTTTCACAGGTTTGCCTTATATATATACAAAATAGCTATTGCTCTTCAATGTTTTTCTAATCCTATACTTCTTTGCTGGTATACAGCTTTTTTATCCAGAATTAGATGAGGGTTTCTGGCATGCAGTTGCAAGGTAAGTAGAATTGTAGATGCAGTTTTGTTGACTGAGACCACAGACTCAGATCAGTGATGAAAGTGCAGCACAGCTCTACAGAAAAGTCTTTCCAATGAAAGTTTAAATACCAGGCTTTAGACTTGGGAAAGGATTCCAAGAGCTTTTTGAATGGTAGGCTGGACCAGCACAGGAAAGCTGGCCTGAGCTTTTGATATTCACCACTGATATATGAGTGTTTGGGAGCAGTATTCATTAGCAAATATTTCTTAGTCAGAATTGAGACATTCACTGCCTTACATGAGCCTAACAAATATGTAGATGAATAGGAGTTGTCTGCCTTGTGCTTCGCAGGGAATAGAAACCACAGCCCATTGTCTTCTCATCGATATCTCTATACTGCATGCTTACAAAATGAAGAAAAGCTCATAAGCAAATGCCCAACCCACTTCCATGCACTTTTAGCAATCTCTCCCAAGCACATCCCTGTGTGTCATTCTGCCCAGTGTTGCTAGGACCTGACCAGGAGTTTCCCTAGAGAGAAACACAAAGCTCTATACTCTGCTTTTAAGCCATTCATGCTTACTCAAACCTGTCCCACATATCAATTGCATTTACAGAGCTATCAAGAAAACAGCTGGGGCTGGGGCCAACACTGTGCCTTGCATGTGTCCCTCACTCTGCAGGATGAGGTGCATCCTTTGCCAGCCAGCAGTGGCTCAAGAGCACTTTGATTCTCCTACACTAATCTCCTGTCTCCAGTTCATCTACTCAGTTCCCCTCCTCACTGTGAAGTAGAATGGAAGGAGAAAAACTGTTTGCTCTTTTTCTTTCATCATTGCAGTCGTGGTTAACTGTTGTTTCTGTGTCATCTGTAGTGCTCCAATGATCTACCAGGTTTTGAGGTGTAGAGGTTGCAGCAGGACAGTGCATTAAAGGCATGATGAGCAAAGGTCCTTCT
>NW_024499760.1:0-247 GCF_017590055.1 Onychostruthus taczanowskii
CCGGGCTTTTCCCCAATTTTCGGGGGGGTTCGGGAAGTTTGGGGGAATTTGGGGGAATTTTTGGGGGTTTTGAGGCAGATTTTGAGGGATTTTTTTTGGATTTTTTGGCGTTTTTTGGGGATATTTTGGATTTTCGAGGGGGATTGTGGGAATTTTTTGGGGGATTTTTGGGAATTTTGGGGGGTATTTGGGAATTTTTGGGGGTATTTGGAAATTTTTGGGGGTTTTTTGATTTTGCCAGGAAACA
>NW_024499760.1:379-1316 GCF_017590055.1 Onychostruthus taczanowskii
TTTTTGGGAATTTTTGGGGGATTTTTGGGAATTTTTGGGGGATTTCTGGGAATTTTTGGGGGTATTTGGAAATTTTTGGGGATTTTTTGATTTATGAGGGGGTTTTTGGGAATTTTGGCGGTTTTGCTTGGGAGTTTTTGGGGATTTTCAGGAATTTTGGGGATTTTTTCGGGGTAGTTTGGATTTTTGAGGGGGTTTTTGGGAATATTTTGGAGTTTTGACAGGGTTTTTGGGGGTTTCTGGGGGGCATTTTTGGGAATTCTGTGGGGTTTTGGGGGAGATTTTTGGGGATTTTTCAGGATTTTTTGGAGAATATTTTGGATTTTTGATGAAGAGCTTTTGGGGGATTTTTGGGGTTTTAAGGGCTTTTTTTGGGAATTTTCAGGGGGTTTTGGGTTTTTTTGGGGGGCTTTTGGGGAGTTTTTAGGGTTTTTTTGGGGTTTTTTTGGGTTTTGGGGGGGTTTGGGGGAATTTTCATGGCTTTGAGGGAGATTTTTGGGGAATTTTTGGTTTTTTTTGGGAATTTTCGGGGGTTTTGGGGTTTCTTTGGAAATTTTCGGGGCTTTGAAGGAGATTTTTAAGGGATTTTCAGGGTTTTTTGGGAATTTTCAGGGGTTTTTTGGGATTGTTTTGGGATTTTTTTTTAATTTTCAGGTGTTTGGGGTTTTTTTGGGGATTTTTTGGGGAATATTCAGGAGTTTTGGATGTTTTTTGAGAATTTTCAGGGTTTTTAGGAATTTTTAGGGATTTTTGGGGCTTTTTTGGGCATTTTCGGGGTTTTTGGGGAATTTTCAGGGGCTTTTATGGGAATTTTTGGGAATTTTGGGGGAGTTTTTTGGGAATTTTCAGGGTTTTTTGGGAATATTTTGGATTTTTAAGGGTTTCTTCAGGATTTTTTGGGGGATTTGTGGGGTTTTTTTGGGAATTTTGGGGGGGA
>NW_024499761.1:0-1316 GCF_017590055.1 Onychostruthus taczanowskii
TACAAAAAAACTGACCTAAAATGGCCCGAAACGGCCCCAAAATCCTCAAAAATGGACCCAAAATTCCAAAAATTTACCCAAAATTGCCCAAAACAGCCCCAAAAATCCCTAAAATTGACCCAAAAAGTCCCAAAATCGCAAAAAACTGACCCAAAATTGCCCAAAACGGCCCCAAAATCCCCAGAAATGGGCACAAAAATGCCCAAAATTACAAAAAAACTGACCTAAAATGGCCCAAAACGGCCCCAAAATCCCCTCAAATGGCCCCAAAAAACCCCTCAAAAATGGCCCAAAATGGCCCCCAAAATGTCCCAAAATGCCTTAAAATTACCCCAAAATGGCCTCAAAAATGTCCCAAAATGGCCCCAAAAATCCCAAAATTACAAAAAAAAGACCTAAAATGGCCCAAAACGGCCCCAAAATCCCCAGAAATAGGCACAAAAAACCCCTCAAAAATGGCCCAAAATGGCCCCCAAAATGTCCCAAAATCCCTTAAAATTAGCCCAAAAATGCCCCAAAATGGCTCCAAAAATCCCTAAATTTACCCCAAAATGGTCCCAAAATGCCTGAAAAATGTCCCAAAATCCCTTAAAATTACCCCAAAAAGGCCCCCAAAATGTCCCAAATTGGCCCCAAAAATGTCCCAAAATCCCATAAAATTACCCCAAAATGGCCCACAAAATGTCCCAAAATGCCTTAAAATTACCCCAAAAATCTCCAAAAATGTCCCAAAATCCCTTAAAATTACCCCAAAAATGGCCCAAAACCCCCAAAATTACCCCCAAAAATTAAAAATGGCCCAAAATCCCTTAAAATTACCCGATAAATGGCCCCAAAAATGACCCAAAAAGGCCCCAAAATGTCCCAAAATCCCTTAAAATTACCACAAAAATCTCCAAAAATATCCCCAAAAATGTCCCAAAATCCCTCGAAATGTCCCCAAAATGTCCCAAGTTCCCCCAAGAGCCCCAAAACCGCCCGAATTTGCCCCAAATCCCGCAGGAGGAGCCGCGGTGCGAGAAAGGCCCCGAGGAGCCGGGGGAGGGCCCGGAGCGCCCCCTGCTGGTGAGTGCGAAATGGGGCGAAACGGCCCAAAATCGGGAAAATCCCAAAAACTGGGGGGAAAAATCCCAAAAATTGGGGGGAAAAAATCCCAAAAATTGGGGGGGAAAAATCCCAAAAATTGGGGAAAATTTGGCACAAAAATGGAGAAAATTACCCCAAAAATTGGGGAAACTTTAACAAAAATCAGAAAAATTCCGCACAAAATTTGGAATCTTTCCAAAAATTGGGAATTTTTCCCCAAACTTGGGGAA
>NW_024499762.1:0-1313 GCF_017590055.1 Onychostruthus taczanowskii
GGGGAATTTGGGGACATTTGGGGACATGAGGGGGTGGAAATGGGGGAAATTTTGGAGGAATTTTGGGGAATTTTGGGGATTTGGGAAATGGGGAGATTTTGGAGAATTTTGGGGGACTTTTAGGGTGGTTTTGGGATGGTTTTTGGGGGTTTTGAGAGGGATTTTTAGAGGTTTTTGGGGGATTTTAGGAGGTTTTGGGAGAGATTTGAGGTGCCCAGGTGAGTCCCAGGTGAGTCCCAGGTGAGTCTCACCTGGGCAGGTGAGGCCAGGTAACCAAAATTTGGGGATTTTGGGTCTTTGGGGGTTTTGGGAAATGGGGAGATTTTTGGAGAATTTTGGGGGACATTGGGGAGATTGTGGGGATTGGGAAATGGGGGAATTTGGGGGAATTTTGGGGAGACTGGGGTGATAATTTTGGGGATTTGGGGACATATGGGGACATTTGGGGGGTTGGGAAATGGGGGAATTTGGGGGAATTTTGGGGAGAGTGGGGGGATAATTTTGGGGATTTGGGGACATATGGGGACATTTGGGGGGTTGGGAAATGGGGGAATTTGGGGGAGTCTGGGGTGAATTTTGGGGATTTGGGGACCTTTGGGGGTTTGGGAAATGGGGGAATTTGGGGAATTTTCGGGGACATTGGGGACATTGTGGGGGTTGGGAAATGGGGGAATTTGGGGGAGTCTGGGGTGAATTTTGGGGATTTGGGGACCTTTGGGGGTTTGGGAAATGGGGGAATTTGGGGAATTTTCGGGGACATTGGGGACATTGTGGGGGTTGGGAAATGGGGGAATTTGGGGGAGTCTGGGGTGAATTTTGGGAGATTTGGGGACATTTGGGGACATGGGGGCCACTGCGGGTGTTTGGGAACGGAACCCGGGTGGGTTTGGGGTGAATTTTGGCGACGCTGGGGACACTCAGAGGCCCGTGGGGTGTCACCGGGGGAGGGTTTGGGTGACCAAAATTCGTCCCCAATAGTTTTGTCCCCAAATTTGTCCCCAAATTTGCCCCCCGGGCAGGGCTGAACCGCAGCAGCTCCTTCGCCTGCGAGGCGCACAACGAGCGCGGCGTCACCACCTCCCGCAGCGCCACCGTCACCGGTGGGGACAGACGGGGGGACACGGGGGGACAGACCGGGGGACGCGGCCGGCGGGGGCCGGCGGCAAAAACCCGCGCCAAAATCCGCCGAGAATTGGGGGGAAAACGGGCGGAAATGGGGCTGGGGGCGGCCGGGAGTGGGCAGAAAATTGGGGGGAAGTTGGTCCAAAAATGGCTGGAAATTGAGGTGAAATTGGTCTGGAATTGGCCCGAAA
>NW_024499763.1:0-206533 GCF_017590055.1 Onychostruthus taczanowskii
TTCTGCGTTTGCTGCTAGTTCTCCTGGAGAGCAGGTGACTCTATTCATCATCCAGGCAAATTCCCTGTGGAAATAAAAAAGAAAGAAAAAAAGAAGTCTTTCTCAGTAGTGAGCACTCTTCTTACAAGGGTGGGTTTTGGGATGAGTTTTTCGGGCTTGGAGCAGGCGGAGAGGTTACCTGTTTGTTTGGGGTTTTCCCCTCTGTTTGAGAGTTAACCAAAAGGAAATGGCTCATGCATCATTATTTAACCTGTAGCTGGCACAGTCTCATTGGATAGTTTTCAGCCACTCAGATCTCCTTCACCCCCTCTTGAGGCTGACCCTGACCCTGTGCCTGTAAGGAAACCCTAAGAAGAGCAGTGGTGATGTGGTTGCTGAGCACTTTCTTCCTGGCAACTGTTCTTACTTGTACTTGTATGTGCCCTGTTCATCCTGCTGCCTCCACAGTCAAAAGTGGAAAAGGGGATGTTAAAAACAAACAAACAAACAAAAAAACAGCTTCTCTTTTTTTTTTCTCTTTTATTGCCACAGGTGGCTCTGCACAAGACTTGCAGCAAACCCCTATGTCCATCACCAAGCCAGAAGGTAAAACAGCGCTAATCAGTTGCCATGTCTCCAGTCGTGATTTTAGCAACGTTTTTATTCACTGGTACCAATAGAGGGTCGATGCAGCTCCCAAGCGTGTTGCCTACATATTCTCCAGGTTTTTCCTTGAAAGCCAGTCTGATGAGGGGAAGTTTACTGTTGAGAAGGATCCCAGCAAATCTGTCTGCACCCTGATAGTGAGCAAAGTAACACTGCAAGACTCTGCCACCTACTACTGTGCTAGTTGGGATGCACAGTAGTAGAAAGCCACAAGGGACCTGCACAAAGACATGCTCTACTTTCCAGATAAGAACCTGAAGTGTTGACAACATGCAGGAAGACTGCCACCCTACCTTCCCAAAAGCTTTGAATCAGACTGCACAGACAGCCAGATACAAAAGATGCTGCTGAGCTTTGCAGATGCACACTACAGCCAGTATCACCAAACCTGTTATTTCACTTTGCCAACAAAAAGGGCATTTTTTGGGCCAGGATGGATTGCTTCTGAGTGAGTTTATAAGATGACAGGTTTGGCTAAAAGCAGGGTCCTGCTAAAGGCAGGCAAAAATCTTTCTATTCTCACTACCTTTCAAGCTACATCTTTGGAATAAAACCCTTGTTCTGTCATTTGTGTGGCAGAAAAGATTATAATTGAAAATAAACTTGAAGCACCAATCAAGACTGCAGATGCAATATACCCATTTTGTACTTCTTTGTCACTTGAGAATCTGATTTTATTTTCTCTTTGTTTTCTTCTTGGAGTTGATCAAATTTTCATCTAGGTTAAAACACAAGTGTCCTAATTTACTTCAGTGGAGCTTGTCAACCTACATAGCAAGACTACCTATAGAATCAATGTTTTTATTTTTGCACACAGAAAAACTTTCCTTTGAGTTATTTCAGCTCTTTCTGTTTATGGACAAACAACATATAGATAAAGCGTCAGGACTTTATCCTATTGTGTTCCTATCCCAAAGGACCCAGTATTGCCAATCACCAGTACGGCATCTTCAGAGCACACTGAGCACTGGGGCACCGGCTGCATTTCACAGGAGACTGAAAGATCAGATTCCGAGTACAACTGTAGGACAACAGTTACTGGATCTGTGTAAAAATGCTTGAAAAAAAATTAAAAGCTGGCTAATATAAGTAAAATGACATGACAACAAGAGGAAAAGGGGAATTGGTTTAGTTTTCTTTCCAAGGGAGCTAGAAGTGACCTTGTGGCTGAAAAATTACTTTTAATGGCACAAAATAATTTCTATATTTTGCTTGACCTAATTGTCTTTATTTTTAACTAGGCCTATGGGGGTTGTAAAGCATTTGTGTTTGTTTGCATTGTGATTCTTTCCAGCATTTGGAGAAGCCACTCTGAGGTGTAGCATCTCACCTTGCCTGTGACAAGACACAGTCACAAACTCAACAATTCTGCTTTTGAGCTCCCAAATGTCTGCTGTGTATTTTCCTGATCTGCAATATTCGATCTGTGTCATGAGCAATAATTTCACACCCCCTCCAATTCATTTAGCTCCATGATTTGAGTTCTATTTTTTTATGTTTTATTGGCAGCCAACCTGAGGCTTGTGCTGCTTGTGTAAAGCTATAATCTTACTGTTAATTTAGTAGAGTTCAATCAGGCTGCTTTATCTCAGACAACACCTGCCAGAACGGCCTCTCCAAAGGCCCAAGTGATAATTTCCTTTCTTCAGTTGCTGCCCTCTGCCCCTGCTGGGAGTGCTGTAGACTTCCTCCTGAGGGCAGACACAAGAAAGAGCACTCAGGATGCTGCTGCTTCCTTTCCTGGCCCTGACTGCAGCCTGGTCTTGTATGTTCCCTTTGTCACCATGACACAGGGCAGTGGAAGGAAGCATCCCATGTTTATGTGTATGAATGAATAGCAAGCTAAGAGTACTTGTTCTGTTTTCTCTCTTTCTTTCTAGATGGACAAGCACAAGTGCTTCTGAACCCAAGAGAAGTAACCATTATCAGAGGGCACAAGACAACTACATCGATGGACTGTACAGCCAAGGGTATTCCTGGCTTCCAGTATACATTGGTACCAACACATACGCGCCAAAGCTTCAGAACAGATTCTGTACATTTGACCCAGTGCAGTTTCTTATGATGACAATTCCTATAGCAACAAGTATTCTTCTTCAAAGAAAGATCTGCACTTTCACAATCAATGACATTAACTCCAATGATGTAGGTTCCTACTACTGTGCCTACTGGCATTTCCACAGAACTAACAGGTGACAGGCAGCCAGTACAGAAATCTGCCTGTGCCCTGAGGGGCAGGCGTTCTATCAAACACAGAGAATCATAATTATACTTTCCTACCTCTAAAACACCCCAACATCACACAAAGTCATTTATTTATCAACAGGACAACAGAAGACTATTAACTTTCTGTGTGAGTTGTAACATGAGATTTATTTGTGTACAGTGCTATTGACAAAGTCCTAAAAAAGGTCCAGAAGATTCTCTCTTTTGGGTCAGAAAATGTGAATTTTTTCTCAGGGAAGAGCATGATGTATGATGGCTGCTGCCCAGGGGACATTTGCTATATAAAGTCTTTGTGGGGTACATTTTCAGCCTTTGAAATCAGGGAAAGTACAAGAAAAAGCAAGGGGCAGCAAATAACTGTCTGGTATAAATGCATGCTTCACTCTGGATTTGCCACAGCCACTGTGGCTGTCTTCTAATAGAGCCACCAGCTGTATTTTTCCTATTTGATGCTACAACCCCATTATCAAGGAAGCCAGGCACTTGCACAGAGGTCCAATCACCTCACTGCTGGCAAGGCACTACTGCCAGAGGAGCTCCTTATTTCATGCAGCAGAAATGCAAAGATCTTCAAAAGAAATGGGTCATGACTAGTCAGTGCATTCAAATGTTTACACAGCATTTTCTGTATCTGTCATTCTTGATGCACAGTGAAATTAACAGCTGTCTGGGGTTTTTTGAGATTCATTGATAGACAAATATAATTAAATATTCCTAGGCCTGTTTCTATGCAGTTGGAGGTGCAAAGCTAACCAAAATCCTTCCCTGCAGGAGAGGAGGAGAGACACAGTCCCTCGACCAATCTGAAGCATGCAAAACTTTTTTCTGCCCCTCCACCTCTTTCTGCCTGTCTTGGTTTGAAAGACAGATGTCTGCTAGAAAAGGCAGCAGACTCCCTTGGAATGGAGGATGGAAACCCCCTCACTCCGAATTATTATAATTTTGAAATTAAGGGGCTCTGAGGCAAAGATATGGGAATAGGAATAACAGTTATTTACTAATATGTATAACAAGGTAAACAAAACAACAACAACTACAGCATCAACAACAAACAGAACCAGGACGCCACTAACAGCCTTCCAGGCCGCCGGCATGTTCCCCTTTGGTGTAGTGATGGTCACAGCCGGCAGGGGGAGCCGTTGGCTGCCGGTGGGCAGGGCAGGGGCGCTGAGTCTCCGCGCCCCTGGAGGGAAGAGAGGCTTTGCCTCACAAAACCCCCTGGGGCAGCCCATCCCGGTGTCCCAGCAGGACTCTTGGAAGCAGCAAGCTGGGACGGCAGCAATGAGCAGAAATCTTGGGTGCTGGACAAGATGTATCAGGAGCTCTGCATGGTAGCTGGAAACTGTGGGATGTCCCGGCGCGGCAGGGGGTGGCGGGCCCAGCAACAGAAGAAGGGAAGCTCTCTGCTAGGTTATAGCAGTGGCAGCAAATTCCTTTTCCAAGCTGCAGGTCCGACCATCCTCCTCCGAAACACAGAGTGAGAGAGAGTTCCCAGCTGCCCCAGCCTTGTCATTTTACCTGTCCTTTTATCTGCCTCTATTCTTGCGGTATCTCTGTCCCTCCGAGAGTAACTCCCAAAACAACAGAGGAGTTCCCCCTCCCTGCCTCTGAAGCAACCCAGCCATCAGTGCTTCTTAGCAACTCAATGGGAAAAAAAATCCACAAGTAACAAAGAATGAAAAACCCAACCCCCAACACTGCCCCAAAGCCTCCTTTTATAATATAAAATTTTGGCCCGTTCCAATGGGATGGAACAATCACATGCTGTAGATGGGTTTGGTAACTTTGGTCATACATATATTACATGTTCTTCCTCATTTGCATTCCAAGGAGCATGAAAGTTAAATATGTCAAAATTTAAGTGTCGCTTAGTTTTGGTCAGAATTTATTAACACAAAAGGTAAAATAAACAGTTTGGTCCCCCTCCAATGTCTGAGGCAGCCTTTGTTGTCTGATCTTTTCCAGAGAGATTTTGTGTGCCTTTTCTTCTCATCAGACCAGATTTACAACACAGCTCACCTTTCAGGGTGAAGGGAGGGTGAGGACAAGGGGTGGTACATAGGCACAGGTGCTCCTCTGTGCCTCACTGAAACAACACAGGGCTGTGAGACCTCCACTTCACCCCAGGCATGCTTTGGTTGTGAGACCTTGCTCCAGCCAGATGTAAGGGCAGCATAGAGCCCAGCTCATGTTATCCTCAACCAGCCTCCTAAATTCCATGCCTACTTAAAGCAACACTGTACAATTCTGACCATTTGCCACACTATTGCAGGCAGATGCCCTTAGGTGGGAAGTAGCCCAACCATCTCTCCATCCTGTCAAGATCTCACTGAAGGGCTGCGCAGCCCTCTGGGGTATCAGCCACTCCTCCCAGCTTCATGCTATCAGTGAACTGAGGAGGCATCTGTCACTTCCCCCAAGTCATTGATGAACAAGTTAAACAATACTGGACCCAGTACTGAACCTTGCCAGACACTACTAGTGACAGGCCTAGTTAAGGCTTAATTGGGGCTGTTCAGCTTGGACACAAAAATGCTTAGGGGAGACCTTATTGAAGCCTTCCAGCATCTAAAGGGCACCTATGAAAAACAATTCTTTACATGGGTAGATGGTGATAGAAGAAGAGGGAAGAGTTTTAAACTGAAAGAGCTTTCGAGTAGATGTTAGGAAGTAATGCTTTACTCTGAGAGTCATGAGACACTAGAACAGACAACCCAGAGATCTAGATGCTCCATCCTTTGTGATGTGTTCAAGGCCAGGTTGGATGAGGACCTGAGCAACCAGACCTAGAGAGTGACATCCCTGCACATGGGGTAGAGGTGAGAGCTTGATGATCTTTAAGGTCCCTCCCAGCTCAGAGCATTCTATTATTCTATGATTCTCCGAAGTTCTAAGGAAAGGTGGAACATTCTTCTGGGACAGCTTTGAGGTCTCTGAGGAGAGGACAACATTCTTGGGAAGGGCCAGGCTGAACAACTTGAGTGTGCTCAAGTGTGATATAAGTCTAGTAGTAGATAGATGAAGAAGGTTTTTTTTCAGATTGAGTATTTTTTTTGTCCTTTCTATGCTGCTTCTGCCATGGTTTATCTTGACAGTAAATTTAACACCCCCTATGGTAATGTGTTGACGAACAACTATTGGATGTGGTGAATGAGTAATTTCCTCCTCCCAGTCATTTGATGCTTTGTCCACCTGAAGGGCTTTATAACATTTCTATTTATTTCATTTTCAGGTCTAATTTGCACAGGCAATATGTTGCTGTTTCCAGTCCTTCTTGCAACTTCATTTTGGTCCTGTAAGACCTTTTTCCTTTTCTCTCTCCTTCCTGTCTATAGTGAACATAAGCCTTGTTCCAAACTCCAGGAGTTTCTCCCCTCATGCAATTTCTCTGCTTTCACTTCCAGGTGTAGACATGCAGTCAGTGCCAGTGCAAACCCCAGAGATGCAGAACCAGATGAAGGGCACGTCTGCCAGCGTGTCATGTCAACTGGGAGGCAAAAGCATTGTGCACTGGTACAAGCAGCTTCCCAGACAGCCGCCGAAGAGGATACTGTACGAGTCTGGAGGGACACCTGTTTTTGAGGGCAACAATGATAGAAGTAGATTTCAAGTTTGGAATGATCCTACTCAGCCCATATATGAGCTCATGATAAATTCTTTAACCCCAAGGGATTCTGGCATTTATTACTGTGCATACTGGTATCAAGGCAGCACAGTATTAGTTTGGCAAAGACAAGGCTTACAAAAAGACTCTTTGTGCTCTGAACCGCAAGCTGTGAGCTCTGCTAAAAATTCAAATACTTCCTTATTCCACTCCTTTCATGATTTTCTGCAGAAGGAGAGGAAAAACAAAGTCTTATGACAAGTGTTAAATATCTAATGTTGACAATCAGTATACCATTTTAGGGCTCAGATTTGTCTGCAACATCCAGAAAGTGAAGCCTTCCTGTCACTTTAAGATAAATATATGAAGCATTGCTCCTAAAATGAAGGCTAGATTTCACTGAAAGCACTCACCTGACAGTGAAGACAGTCTCTGTGTGTGAGTTATAGATTTTTCTTCTCTGTTACAATTCTAGCAAGCAGAGCAACATTTCTTCATCTGTCAGTATTTCCTCTTGAAAAAAAAACAAACCAGGAATAGGAAAGAAGGGGGAAAGACCAGCTGATCTTGCATATCCTCCTTCATATTTTTATTTTGCCTTCCTTTGCATCTCAGTCACTATAAAGTTCTACAACAGCACAGAAAACCTAATTTTATCGTCACAGTTCCTCATTTGATATGTCCGAGGCATAAATTGAAATCCTCAGCCACGAGCTATGCCACAGCAAAGACTCTCAATGCCTTTGGGTTAAGTGTACTGAGTTTTAGAAATCAGATTCTACAATCAAAGACTGGTTCCAGGAAAGCTGGCATTTTCCTGAAAGCTAGGTCAAAAAACCACTGAGATACTTTTATCTTACATTTTCTGAATTGGAGTGCACATGTTCAGTATCTTTTAAAAATGAACACAAATGCCTCCACAGTGATGGATTTATAGTTCTACAGGCTCTGAACATTTTTTGCTAAGGTTTCTATGTGACTTGAGTATATAACATCTTGCTATGGATGGTTCTGTCTTCCTCAACTATTTAAAAAATATGTTGTAGTACATGTGATCTCCAATGTTAACTTCAGTCAGCCTGCCTTTTATCGTTGTATTGTGGGATTTGAGAATTTCTCACAACTAGTCTAGGAGGTTTCAGGTGATTGGGCAGCCAATAAGGACATTGTTGTGGATGGAAAGGTAAGGGCAGCCTTGGCTGCAGTGACTATGACACAGTGGAGTTCAGACTCCTGAGAGAAGGCAGCAGGGCAAAAGGCAGGAACTCAGCTCTGGACTTCAGGAGAGTAGACTTTAAAGTTCTTCAGAGATCTGCTTGGAAACATCACACTGAATGCAACCCTGAAGAGAAGTGTCCAGGAATGCTAGTTGATATCCAAGAATCTTCTCCAAGTTCAAGAAAGGTCCAGTCTGACACCTAGAAAACTAAGTAGAGGCATCAGGAGTATCTCAAGAGTGAGCATAAAAGCTGCTGACTTTAATCAGGCATAAAAATGAAGTACAAAAGAGGGGGAATCTGGGGCAGGTGATCCAGGAGCAGTATGGACTGCTGTTCAACCATGCAGGAATGGGCTTAAGAAAGCAATAATTGAATTTGGCAAATGAGATAAAGGGAAACAATAAATTATTCTATAAATACAGCAGCAGCAAAAGAGACACTAGGGAAAGTTGCTGGATGGGGCAGGGAAAATGGTGATGTATGACATGGAAACAGGTACTCAGTATTTTCTTTGCCTCAGCATTTACCCATAAAATGGTCTTCAGGTATTCCAGGCCCCTGAGATCAGATGGAAAGTTTGGAGCAAGAAAGATATAGCCTTTGGTGGAGGAGGATCAGCCTGGGCTCACCAGTCACAGGGGAGACCCCACAGCATCAAACCCACTCATCAAGATGTCTCTCTGCAATGGCTGTTGACAACAGCTGTTCTATTTTCCAGCATTTTTTTCCAATAATTGTTTGCATCTCAGCTAAGCTTTGAAACAGAAATCCTGTGGCTGTGCATTTCTTCCCACACGCTAAACCAAAGCAAAGGCAAGTCCCAACAGTTGAGATTCTGCAGTCACTGCAGGTGGATGGTCTTCAGCTTTGGTGGAGGGCAGTACCAGCACAGGGGCACCCTGGGCACTTCTGCACCTTGCACCTAGGTTATGGACTACGTTAGGGCTAAGATGAAGCAGCAAAAGGCAGTCCTCACCTGCTCTGACACTGTGCACCTCTCTGCACCCCTCAGGTAAGGTATGCAATCACTGCCCACCAGGGTAACCTCCAGGCTGAAACCTTCACTCTACCATACATGTCTGGACATGCTTTTGGCTGCAGCCTTTTCTCAGTCACTTTGACTGAGTTTTATAGGGCCACAATCCTTGGATTTTACCAGTATTTCCCATATTTACTTGAAAAGCAGACAGGACTACGGCCTTTTTACCAATTTTAATATTTGGCAGCCCGGAGAGGGTTTTCTGCAAAAACACCCCATCCGCTTGCACACAGAACATTCATCACTGAAGACCATTCAAGAGAACCACTTCCTCCTTCTGTACAACACGGTTCCCATTTGGAGTCCCTTTCATCCTCCTCTGAATCTCAAAGAGAGCAAAGTGTGACAAGCAAACATGCTGCTGCTCATAGTGTTTGTGGCCACAGCCTCCTGGTCTTGTAAGTACTTCCTTATTTTCCTACCTTTCCTCACAGGCACCCATTGCTTTGCATCCATAACAGGCTTCTTTCCAAATCCCTGAATTCCAGCTAATTACATAATTTGTCCTTTTCTCTTTCCTAGATGGATTTGCACAGGAAATTCCCATGCAGAGTCCTATATCCATCACCAAGTTCCAAAAAAGTGCACGGATGACATGTGAAATTCAAACATTAGAGGCAAATTTTGATGGCATCTTCATACACTGGTATAAGCAGAAGGAGGGTGAAGCTCCAGAGAGGTTTCTGTTTGTTTCGGAAGGAAAAGTTACTGTTGAAAGTGACTTTCAAGCAAACAGATACATAGTTGAAATAAGTTCTGTCCAGAAGAGGTGTGTTCTTACAATAAAAGATGTAATTCCAGATGATGCTGCTACTTACTACTGTGCCTACTGGGATCCTCACTGTGATAGAAACACAAAGATCATCAAGGCAAAAAAAAAAACCACCCGCAACGTCTGAACCACAAGGTTGTAACTGTGCCACTCCACCAGTCTATTCACTGCATCTGAGTGCTGTTGAAAAGCCCAACCTTTTTCTGCTACTCCAAAAAAGTGGGTAACCCCACATAGATGTCCTTCTCAAAGTCTGGTTTATCATTAGCAGTCCTGTCTTCAACACACATCTACTATTTTAAGGGCAAAGGAAATCTTCACTGCCTTAAAACTTAGCACATAAATACTAGATATTACCTGCTCCTTTGGTGCTTTTACACAGCCATGGCATAATTCTGGTGGTCTTTAGGGGAGCAAACAGAGAAGCAGCAATCTTCTAGTCTGGCCACTTTTCTCCATAGGAAAGATTAGGCAGAAAAGAAATACAGTGTGCTGAAGGAAGTACCTCAGTGGTGGGAATTATATGCTTGCCACTGCCTAGCACTTTTGAGAAAAAGTTTCACCATGTAATATTCCCTGCCATACATGTTAGCAACTGCAAGCCACTGGAAAAACTGTAAGCCCTGTCTACCCTAATTCAGTTACCACAAAATTCCACACAGACCAGTTCAAATTAGGGATTTGCAATCTCTTACCTATCAGAGCTGATGATGTGCTGCTTATAACCATCCATTCTTCTTCATCCATTTCATGTTAAAACAAATAGGATTGTGATGGTTTAGGAAAGGTATTCCCGAATTTAGTGTTCCCACTGAATCACTCCATACCTTATGTTGCTCCCTCACTCCCACTTCCCCTTCCCCTTACCACCTGCAGTGAGGTAGGGAGGATAGCTGAAGGCACAAAATTAAAAGATCGTGGTTTGACATAAGAACAGTTTACTGGAAACAGCAATGCAATAAGAAAAGGAACAGTAACAGCAACAATACTAACAACAATATACAAGAA
Organism: Onychostruthus taczanowskii; assembly: GCF_017590055.1. Classification (NCBI taxonomy): domain Eukaryota; kingdom Metazoa; phylum Chordata; class Aves; order Passeriformes; family Passeridae; genus Onychostruthus; species Onychostruthus taczanowskii. The sequence continues at coordinate 10,515 of NW_024499763.1, forward strand.
AGAGGCAAGTTATTCGTGTGTGGAAACTCATCACACAGAGCCATGTAAAACATGAACCACTGCCATGCTACCCCAACCACAAGAGACCCCCTTTTCCCCTCCCCCAGCAGTGACACAAGGTGGTGTAGAATACAGGTGCCCCTCCTGCAAAAATTAACCCTGTCTTGGTCAAAACCAGGACATTATCTGTTCCTGATTCTATACCATCTACATCATACTCAGATTCTACACCTTCCAGCTATGTATATATATACACATATCTACATAAATACAAAAGTGTGAATATAAATTCTATAGTCAATGGCCATCCCTCCAAGATGTCTGTTGAGTTCATTTAGTCCTTGACTGTGGGTTCTATCGGTCCTACATATCTTCCAGGGCAGGAGGGCTGGTGTGCTGGTGGGTGGTTGCAAACTGCATCAGGAGATCATGACTGGTGTATCTGGGGCAGTCCATGCTCGTCGTCCATGGTGGTTATGGCATACAGTGGCAGTGTCACTCAGCAACCAATATTATACAATTAAACTGTTACACAGACTGTTCTTACCAAAAAATCAAATCTCCTTGAGGGACAAATTCCCACAAATTGCATACCCCCTCTGCATTACTCACCATGTGCACCCAGGTCCTTCACCAAAAATAATCCCATGGATGGCTTTCCCTTTGCTGAAGGCAGGACTAATCCAAATTGTCTACTCTAACATATATTCCTCATATGCACCATGGGGATTTTATCCCCTTCTCTGATATGTGGAGGCTTTGATATTCCCAGAGGCTGGTACATGAGACAATATGATATACCCACTCAATAGTACTGTGCTCTCTGGCCCTGCTGTCTGTGAGGCCATTTTTAAAATGATCCCCATTGTCTGACTCATTTCTTTCTGGGATGCCACGTTGCCGTAAAACTTGCTTTTCAAGGCCCAAGGTGGTGGTCTTGTCAGTGGTGTGAGGCACAGGGTAGGTCTCCAGCCATCCAGTGGTTACTTCCCCTATTGTAAGAATGTAGCAATTGCCTTGATGGGTTTGGAGGAATGTGATGCAAGCAATTTTCCAGACTTCCCCATATTTATATTTCAACCATCGTTCCCCATACCACAGAGGCTTTGCCCTCTTGGCCTGCTTGATTGCAGTGCATGTTTCCCAGTTGTAGATAACCTGGATGACAATGTCCATTATTAGATCCACCCCTTGATCAAGAACACATCTGTTTGTTGCACCTCTTCCCTGATGACCTGTGGTGTCTGGGCCCAGTGAGCCAGAAATAATTCATCATTGCCAGTCAAGATCCATCTCAGACACTTTAATTTTGGCAGCCCATTCCACCTGTCTGTCATTGTGGCCAACTCTTGTGCACTTGTGCATCTACATGATGTAGTTGTCCAACCAGCTTCTGTACCTGGCCAGTGATGTCTTGCCACAGTTCAGCAGCCCAGATGCATTTACCTCTGCACTGCCAATTGTTCTTTTTGTATCTCTCCATCACTCCCACAGAGCATTTGCTACCATCCATGAGTCAGTGTAGAGGTAGAGCACAGGCCATTTCTCTTTCAGTGATATCTAAACCCAGCTAGACAGCTTTCAGCTCTGCAAATAGACTTGATCCACCTTGTGCCTCAATAGCTTCTGGGACTCACCATGCAGGACTCCATATATCAGCTTTCCATTTTCAGTGAATCCCTACAATACAGCAGAAGCCATCAGTAAAGAGAAGATATCACTTTTCATTTTCTGGTAGCTGACTATATGGTAGAGCCTCTTCCTCCTATTCTGTTTAAACTTCCTTTGCTGTGTTGCCCCATGCAATAATGTCACCAATGTATTGCAAGTATTCTGTAACCTCATTCTTTTCCAATACAGTCTGGATCAGTCCATGGCAAATAGTGGGGCTGTTTCCATGCCTGAGGCAGCCCGTTCCATGTTTACTTGACACCCCGCCAGGTGAAAGCAAACAGTGGCCTTCACTTTGCTGCTAAAGAAATGGAGAAAAACATATTAGCAATGTCCATGGTGGCACCACTTTTCTGCCTTGGACTCCAGTTTTTACTGAAGGTCCAGCATGTCCTTCACAGCAGCACTCAGTGGTGGTGTAACTTCATCCAGGCCACTGTAGTCCACTGTCAGTCTCCACTCTCCACTGGACTTACACACTGGCCATATGGGGCTATTAAAAGGGTGAGCAAGCCTTACTGACCACTCTCTGGCTCTCCAGTTCATGAATCATCTCATGGATGAGGGTCACAGAGTCCCGGTTGGTGCAATATTGTTGATGATGCAGTGTTGTGGCAGTGATCGGTACCTGTTCTTCGACCTTCATCAGTCCCACAGCAGAAGGATCCTTTGAGAGACCAGGCAAGGTATTCAGCTGTCTAATTTCTCCTATCTCCACAGCATCTATCCCAAATGGCCAACAATGACCTCTTGGGTCCTCAAAATACCGTCTCCCAAGGTAATCTATGCCAAGGACACACAGGCCCTCTGGGCCAAATTAGAATCGAGTCTTTTTGCCTTTTTTCCCCAGTTAGGCTCACCTCATCTTCCAGTAGTGTCAGCTGTTGGGATCCCCCTATCACCCCAGTAATAAAGATAGATTCTGTCCCTATAGATCTTGATGGCATCAGGGTACATTGTGTGCCAGTGCCAACTATAGCCTTACACTCTTGCTATACACTTTTGTGTCAGGCCGTCAGATTCATGCAGTACAATAGATCTGATTGTCCCTTTTCTCCACCTGGCTGGAGTCCCCTCTATTTCTGGTCATAGTACTCATTTCTCAGTTCTTGTAAACATGAACTGGAGGTCCCTTCAAGAGGATCAGAAGTAACCTCAGCCCTCCTACTTTGTCTGAAGATTTGCCCACTGTAAAATGGAGGGGCATTTATCCTTGAAGAATTTCGTGCAGAGGTTGTCCTGGGTACAGAGCTAAAAAAGAGGGGTGGAGTTTCTAACACTATTTAATTCCATACAATTCACATCATGGCTGGAGTTTGGTTGCAGCAGAAAAGGTTGAGCATGCTGCATCCGAAGTTGGAAGCAGTCAGTCTCACCTTGGCCATGGGAAAGAATAAACTGTTCCCTTAAACACATGGCCATCGGAAACTCAAAAGGGGTAAATGCTGCTACTGCCACAGCTGCTGCTACTGTTGCTGTTAAATCTGCAGCTGCCAAGAACCCCAATGCCAGCTGCAGTGCCCACCAGGACCACTACTGGGATAACCACTCACTGTCCTGGGAAAAGGGACCCCTGCATTGGGACCACTGCTGCAACTGATGGCGCCAGCATTTTTCAGCAGCATAGCTTGCATTCAGACTACCTAGCTAGCTTCCCAGGTGCTGTATGGCCCAGTGCACGGGAGGAGGGGCCAGGTCTCACTTCTTTGTCTCAGGTTGTGCAGGGTCTTGGTTGGTGAATAACCTTCTGTATGTAAATCACCTTTGTTTTCTGTACTTTAATATAATTACTGTTCATTTTTCTTATTTTATTCATTTTTTTTCCTCAAGTAAATGGTTCTTAACTCAGAATCTCTGCTTTTAGTCTCTCACTAAGAGGGGGTGGAGGGAAAAGAGAAGCTTAAATGGGGTTTAATTTTCCAGCTGTGTTTTTAAATCAGCACACTCATGTACTTGTGCTGCTAAGGCAGAGGTGCTTCCTCATGTCCTCTCTATAGTTATACAAATAAAACCACCTCTAGGTTACCTTGTGGTGTGTACCACTCTCTTGAGCGGAGGGTGCATGCTCCCAGTAGAAGAGACTGTGGTCCATACTGGCAGAATATCAGACATTTCCTCTCTAACATGCTTGAATCTTTTGAGTCTGTCTGGAGTTTTGGGCAATGTTTCCACAGCCAAGGCTTAGGTTGGTAGGGAGGAAAAAAGATGAACATACTGTCAGAGTCGGGTCATCACCTGAAGCAGTGTTTCTTCTTCTTTTATTGATGTCAGTGAAAAGAATTTCAAAGGGTTGTGTACAATGATGGCAAGCTCCATACAAACTTCTGCCGCATACATTGTGTACACTGGACAAGGGACTGCTTGTTATTTGAATCCCTAAAGATTACCTTCAGCACAGCTAATTCGCTCAGGTACTGGATGCCTTTTTCCAGGGTATTCAACTTCCTTGGGTACTCTATTGGGTCATCTTTGAGAGGATGAAAGAATCCTTTCCCTTCCACTTGACAGGAGTCACCTCCAGAGGCTGAAAGTTTCTGTCCGCTTCCCAATCCCCTTGCCAATGCTCAGATCCCAGAACAAGGATCTCAGCTGCTTGGCTTCACTACCATCTACTTTTATGTTGTGGGCCACGTTTTCCCAGCATCAGGGTAGGAAGGTCACCAGGGGCTCTCCTGACAGGCAGCTGAAATCTTTTCACATATCTCACAGCTCACCTGGGGTAGGGATTAGTGTTTATGTCTGGCCTTGCCTCTTCCTCCTGTTGTGAGCGCCTGTAGTGGTTTTGCATGAGAGGCATCTGCAGATGCAATGTAAAAGTTTTGTGTAACTGACAGTCTACAGAACTACTGGGAAACTGTACAAACCTCTGTGAAAAACACGTTAAATACGAAAAATGTTGGAAAAAACTTTCTCTTCTGGTCGGTAAAGAGGCAACATGCCCCGGCCCCTGCCTTAGCTAGGCCAGGCCGGATGGCCCCAGCCCCCGTCTTAGTTAGGCCAGGACGGGCAGCCCGGCCCGCGGGGCCGGGCTCCTTTCTCCCCGCCGGGCGCTCGCTGGCTTTTTATCGGCTGCTGTGCAGGGGAGGAAGTGCCGGGGGTGAGGCTATGGTTGCGATTTCTAACATCTTAGTACTAGCCTGGGACTGAACTGAATCTGTTAACTTTCAGGAGCAACCTGGGCCGAGACAGCTCATAGAAGATTCTACTATAACTATTGGGCAGGGGCAAAGAGAAGCTATACACCTTTTTTTGGTGTGTTGCTGCTGAGTTTTAGACTGACTGATTAAATTTTAGCTGTCCTTCTAGTCATAGTTTAGGTGACTCGATACAAACTTCAAGTGAGATATTTCTGTGCTTTAATACTCTCTCGAGTGAAAAAAAAAAAAAAAAAGAACAAGATGCAAATATGTAAAAGAACAACATAAAAACACTAAAGTTAGTGAAGAGGAAGTCAAGTTCCAGATGGGAGGGATAAGAAGATGTCTTAATCTTGGGACTGAAATCCTCTTATAAAGCTATAAAGAAATCTTCTTTTTCCCTATAACACATAAAGGTATAGAGAGATGAAAGTGTTCAAATTGTAGATATTGAACAGAAGGTTCCATACTAAAGTTAGAAGATGTTAAAGTAGCTGTGATTCTATTAGAAGTTTGAACAGAGGAGAAAAGAGTAGTCCTGTGCCCTCAAGAAGAAAAGATGTCTGCTCCTAGAGATGATTTCAGAGATAGATAATGAGATATTTTACCTTTAAACAGTTCATCTTTAAAACAATACCCCATAAGTTAACATAGCCATAAACACAACTGTGAAAAAAGCTTATCAAATATGAGAGTTCACAATTACGAATTTCCCCAAGCGGCTGCTATTCATGAAAGCTATGAGAGAACTGTTTTCATGTAGAGAAGTCTCCATGACATGAAAAAGAGGGACTTATCTCCCTAAGTAAACTGAAGAAAGACTATTCTAGAGGTGGTAAGCTGACTGAAATTTTAGATTTTGTTTCTTTACACTGTCAGCAAGAAAGAAAAGGTTGTGAGAGGAAGAGAAGTGTTCTGAAGCTTTTGTTCTGATTCTTATTACTCTTTCTTTTAATTACTTTTACTAAGTTTTTCTTTTTTAATTTTTGAGCCTGCTTTGCTTTTATCCTAATCCTATCTCACAACAAGAAGTGAGTGCATTAGTGATTAGCCAACACTAAACTCACTACACTCCTTAGTGCATTAACCAGAAAATCTCAAAATCAGCAAAATCTAAAATTAACAAACCACTACAGGGCCCTATTCTTCATCCTTCACTAAACAAACTGATTTTGTCTTGTATTTTTTCTTCTGAACTAGCACGGGTTGTTTCTCTCATTCAGCTGCAGTTTGAGTGGCCACAGTACCTATTGGTGTGTTTTCCTCCTCTTCTCCCTGAAAGTGCTGTCTGGTATTGGACTATGTCCAGTAAAGAGTAGGCAGGGCACATTACAGTAAGTTACACCTCTGCCAGTGTCCTGCAGTGTGGCACACCAGGCCCAGATGGCATGTCCAAGTGTTGCCTCAGGACTATTCGGAGAAAGTCCGCATGGCAAATAAATAGAGACAGGCATGATTTAGTGATCTGAAAATAAGAGATAGTTTTAATCAGCAAAAACAACAAAGAGCAGGGACCACAAACAGGGTATAGGGTGAGGGTAAGGGTAGGATCGGTGATATATATAGGATAGGTTAGGGGAAGAATCTGAGGGACAGGGTACCAATGACAAATTGGGGTTAGGAATATGAATATCAATGCAGCAAATAAAAACCAATAACAACAGGAGGAACAAAGAACTTTCTAGTAATCATTTTACAGATGAACTCCCAGGGGACAATGGGGGTGAGCTTTTGATCACCATAACTAAGGGGATTTCTCCCACAACCTTAGAGCAAAACCTTCGCCTCACTCAACCCCAGGGGTGAACTTCCAAAACATTGGAACAGAGTGATCCTTCAAAAACTGGCCCATAATCTCCTACCTTTTATGGCACTCATGACTAAAAACTCTCAAGCTGGATCTCTGAAATAACCTTCCTATATATCTCTGTCCTGACTCTGAACACGGTGTGAGCCACACTGAGGAGATCTGGCAGACTTTGCAACAAGAACACGCTTTCTTTAACACCCAAGGGAAATTCAAAATTCTCAAAAGCTGTTGCAACAGGCCTGAAGCAGGAAAAGGAGGTGAAAATCTTGGGAAAATTGTCCTCTCCTGCTCCTTCCACAAATTTGCTATGATTATTAATAATTATTAATAAAAAGATCCCCAAAGGCTGTGCCCAAGGTAAGGGTAGGAGAGCAACATTGAATTTACATCCCAAATGTCCCTCATTGATTTTGATGTTGTCATGTCATTAGCTAATATCCCCCAATACATCAAAAACCCTGATCCTTCTCCCTGCTCTGAAAGGAGCACACAAAGGAATATAAACAGGATTAGGCACCACAACCATGTGAACAGATCAAGCAAAATTGTAACTAGTGGCTCCATGCTTTGTATAATAAATACCTGGATCAAATTTGGTTTTAACCATCTCTGGACAGACCTGTCGTTATTTTAACATTTCATACCCTGTTTGAACACCAAGTAAAGTCATCATGGTTTAGGAATTGTACTCCCCAGTGTAGTGCTCCTATGCTCCTCAAACCATGTTATGCTTGCTTGCTCTCCCTACTCTCTTGTGGAGGGCTTGAGAGTAGAATTGAAGGCACAGAACGTGAAAATCATGAGTTGAGATAAGAACTATTTACTGGAAACAGCAATGAGATAAAAACCAAACAATAACAGCAACTTAGTTGATGAAGTGTGCAACATACAAAACAATTCCCACATGATTGCTTGAAACTGGCGTTAGCTGACGTCTCCCTCCAGCCCGGAACCAGTATTACCCAACATCTCACTCTGCCACAGGTACTTGACCAGAAGGAGCCCCTTCTCCCCCAGAAGAGACTTCCTTCCCCCACATCCAGCAATAAGGTGAGGTGATGCAGAGTAACTTGTGTGTCCTAGCCATGCACTCTCCCATCTGCTGCAAAAATTAACCCTGTCTGGCCAGAACTGAGATAGGGGGTTTCCTTCACTGCATGTCTAAGGGCGTGGCAGGAAAAACACCAGTCAGCATCATTCTGTCGACATCACTCCTGCTCTTGATTTGTCGTTGTGATTAGGATGTTTCTGTTCAGAAGACTTCAAAGTAGACCACTGGGGTTTTTTACACCTATTTCACCTGAAAGACCTTCAGCCTCTAGTTCCTGTCTTTTGCCACACATAGTAATTTCTCAACATAATTTTGCAGTCAGTATGCTACAAGAGATCCCAGAAGTAAACTTTAACTCTGTTTATTTTAAATGCCAAACTAAGCATGGAGGCTGTTTGATTGACAGTAGTAGTGACTCCTCTGATGTTATCTTGGGCTGTTTTATAAAAAACCCATGCAAGGAAAAGCCTCCTTTTCCCACCAGTTATTATATAAAAAACTGCCAGTGAGTTGCTGTAGCAAAGCCTGGAGTGATTCCAAGAGATGGGCAGACAATAACAACCTACTTGGGACAACATGCAGCACACAGACACTTTCACAATGCTTTTGGTGCTGGCTCTCCCTCCTTTCTCTCTTCTGTGTTCCAACAATGAAAAATTGACTCCATGCTAGTAGTACTTGATATCATGTAATTGCAGGTGTACACCTTTGGTAAAGAGCAGGATTTTCACCTGAAGGAACATGGTTTTTTTACATGCAGAACTCTGTGTTCTTATTTACTGTCTAAAATCAAAGAAAATTCATAATCTAGTTCTAAGACATTAACTGGAGAGGTTTTCTAACAGGAAAGAGATTTTTTTTCTGAAGAACATTAGCTATTGGCTGAATATCCAGATGCACATCTGAAATTCCTGACGACCTCTCAGCAGCCAAGGACCATGTCTTCATGCAGACTCCCATGGATGAATGGGAAAAATTGGGATTTTCTTCATCAATGGTATATCAAGAGAGCATGCTGGCTTATTGTAAAGTCAAAACATAGTGTGGAGCACCTGGATCAAATACTTTGGCATGGGAACAAAGTTAATTGTCTCTGGTAAGTACCATTATCATTAAACAGATTTTCAGATAATCATTCAAGTTCTCAGATAATCAAGAATGAAATACTGTGAGGAAAATTATTTTCTGCCTGATAAATCATGTTTTCTTTGTGAACGGTGCATAGTGCCCCAACTGGGTAGGTAAATTTAAATACTGGGATGGTTTCATCCTGTTCTAAGAAACAACAGTAAACTGCTTGAAAGTTAACTCCCAGAACAGCATGTGAGAAATGAAAAAGTTTCTTATTGACAGAGTGGTCTTGTCTAAATTGATTGGGAAGAAAATTTCCCTCAGTGTAATACTAGTTCCTGTCCGTACTGAAAGCAAGTGGTTTACTTTTGTATTTGTATTTTTTTTAATTGTGGTGAAGCTATGCAATCCAAAGGATGAATGCTGTGTATATATATTTCAATATAAAGCATATAGCAATGCCAACAGTATGTTACTCAGAAACTACATGACATTATCAAGGTGGCTATAATTAACTCAAATTGCAAACTGCTGGGAAGAATTGCAGAGAAATTTAAAATGTTTTCTCTCCATGCCTCTGACCAAAAATTGTCAGAACTTTTTACTTGCTACAAAAATTAAAGTATTTCTAGAAATGACACTCTAGTCAATGCTGAAAATTCAGCTATAGCACTCAGTCAGATTTATCACCAGCCTCTAAACCAGAGAGACTTTTTCTGTAGCCTATGCAAGAAAAGTGCAGTGCAGGAGATATTGATAAACATTATCACACTGTGGGATCCTGACATCAAAATATTTGGAAGTGGAACTGAACTTAGAGTTTCAAGTAAGTACAAAACGTAAAACTTGACTACTTTTGAAATGCTTTTTAATACAGCTAGACATTGGCTGGCATGAAGTGCTGTGCTATTTTAATTCTCTCTAATTCTAACTGTTCTGAATACTTCACAAGGTTTCCCCCTTAAACGGCATTTCCATTTTTATTTGCAGAACACCATGTAATTGTTCTGTATTTATGCAAGAAATCTGGGAAACACAACAACTATTGCAGCAGAGACCTATAACTTATCTCATTATGATTTTCTATGTAAAAATGAATTTAAATATGGCAAAGCTAGCATTTGGAGAACAGAAAAATGTTTTTTATCTCTAGGTATGCACATCTGACCTTTGTGATATTCCAAATTCATTCTGAAAATAATATGTCCAACATCTGTGTTACACATATTCTTTGAAAAGGTAAACATTTTTCTTTTGGACTGTATCTGACTATGAATGAAAATGAGAGTTATCTCAGATATGCCCAGAACAGTAAGTTGCACCTTTTAAGACAGGCAGAGTTGAAAAGCTGCTCTCTCTTCCTAGCTTTTGCAGAAACTGCTTATTATCAATTTCAAATTCAAAATATTTTCAAAATATTTTGCTTCAAGTTAACCCTAGGTGCTGTGATACTTGCCTGTAATTTGTCTCAGCTAAGCATCTGAGATGAAAATGGTTTGCCTAATTTTGACCAGCTGAAAATAGTGTATCTTGTTAGTGGGAATTTTAATTCCAGTCAATGCAGTTTTGCTTCAAGTTACTGGTAACAAAAATATTGGTCAATAGTCTCATGCTCCTCAGATTTCTATATAATGTTCACCAGCTCTGGGTCTGATCTTATAGGGGTGTATAAGGAGCAAAGTACTTTATCAACATCTCATCAAATAAATCTTAGGGTGATGCTGCCTGTTTCCAGAAAGCAGAGATGGAGCCAAGGTGTTCTATCTGCACTGTCCGCCTAAACCTTCAAAAGAGTCAGATTAGTTGAGATGAATTCTGTTCATTTAACAGCTTATATACCCTCCAAAAATTCCACATTTTTTCCATTTTTTAAAACTTTATTTTAGGTGACTGCTCCTTTTTGACTTTCCTATCATTTAAAAATTGATTATACAACAAATCTGATTTTCTTTAAAGAATACTATGTACCCATGCAAACACAACTGAGCTGCACTGATATTGTAAAGGCTTTATTCACTGTGATTGGTTATTACAACAAGGTGTTTGGCTCAGGTACAAAACTCATTGTCTCAGGTAAGTTGTATGTATATTGTTCATACAATAAGTTATAGGAGCTTGGAGTGGTCATATAGATGAGTATTATATTCTCTCAGAGGTCACTCAGCCCACTTAGAGCTTCAGTCAGCACCATTCCTTGTGCAGGATTTTCTTTCCCAGCTTGCTTTCCTACATGCATCCTTGTGGTATTTGTAATGCAGTGGTTTGGGATCACAAACATGCCTAAAAGTAACCTATTTCAAGCCACTTTTGATCATTGTTCTCCTAGAAATCTGGTGGAAAATGGTCTGTAATAATTTTCAGAGATCTCATTCTTTCCTCCAGCTGTACTGAAGGAATTAGCAGGTAATCAAGCAGCAGAGTATTAAGCATGAAAAAAGAAAACCTCTTTCTAATACAGACACAAAGAGCAGTATGCAATGGACATTGCAAAAAATCTTTTTTTGATTAGGCTAGAAAAAGATAAATAACTTGTTCATAAGTATTTTGTCACATATGCAACACTTCGGCATTAGAAATAAATTAGTACCTCCAAATGTTCTTCTCATTACTTAATAACTGCTTAACAAATTAATTAATTATTCAGTATTAATTATGGTGAATTACTGCTTAATAATGGCTTAATGAAAAAGTTATGCTTTTTTTGCCTTTCTTGCAGAGACATTTATATTAATGGAAAGTAGCAGACAATATTTTTTCCCATTTCCCACATGTGCTTTAAATGCCATAATCCTGAAGTGAACAACTAAACAAATACAAGGCAGAGGAAGTACTGCTACCAAGAGTTTTCAACCTGGTTAATACATAAACCTATATTAACATATCAAGCAAAGATTGGTTCAATGATTTATGCCAGAAGGACTAAGTAAATCATACCTATAATTTGCTGCAAATATCTGTGGCATGATAAGCATGTTGTTTTTAGTGAAAACCATTACCTACCTTATCAGGTAGTTGCCATGCTTTTCCTGTATCCAGTTCAAAATAAATTCTTTTCAATCATCACTATAATTCTGTAGGATTTTGTCTTTATGAGCCCAAGGCTTTTGAATCATTAACAGAGAAAAAGGGCTGTAGTTACTTCACATTTAAGAACTTAAAATAAGTAAGAAATGGAGGAAACCAGGATTTAAGATAAGGGTCTTTGTGAATAGCAGCATTAGCTGAGATTGAATCCAAATATTCTATATTCACAAAGCCAAATCAAGAGAATGTTGTTGTTCATATTATAGTTGTTAAATCTGGTACTTTTCTGGCCAGAATCATAGAATGGCTTGGGGTGAAAGAGACCTTAAAGATCATTTAGTTTAAGCCCCAGTGCTGTGGTCAGGGACACTTTCCACTAGGTGAGGTTACTCAGAGCTCCATCTGACCTGGTTTTAAACAGTTCCAGGGATGGGGCATTCGCAACTTTTCTGGACGCTCTGTTATGGTGCCTCACCACCCTCAAAGTAAAGAACTTCTTCCTGACACTACTCTCTTTCAGTGTGAAGCCATTCCCCCTTGTCCTGTCACTACATGATCTTGTGAAAAAATCTCTCTCCATCTTTCTTGTAGGCTCCCTTCAGGTACTGGAAGGGAGCAATTAGTCGACCCAAAGCCTTCTCTTCTCCAGGCTGAACAATACCAGTTCTCTCAGCCTTTCCTCATAGGAGAGGTCTGATCAATGTTTTGGCCTCCTCTGGCCTTGTTCCAACAGGTCAATATCTGTCCTGTGCTGGGGACCCTGGAGCTGGACTCAGCACTCCAGGAGGGGTCTCATCAGAGCAAAGCAGAGGGGTAGAATCCCCTCCCTTGCCCTGCTGGTCATGTTGTTTTTGATGCAGCCCAGGACACATTTGGCTTTCTGGGCTGCAAGTGCACATGGCTGGGTCATATCCAGCCTCTCATTCACCAACTCCCCCAGGTCCTTCTCAGCAGGGCTGCTCTCAATCTGTTCATCCCTCAGCCTGTGTTGACACCAGGGCTTGCCCTGACGCAGGTGGAGCACCTTGCACTTGGTCTTGTTAAACATCATGAAATTCACAAGCTCCCTTCTTGAGCTTGTCCAGGTCCCTTTGTATGTCATCCCACCCTTCAGATGGTCGTTTCTGTAAAGAAATGTACCAGTGTGCGAGGGAATTTGGTATTTGGTTCTGGCGCAAAATTCATTGTCTCCAGTAAGTTTTTTCATAGTCTTATGTTTTTAAAAGTTTTGCAATGGGGAAGCTTTGGAAAGAAGGCTGACAGCTCTTTAAGGTATCTGGAAAGGCTCACAATAGGTCAGGACTGTACTGTATCATTACCAGTTAGAATCCCTGAAGTCGCTGTCAAGTAGGACAAGAATGCTTTTTATGAGCTGAGTGTGATGAGTGCCCTCAGGTCCCACTGGCTTGGAGTGGAACAGAGGAGCTTTGAGTGTCAGTACAAAATTACTCCATTTTGTAGGATCATCCAAGTAGTAAGAATTAAAATTTCAGTTTAAGAACACAGTGACTTTATTTATAAATCTCATTTATAGATACTTATAAAGCAACTATATAGGAGTTTCATTAAGAAAACTTCTGACAGCTAATCTATATAAACATATGTTTTGAACTTAATTTTTTAATAGCTCATTGGTTATGAACCTAACTTCAGTATTTAGTTTGAACAGTGTTTTATAGCCTCGCTGCATTGTAACTCGAGAGAAAAGACAAATGTTAGCTTACGAAATATCTGGTCATACCTATATTTTATGTGTAAAAGTGACATCTATATACCTCTTAAAACCTGCCTTAGAAAACTGTTTAACAAGGTAAACCACAACATCTTTCAGTGTTTAGCTGAATCAAAACTGACAGAAGAGTACTTGAAAATTCTTCAGAAACAATCAGATAATTTGCCTAGGAAAACCAGTGTCAACTATCTTGCTGACTTCAAAGACTTTGCAGATCAGCCTGAAAATACATCAAAACCTGCAGCCAAATCTACAAGTTTTCATCCCTTTTTTTTAGAAACATTCATACAAAGATTTTTTTTCTCACATAAAAAGATATAGACAGATAGATAGATAGATAGATAGATAGATAGATAGATACATACATACATACATACATACATGCAAAACTTAATTCTTTCAGTTCTCTACTACCATCCATACCATTTACCCATATACATACATGCGACACTTCAACACATGCACACAGCTGCAATTATTCAAGCAATGTGTTTCCTCAGTATCGTGGTATGATTTAGGTGTTTCATGTAAGCTACACACCTAGGGTGTTTTTACAGTAAATGGAATGACATTAGCAATTCCAGAGGTGGAAATTATTCCATCATAACAGAAGTCTCTAAATGAACAGGATGAACTAGCAGTTGGAAGAATCTCTCTCGCCCCTCCATTTAAACTTGATATCCTAAGAGAATAATGTCAAACTAAGCTATTATATGTACTGAAATTAGCTAGACTAATTAGCTAATTATTAAACTTTGGAAATCTAAAAGAAACCTCTGAAATATTCATGAAGCTTTGCAGAGTGCAATATCACTCAGACAAGAGCTACTTCATGATCTTGTGAACATATATATGACTCTGGAACAAATAGATAACTTTAGAAATTACTTTAATTTTTCATCCTTGAGAGGACTGATGCATAAAGAAGATAAAATTAACTCCTAAATTAACATTAGAGAACTATAAAGTTGTCAGCAGCTTTATTTGTGGTACAACGTAACTCAGTCCACATTGTCATTTTAATGGCATCTCTAATATGAAGGAAATTTTTAATATGCAGAAGGTGGACACCCTTTTGAAGGAAGATAGGTGATCTTTCTCTTTAAACACCAAATTGGAAATACTTCAAAGGATCAGTAAGTTGTTTCAGGGAGAATGCAATGTAGAAGATTTTTCTAGAACAGCCATATAATTTAAAGAAAAGTGAAAGCTTTTTGGCAAAAATGCATTTTATAGTAATTGTTTTCTCCTAATGCATTAAATTTGCATCGATCAGTCAGACGACAGCTTAACCCCAATGCATCCACTTGCTCAAATTCAGTGGCAGAAACTTACATAGGAATTCAAGAGAAAAAGTGGGATAAAGGAAGACCTAAAATGTCTCTGCTGCCTTAAAAAATAGTCTTAAGCAGTACTTTCTATGTAACAAAAGTCAGTTTTGAAAACTGTGTTCAGCCTTCACTTGCAGTTAAGCATAGGCAGAAATGATTGCTTGTGAGCACTGCCTATGCACTCACTGCAGAAGTTGATGTTTACCTAAATCAGACCCTTAAATTTACTATCCACTTAAATAATATCAAAATATCATCTCAGTGTGGACGAAATTGGGATGATTTTGTCTCCTTCTAATCGAGAGAGCATCCAGGCTTGATCCAAAGAGGCAAATTAAATGGAGATTAGGTCAAATAAGCTTGTGGAAACAGCTCACTTTTAATTTAAATATATATTAATCTATATTCATACTGAGCATGTTTCCCAAAGAACAACATCTATGCAGTCAACTCTGGCTAGATATACTATTTAGATGTGACAATGTTATCCTGCTATAGCATGTTCTTCTGCTTTAGTTTAACTTTGGGTTTTAATTTTCAGATGTTTTAATTCAGTCATTTAAACAGATCTAGTATGGCAGAATAGCATTGCCAACCCTTGGTGTCCAGGGCATTTTGTGATTCCATTTTCCTGTCTTGATAAAAATTTTCACCTGGCAAATACATGGAATGCCTTAAAAACAGAGCAATCATTGTTATCTTTCCTTCCCTTGCGCCCTAAAAAATATCACAAAAGTAATATTGGCTTTTAAAAAATTAAGAGATGTATCAGATGTTCATTATATAGCAGTGAGGACTTATACTGAAGTCATAAGACTGCTAAGATTTTAAAGGTAGGTGGTCTATGTTTAATATTCTGTGGACAAAATTTTAATGTACTTGTTTTTGCATAAATTTTGTAAAGCAATAATAAATTCCTCTTATTGAATAAATGAAGCTTGTTCAGGAAACATTACTATTATTTAATAATTGTCAGAGACTTGAACGGTCAAATACATTTTCTGACAGCAGTGCTGCTTGGAAGGTTGTGGGATATAGGCACTTGTGCAGCCACCTGAAGATTTCGAACTCAGTTTTAAGTGACATTAACAGCTATTGACAAATTCAACAGTATTTTAGTTTCTTAATGTTTCTCAAAAGAGCATTTACATTTGTTACAAGTGTATTAATATTTGTTAATAAGGCATTTATTTTGTTGCTCTTCAGAATTTCAAATTTTGGCTGTGTTTTTTTTTGCTGTACACTACTGATCTTTCAACTCTGTTTTGTTACTTTTCTTCATCAATAACCCATTCAGAAGAAAGAAGTTCTCCCCCAAAAAACTCTGAAATCCTGCAGAAAAAACATGAAAATCAGATAATATATGTTTGCCTTATTGAGAAATTCTACCCAGAAGTTATTAGGGTGACATGGACTGAAGGTGAAAAGGAAGTAACAGACAACGTAGTAAAAGGTGACACTTGGCTGTCCACAAAAGAGGATGAATACTCATTTGCCAGTTGGTTAACTGTGCCAGCAGAGAGTGAAGACAAGACATACTACTGCAAATACGAGCATGAAGAGAAAAGTATTTCACTGCCAACACAAGGTATATTCTACATGTTAAAAATGTAATTTGGTGTACTATTATAAACATAATTTTTCTCTACAATAAAATTAGAGTAATAATGCTTTCTATTATTAATGAACACATCTGTGCTCCTAGGCACAATAGCTAAAGTACACAATTGGAGAAACTACCAAAAGTTTACCCAGGAAAAGTAACTCAGCCTGTGTTATGGTCCCCAAGTAAGCATCCAATTGTAATAGAAAAATAATAGTTATTTTAAAGTAGCGAACCTCATCAAATGTAAACTATAACAGGTCCAACAGATCTGCACTCAAACATGTCTGTTACTTTCCATATTATAGAAGTTTCTGAAAACAGTATTACCTCTCATAGATCTAAGTCCCTCTGACACCCCCTGATATTAGTCACAGATATAAAAAACTAAGAAGTTAAAAATGAGGTTACTGAGAACAAGTTTAAAAATATTACTTACCCAGAATCCAGAAATAGTAAGTTAATACCCATTTATAAAAATAAGATTTTGTTTTTAATTGTGGAAAGATTGATTATGCAAAACCAAATCTGAAAGACAATGCAACTTTAAAGAAAAATTAACTTATACTCAATGAAAATTGTTTAAATAATCTATAAGAAAATCTAAATTGGTTTAGATTAATCTTCTCTATCTGGAGATACCCATCTTTTCTTAACTTACTATAAATAAACCAATGAGTGAGAGCATGGCCATAAACAACAATTACATTTCAACCTTCAAAATATGTTCGGACAAAAATATACTTTCAGCTTATTTAGATGGAGGATGTATTTAGAGATGCAATATAAATTTAATATTTGTATCAATGCATACAAACAACATAACCAAGAACAAACTCCAATTTGCTATTTCAAGAACAAAAAGGATGTATTTTAGATAAAAAAACTAGCACCAAAATTCCCAGTAGGGAAAGTTAAGATCATACATGCCTCAATATTATTCTTTTCTGTTGAACAACCACTAAAATATTAACACATTAACTGAAGTCTCTTCCAACATATATTATTCTTTGTTTCTGAGAACAGTAGGTTGTGAAGGCAAATGGACTTCAGCTTCTTCACTGACAAGGTCAGCTGGTCAAACTGACTCCTGTTCCAAATAAAAGAGACTTTGCCAAGGAACAGCCTAATGGACACATTCTTGAAAGGGCAAAGACACTTCTCTCACTTACGGCAACAAATACCTAGCCACTTCTATGAGCATTTCTCTTCCTCAAATTCTCTCTGCAAATTAATATCTTGTGAATATCTGCTTTGCAGACTCATCTTAAGGCTCCGGTTTTTTATTTAATACTTACTTCCCATTTTCCCAGCCTTGTTCCTGTACAGCCTCTTTTTCCCCCCATTTCTCAATTAATGTTTGTTAAAATTAAAGAAAAGCCTAACTGGGGCATTTAAACTGTCTTTCCAGTAGACTCTGTGAAGACTGCTCCTCAGGAAGAGGACTGCAGAACAGTTTTTAATAGAGGTAATTTAATGTGTTAAAAGGTGGGAAAGTGATTCATGTCATGCAAGAGTTAGATATTGCTACATATGATCTGAACATCACAAAAATTATCTTTCTTAGTAGTATGCAGGAAATCTTTCAAGTCTGGGGTTGGCAACTCAAAAAACTTTCAGTGCTACTCTGAACTAACTTCTTATAAGGGGCTCTCCTACCTTTATCAAGTAGCTTAATTAAAATGCTACAGATGCTGTTTGGGCTACTAGATTATTAGCCTGCATTAAGCACCACCAAGTTTTTAAACTCTTGGAGTAGTTAAACATATCAGCTTATGCTACATCAGCCTAGCAATTGCCCAGAACTCTGGACAAATAATTTTTTGGGCTTGAATGGTATTTAGGAAGAATCATGAGCAGTTATCTTCAATAAATGCAACACAAAAAGATTTAAACAAACATCATACTAAGTGCTGGAAGCATTACAGTTATGCTCTTGTCTTTACAAGGAAGTATAACCCAGTGACACTGAAAGTCAGTTTAGTGCTAAGAAGCTCACTAGGTCTAGAACTCCTTAGCAGTGCCAACCCATTTAAAGAACAGAACAGATTTTGTGTTGATGCATGTATTGATGCTGTGCACTGGTGTCAATGTAATTGCAGCAGTAAACTGACTGCATTGTTCCATTTCTATCCATTTTTTAGGTTGCTATACAATGTTGAGATTAAACAAGACTTTTCTGTCTTTTATTTGTTACAGATCAGTTAATGCACAGGACAGCATATTTAGTATACATCATCCTTCTTCTGAAGAGCTCCATGTACAATATTATCATACTCTTCTTCATCTACAGAATGTGGGCTTTAACCAAGCACCAAGGAAAGAAAGCATAAATGCTGTTTTAAAAAAGGGCTACAAACTGATCTTCAATTTACTTTGCTGTACACTTATCCATATAGAATCCCTGCTCTCGGTGTTAGATGTAACAAAAAAAAAAATTCCAAAATAATTTTCTGGTGTTACTGCATAAAGGCTCATTTTGCTTTACTGCTAGTGTTTCTATATCAGTCTGGTTTTCTTAATTTTTTTCTGAATATTAAATAAAGATAGACAATAGGAATAATGCATTTTAATCCAAGTCCATATTGCAAAACGAAGAAGGTAGCCATGTCAGAAGCAGCTATACATCCAGAAGCTTGGGGGTATAACAGGGCTTTTGACATATAAAGAACAGATGTGTTTTGTCACTGCATTTAAGGCTTAATTACGAGCATTCCTGTGCTGTAAATTCACAGGTTTGGTTAATTTTTACTTTCAGTGACTTGTTGCAACTCTTATGTATCCAACAAAACAGGAATTAATTATTCTGAAGTGGTATGCTGTAAGAGACAATTAAACAAAACTTTAAAAAGTGAGCAAAAGAATTTTGAATGAAGAAGTCAGACGGGAATAAAAGCAATTCTAAGGTGCACATGTGCAGAAATTGAAGAAATCCACCAGTGACACAGTCTGAAAATCTGCACATTATAATTTTTTAAAAAAGAAAACTATCACAAAGATCATGAGCATCACCTTGTTTAAAGACACCTTTTAAAATGGAGCAAAACTGCAGATATGAAGCTCTGATTTTCACAAAGGAAGAGAAGTTCTCAGAGACTTTGAACTCTTAATCTCCCAGTTCCACACATCAATTCTTTTCAAATTTATGTGGAAAAATAGGAAGTAGACATATTGGCATAAATCATTTGCTTGGTTTTGGGCAAAACACTGCCCTAGATTTTGGAGATACAGCCCTGCAGCATTTACATTAACTGTGTCTGTAATGATGATGGTAATAAAAGCTTTCCTCCAGCTGTCTTTATGAGGCCTGTGTTTGTTCTCCAGCATTTCCACAGTCTGTACAAAGATGTCTAGAAAACCTGATTAATTTCTCTGTTCATATAAATTTCTCAGAAAAACAAAGGTCCTTAAAACATCACTTTTCTGCATTTCAATGTGTTCATAGAACACTTTGACATGGAACAATAAATACTAGTTTGTTACATCTTTTCTGTTATAAAACAGAAAGTTAATCTTTGTAAGACAGCTAGGCTATGACAAGGGAAAATGTTGTTACAACAGGACTACCTCCTAAGGTTCATGCCATCATAAGGGAAAGAAAACATATGAAGCTGAGTTATAACAACCACAGCTATTTTACTAATGGCATACCTCACAAGCTATATTAGAATCTGAATATTGAAGCCAAATCAACTAATTACTGCCTTCAATGTCATCGTACTCTTCAATGTGAAGAAAGTTGTGATTTGTAGTCTTCAGTTAAACTTTAAGAAATACCTGGGATCCCATGCTATTATTTATTAAGGTTTGGTTCCAATCAAAATGAAAAAAAATAGCTACAATGGTATTTTTGGAATGTAGTAACTGTAGATTTCGGTAGCATCATGGATTTTACCTGGCTATTGCATGGATCTCCTCTGTCTCTGCTAGACAAATGTTTGACTGCATTAAAGAACCAAGATTTCTCACTATATGATCCCTGAATCCACTCTTTGTGTCTCCTACACAAAACTGAAAGATATTGTCCATGCAGTTCGGAAAAATAGAGAGAAAACACAGGAAACCCCTTGCCTACATTAAACCCTAAACCATCACCTCTCAGTTTCAGGGTTTTTTTAAATGCTTGGTTGATGGTTTTACACCTTCCAACAGCTCACACATCCCTTAAGTTTGTTTATACAAACATAAACAGCTATTACTAAGATTTTAATTCTTATTTATTTAGCACAAATAAGAGGAAAAGTAGATTTTTAAGGCTTCTGGTGCTGGGGCGTTTGTTTACAGGAAGGTTTGGTTATGTAGTGGAAAAACCCTACAAACTGAACCAGTCACAACTGGTTCATAGGAGGTGGGCTGTGATGAGAATGGGTGATTAGCTGAGGACAGTTAGACCACAGCCTTTTAACACAGTAGGCTTCTAAACCATTTCCTTTTAATACAAATAAAAAGTTATGAAAACCACATGCCCAAGTTACTTGTGAATACCACGGTGAAACTCACTGCTTGATACACCCTGGTCTAACTGCATGGTTTTTATACATAGGGCCTATTGCTGCCCCAGTAACTCAGGTGCTGCAGGACGTCTTCAGGACTTCCAGTCCTAAGTGCAGGACAGAGTTAGATGTTATCTATTAAGTGTAAACTTCCCTTGTTGGGACTTTGCTAAAACTTTAAAGACATGACTTCTCAAGTACTTATCTTACACAATTCTCAGTGATTTCAAGCTTCTACAAGTATGAGCACTACTACAGCTGCTCTACTGTTACACAGTTGCAGAATTAATGCAAATACTACAGAAATGGTTACAGGCAATCTGGTGCTTTCAGAAAAGAAGAAAAGAAGATAGAGCACAATAAACTTTTGCCATGAGAGTACAAAGAAGTCATCAGCACAAATGAGTTTATTTGTGTAAAGACATTTGCACATTATCATGTTAGAATAATTTAGTGTCCTATATGGTACAATTACTTACACATGCTTGAGAATAATGACTTCTCAACAATCAAAACTACCTACAACAGGTGATACAGAAACCCTCTCATGCATTTTTCTCACATGTAGCTGTAAATGAGAAAGATCTACATAAGGATGATTGCAGTCTGCCAACAGCTAATATCTGTTGATACTAGGTACCAACACTAATCAATTTTAAGAGACATTCAAAATGTAGACTATTCAGTTTGGGGTTTTTGAAACTGCTGGAGAAGCAACATCACTTAGAAAGTGGTGAGAAAACAAAAAACCTCAGAGGAATAGTCTAAGCAATTGTATCTCTGCACCTGTAGATAGTTACAGGGAAATAAATCAAATGACAATTAACAAGTACTTGTCAAGTTTTAACTAATGAGTCCAAACTCATTAGTCATTAAATATAGTTCTACAACAGATAAGTTTTACTTCTTTGCATTACCAGCTTCCTCATAAGGTACCTGAGAACACAATTTCCAGTAACTTCCTAGTTCCTGAGATTAACCTCAGGAACCACAGAATACATTTCGGACAAGTATTTTCATACCACCAGGGTATACATGTATGTCAAGAAGATGCCTCGTTGTGAGATACCACAGCAAATGGGAATCATTCTGTTTGTTTTCTAATTAACAAACTCTCTTAGCAGCTCCACTAGTAAATCCCAATAAATTCTCCCAAAAATTTTCTTTTACAGAAGTGTACATGAATAAAAATGAGATTGAAACAAATAAATATGTGGTAGAGGGGCTCAAATATGTGAAAATGGGGGGGGAGGGGGGGATCAAAAGGAAAGGTGACCCACTGTTCCAAATAAGCACCAGAAGATTTCAAATCAGAAGCTTCAACTTCTAAAGAAAATTTCATTCTTATGCCACTTGGAGCTTTGCCATTTGTGGAAAAGTGAATGCATTGGGCAAGATAATCCTGAAAATAAATGAAGCATTTCCCAAAATGAGGAAATTATCTCTACACAGAACCAAAATGCACTACAAAAAGATACAGGTCTCTGCTGTGACAAAGTGCTCAGAGGCCTCCTCCAAAAAAGCTTAGATGGTCACAGGACTAGTGTCCAGGGATAGCTCCTGCATGAGGCACTGCCTTGCAGGAATGTGGCTTGATGAATTAGTAACTTCAGCGAGATTTTTCCTTTCCCCTTCTAGAACAGCATAACTAGAAATCATTTTGAGGCTCAAATTGTAAAATAACAGTAGGAATAAACTTCTTCCAGAACAATTTTGAACTTGCTACTAGGAGAATGATTACTCAGCAATCAAGATTACATATCTTGTCCCTTCACATTTAATATGAAATCTCTAAGTCTCTAACCTTTCATATACTTTAATGTCATTTCATTTATCATACCGATAAAGGTATGAACCAACACTTTTTACTTGACAGCTATAGCAGACTAGCAGAAGGAAAGTGCTCAAACTGTTACTGAGGCCCAAGGAGCAGCTCCTCAAAGTCAGAACAATGGTGGCCACAGGCCCCTCGCCACCACATGGAACATGAAGCATGATACCTGAATTCACATGCAATATTAACCTGGTTAAACTGTAATGGACAACACTTTGTTCAACTCATGCATGTGGACAGGGAAGAAAAGAAGGAGTAGGAGGAGGGAGAATCGGAAGCATTCCTACCTTCAAGTACAGTCACATATATAGGAACAAAAGGAGAACACTTCCAAAATTAACATACAGTTTTTCAAAACTTTCTGAATCTTCAAGTTTGACTGCTACACCCAAAGCAAAAGGCTGGGCTTCATCTTAAAAATGTGAACAGCTTATATCCTACAGTTTCAATTTGCTTTTTTTTTTTTTTTTGTTTTGTTTTTTTTTGGTGAAAGCACTGTTTCCACCATGAGGCCTTATTAAACCAGCAATCAAAACCAGATCACCGATTATGTTTAACTAAAATATGTATTTTTTTCCTTTTGAGTCATTAGCTTTTTAGTCTACAGTATTCCCAGGGATCATGCCACTGCATAAAATTTCAAGAACCTCCATGCAGGAAAGACTGACTGTACCTGGAGCCTCAGTATCCTGACCAGTAAGTAGGTTAATTAATCCATGATTTTTACCATGGTAAGCCAAGTTTTTCCCCTTCCATTTTCTGTGTCAAAAACAGACCTTAATTTGCAATGCACTGGTACTGCACAGCATTATACTCTTCATCGTCCTGATGCCTCGTCACCACAAGGCAGAGCTTTAAGACCCTTATACCAAGACACTGCAAGATTTCTTGCTGTTTTATCAAGTTCTAACGCCTCCTGAGAAAGCTTTTAACATCTATCTTGAACATACTTGAATACACAATGAATATTTTGAATAGGTACAGAGCATACCTGCTCATCTTCACTAAGTTTGCAAAATAAATGTAAGCAAACACCTCAGTGCAAGGAAAAACACATAGAATTTGCACATGGGCTTACAAAGGCCATGAAAGATTATGAATACTTCTGCCCCAGGCTAACAATTCTATTTCTGCAGGCTTCTACTTCTTGGGGAAAAAAAAATCCACTTCCTTCAGAAAGGTTTGGGAAAGGCCATTCTCTAAACTCCGACACACTCCTTTAGGCAAATTTAAGGACAGAACAACAGCCAGACAGCACAGTCATTCTGAATGTGCTTTCTGAATGAAAGATTTGGCAGGAATAAAAATCCTTCCTTCAGCAAAGGTCTTCCAGTGAAATCCTGGGTCAGAAAGCAAACGGCTGTCAGGTTTCAGGAGTCAAATAACTAGCATCTCCAACACCATAGCAACAGAGGCAGCTCAGACGCCTGGCAGATTAATTCTCCACAGGACTCAGACCAATAGTTTTGCTTTTTTTTCTACCCAACACCATTAAGAGTGGTAAAAAATCTTGGTGAACTATCAAAGTGAGTACTGTTAAAGCATGAGACAGTGCTGTCAGAAAAACCCACTCAGAAGCTGGTAATGCAGCAATTAAACTGTGAAAAATATCAGCTTTTATAACTCTAAAAGGTGCCAAAGGATACATTTAGTGTCCACTGTTTCTGAAGCTGAAGGCACAATATTCCTGACTGCAACTCACCAGTCCTACACAAAGAAGGGAAACGTATCCCCTCCAGCTAAGGACAGGACCATAGAGGACATGCAATAAGACACAAATAGCTGCTGCATGTTTGAAAGGGGTCACATTTCTATTGTAGAGGTCCCACCTCTACAGTGTTTCGCTGAAAGCTATTCAAGTCATGTATCCATCAAACACAGCACTGTTAAGGCCAGTTGCTTCATCCTGCAATATGGGCCTTTTTTTTAATTACCTCACAGCAAATTCCATAACCATTCCTGCCATGAATTTCTGGGGAAAATGTTGTCTGGTTACCCTATTACACCACATCCCAGTAAGTTCAGTGGGCACTACTTTGGGTTAATATATGGATTATTCAAGACAAAGTAATAGGAAATTTAACAGTCTGCAAATGTAGAGAAAAAGCACAGCCTTGGAACACATGTAAAAGCAACTTGGCTGAATGTTTTCACCACAGGGGTGTCAGAACACAGTTGATCCCTTATCTCTGCTCTGTAGATGGCTCTCTGGTATAATATTTCCTACTGGGAGGGTCACTAGGGGAAGTACAGACCCTAGGTACCTGAGTTAGGTGGTCAGGATTTAGGTGCACAGCCTGGAATACAGTCCAAGTGCCTGTCCTATATATTTCAGAAGGAAAATTGGTTGTCTGAGAGTGAGGTGTAACAAAGCCAGTGCTCAGACCAAGGAGCTAACCTAAAAGAGCGCTTCCAGTCCCATTCCCTGGCTTTCAGACTGACACAAGAGATCTGTCCAGTATAACTCTCACATTATGGAGAAGTCTCTCTGGAAATGGATCTTTGGTCTTTTGTGTTCCTGATACTCTTCATTTCAGCATTGATGTCTGGTTGTATTTGCCCTTCTGATGAGCCCTCACCACATTTTTCATCTACCCAGAGAGTGCTCTCTGCTGGGAGACAAGGAGGTAGCAAACTCTACCACTAACTCCACAGTGGACCACTAAATCCACAGTTAAAATATATTTGGTATAGGTGCCTGGGTTCTGGGAGTTGGGGACTGTAAGGGGTTCATAGTGATGAGAGGCTGGGGCTTCATCTCACAATATCTTTTGTTCTCATATTTGTCATTCTACAATCACGTTTGACTAAGAGTTTTGACTAAGTCTTCTCTGCTTCAAGAAAAATTGTCATGGGTGTTAGCGGACTACTGCAACAGATATAATGGACTTCCTACTACATTATTACCTATTATGGGTTTAGGCTTTTTAGAGAGTTTTTCCCATTGCCATCGTGAAGAAGGAGGAGGAGGCTCCTTGGGGATGGATGGTCGTTGATAAAGTTAAAGGGAGGTGGCTGATAGCCCTGGCATACTAACGCGATCCTTTTGAGGGGAACAGGGGCTTGGCAGGGTTTTTTTAGCTGGTGGGGTTTTCTCTCTTCCGCTCTGAGACCGGGAACTGTCGCGTGGTGTGCCGCCGGGAGCCGTGTAGTCTCACCGGCTCCTTTTCTATGCAGCAGTTCAGCTCGAGTTCTACCTGCTCCCCTGCCTGCGCCCGCTGCTGGCGAGAGCATTCTTTCCCACGGCGGACTCAGACTTTTCAGCAACGGCCAGCATTGAGAACCCCCGCCACCAGCCTGAGTTTGCAGTAACCTTTTGAAAGACAGAGCACCCCCTGCTATCGTCCCGTGCCGGCGCCAGCCCGCGCCCCGAGGGAAGTCCCCGCTCGCATCCCGACGTTGCTGCCGGCCGGGATCGGGCACTACGGCTTTGGCCCCACAGCCGGGCCGCTCCCCCTGCCGGCGGCATTCATAACTACACCCAGAGAGCAAAAGTGCTCAGCGGGTTGGAAACTTCTGTTATTGTGTTGTTGTTCGTTCTGTTCTATTCTATCTATTTTCTAGTAAAGAACTGTTATTCCCTTTTCCATATTTTTGTGGAAAAGCTTCACACAAAGCTTGATTTCTAGTTACAGGAAACAGTCACTGCAGGCTGCAGGGATACTAAAGTGACAAAAGTAGGGTAGAGCTCACCCTGTTTACATCCTTCTGATACTACAGACAAGTTTAAACAACCTCCCCCACCCCACCCACTGGAATTACTGATTCTCAGGGTAAGCCTGTAAGTTTTAGATCAATAGTCCTTACATTGTATTATGGAGGAACATAAGATAACATTCAGCAGGCACTGAACTGCAGAGACTAACATGGACAAGCAAAGCATAAGAGTGACTTCTGTTTACAAACTACAGAAAGAAAGGAGTCTCATGCCTCTTCACATGGGACAGGTGAGGCTGTGAATCTTTCCTCTGCCACCACAACCCTGGAATGCACTTGTCTCTTCATATCCTCACAATGGAAGAAGCCACTTCAAAAAGTAGCAGACAGACAAATAAAAACCAGCCAGTGCCACACATCCTTGAAACAGTTTAATAGATATTCTTCTAACACATCAACTACTGCACTATTAATAGCGTCAAATCACAAATAGAGGGTACTTCCTTGGTGATTTGAAGTTACATTTTATCAGGAACAAATGCACCAAGCTCATTAGAACAAAGCAGGGAAGCTCTCTGCTGGAAGGCTCTACTCTTAAAATACCCCCTTGCCCTTGCTCAAAGCAGAGTTTTTGAGAGCTCCCAGTCTTCACAGCAAGCCATACCAGCACCAAATCAAGGCAGAATCCAGATTTTGTTTCTCAAACTGTATTTGTCACTGGGACAACTGATTTTTTGCTCTAGCTGAATAGCCAAATCAGAGCTGACAGGCTAGCTAATACACTGAAAAGATTGATGTCTCAAGGTATTTTGGGATACACGGCGGGGGAGAAAGCAGGGTAGGTCAGAACTTGCCCTGGTAAGACAGTGAACTGCCCCCCCACCACCCACCCCTAGAGCCTGTATCCTAGCTCCATCAGCACACTTGAGGCAGTGCTCCATTCTTCCCTAACTCAGCTTCTGAGTGGTCAAATGGCCCAAAGTTCCACCTGTGGGGAAGGCCCAGGAAGGACAAGGGGTATTTAAGGTATAAAATTAGGCCAGTGCACCCTTTGACCCTATCTTCCTCTTGGAGTTTGTATCTGAATGCTGCTGGAACGCAGTAGTCGGCTTTTCTAGATCTTTCGTATCTGTGCTTTTCTATATATTTCCTGTCTTTCTTCTTTCTAATTCCCTCTTTTTGAAACATTTTGAGTAACTTAACATTGAATGGGTTTAAAATCTGCTAACTTGAATGGGCCAAATTAATGCTTTGAGCTGTCTTTAATGTTGATTGGATGTTGTACTAAATCTTTTGTCGAAATTCCCTGACTTTCTACAGTTTGCCAGTAAATTTTTGCCTTATTTTGACCTTTTGAGAATATCTGGTCAGTGTTTCTCCCATGCATCTAACCCAGGGTACATGAATCACTGCAAAGTCCTTTTATTAGAGCACACAGGTGCTTACACAGATACAACAGAGGAGGAAAAGAGTGCACTGGCTGCCCTGTGTCCAGACTGGACTACAGAACCTGGCAGAGTACACTTAAAGCAACCTCTGAAGCTATATAAGATTCACTGTCTTCACTGTACTTCCTCATGCATTTATTACCAGCTTCAACAGAAAACACCAATCCTGATATAAAGTACACCTGAGACACAAAAAAATTCAGAGTTACTAGACACTCCAAATCCTTAAAAGCAATGAAAGCACCACTTCAAATGTGATAGGGAAGTTCATCTCTATTGGTCAATCATCATTATATGAGACATTTCTAAAATGAAAAATAACAAACATTATTTTCACACGAAGATGGTAAGTGAGCCAACTGGATAAGTCTCTGCTGGATCTGCTGTTCCTAAACAATGAAGGACTGATGGGTGATGTGACAGCTGGAGACCACCTTGTGTATAAAATGATATAGAGTTTTCGTTATTTGGAGAAGTAAGGAAAGAGACCGGCAGAAATGCTAACTTGGACTTCTGGAGGGCAGACTTCAACCAGTTTGGGACACTGGTTGACATAGTCCATTGGAAGGCAGTCCTGAGAAGGCAAAGGGGTCCAGAAAGGCTGAACATTTTTACAAAAGGAAACCTTAAAGGCACAAGACCAGGCTATCCCTCATGTATTGAAAGATAAGCCATGAAAAATACTGGCCTGGCTGAAAAAAGAGCATTGGCTGGAACTCAGGAAGACAGCTCAGCTGTCTCATGAAGAGTACAAGGATACAGGAAGAAAATTAGAAGGGTCAAAGCCCAAGTAGAACTTAATCTGGCTTCTGTCATAAAAGACTACAAGATGTTTTCACAAATACACCAGCAACAAAGAAGGGCTAAGGAGAATCTCCCTCCCTTATTGGATGTAGGAGGAAACATGGTTAAAAAAGATGAGGTGCTCAATACCTTTTTTCTCTCCATCTTTAATAGCAAGATCCATTGTTCTCCAGGTACCCTGCCTCTCGAGCTGGAAGACATGACCAGAAGCAGGGCAGGAGCAGAATGAATCTCCCATAATTCAGGAGGTAATGGTCAGCAACCTGCTATGCCACTTAGGCATTTGTGAGTCTATGGAACCAGATGAGATCCACGCAAGAGAAAGAGTCCAGAACGCTCCCCTGGAGGGAAAACCCCTCAAGCAATAACCACTGTTGTTAGGGCCAGGAAAAAGTCTTCTCCCTGCATGCCTTGCTGCAACATGCAGATTCAATGTATCCCATTAGCCCTTTCCCCTCACTCCACACCTGTGCCCTCATCCCACTGGCCAACCTCTCAAAATCCATATATAAACCCCTGCTTTCCCTGCCTTGTTGTCCCTGGATCCCTTTGAGGAAGAAGCCCAATAAAGCTCTCCTTGGAACCCCACACAAAGACCCTGTCTCTCTTCTGTGTTGCCCAGATGACAGAAAAGCTAAAACCACTCAGTGTGAGTACAGATATGCCTGTGCCACCAAGGTGTATTTTTCAAGATGCTTCTTTGGGAAGGTCGTGCCTCTCTGGACAACTGCCCACTGTAACACTGAGGGAGCTGGTGGAAGAGCTCACCAAGCCAATGTCAATAATTTATAGAAGTCCTGGATAACTGGGGAGGTCCCAGGTGACAGGAAGCTAGCAAATATGACAACTATCTACAAGGGCTGGAAGGAAGACCCTGGAAACTACAGGCCTGTAACCCTAATGGCTCTCCCCACACCAGCCATGGGGGCCTGCACTGCGTGCAACGTCAAGGCTGAGAACATCATCCTTGACCTGGCCACCAGTGAGGTGAAGCTAACCACCTTCAGTGGCAGCACAAATCTAAAGGACATGCTATGCACTTAGTTTTCAGGTGAGCCCACACTAAGGCCTGGTTGGGCACAAAAGGGCAGCCTTTGCTGGGGTGGGAATAATTCTTCAAGTTGCTTTTTTTATGGAGGGTGGGTGAGGATGGATTTTGTAGAATGGGAGCCAGCTGGGACTGATGTGGGGGGAACCAGCCCAACAAAAACAATCTGTGGAGGGTAGCAAAGGCATGTTTGCAAAACCTTTTTGCTGGCAACTTTCATTTGCAGGCATGGAAGGGCTTGTGATGCCCTACCCTGCTCTTCTGCCTTGGCCTATAATTTTTTTTCTTGATCAGTGCAGGAGTGGGGGCAGATAAAAGGCAGTGTTTTCCCTCCTCCTGCATGGGCATTTTCCTTGCATAAGGTTGGGCCTTCTTGGGGCTCACTCTGCCCTCTTTCAGAATCAGGGGCTTTCTTTTACAACCTAAAGTTTGTCAACAAGAGTCAGGTGCTGGCAAGAAGGCAGCAGAACACACTGCACTGCGTTCCACCAGTGCAGTCCCCACATCCTCAGGGATGCCACGCAAGGGCAGTGTGCACCTGATGAGTTCCATCTGTATGTCACAGGAAAGCAGGTGTACAACATGCCTGAGGGGAGGATAATCTTCCTCTGCTACCATGGACATCCAGTGATGATCTGGTCCCTGGGCATTCTGCTCTGTGACATGATCTGCACGTTCCATCACTTAAACAGAGATGAGGACATTATTCTGGGCCATTATCTTCTTCCTGCCATGGTGTCTTGAGCTGGTACCTGGTTTGCATCACAGAAGGAATAACAGTGTTGGGAGATTACAGGTGGTATACGAGCATCCTGTTCTTACACCTACAGAGGAGACTGATTTCCTATGGTTAGGTGGAGGAGCTGGCACACATCCTACCATCCTGCTCTCCAAAACAGAGATTGGAAGGATTGGGCACAGTCTGGACACTGCAAACCCTTGAAAAGAGGGGACCATTGTCCAGCAGCTTTTTGACTGCTCTCCCCAGAGTGCCAGCACCTTGCCAAATGGTGCTAGGACAGGCCATCATTGGAAGACCTTATCAACCCTTCTTGGCTGCAGGACATTCACCTACTCCAAGAGATGCCAAAGATCCATCCCTCTGCACAGTAGGATTCAGCAAGTAACAGCTCTACACATCTCATGGCATTAAGAAGCCAAAAAAATCACTCTTTTTCTGCAAGTGTAGCACAGAGTAGGGATCACAGCTGATGAGATACTTCTGCTAGTCCTGGGGAAAGTTGCAGAAGTGGCTAAGCACTCTCCATGGTACTTGAGAATGGCAGTCCAGTGAAGTTTCCATGGACCAGAAAAGGGGAAGCATCCCCACTGCAGATCCCTGACTTCATGGTCTTCCTGCAACCTGGCATTTTGTGGTACAACCATCCTTGGCTTGACCACCAGCAGGGCAAAGCTGATTGACTGTGGTTGCAGCACCTTCCTTGAGGACAGTCTACACCCAGTTAAAATCAAAGTCGAGTCTACACCTAGTGAGAGGGGGAATGCTCCTGGTCCCAGGCATTGCATAGTCCAGCCTGGCTGGGCACTGGAGGTTCCCTGCTTTGCTGTGGTGCAGCAGGATTAATTTTTCAGCCAGTTGCTAGGGTGTTTTTTTGCAGGGGAGGGCATGAGTGTTGTGAAAGGGGAGCTAGTTCCTAGCCTTGCTGACAGCTTTCACCACTGACCCTGTCATGGGCTGGCAGAAGCCTGACAAAAACCTCTACCCCTGGGGGTAGCAGAGGCAGGAGTTCTGAATCCATGCACCAGCAGGTTTGCTTTGCAGGCCCTTGTGGAGGGGCTGGGAAAGGCAAAATTTTTTCCCTGCCTGTGGGGAGGTTTATTCTGTGAAGATAATGGTTCAGTCTTCCTCAGGCCTGTGACACAGTGATAACATTTTACCTTGCAAGTGTTCCAGGTTTTTTGCTTTAATTTACTTTCATGCATTTGTTATTTGTTTTCTGAAGGAAGATTCTAGCTGGTGCCTGGACTGCACAGGGAAGTGTTGTGACTGTCTGCAGAATGGATTCACTGCCAGTGCCATCCTGGCAGGTACACCTCCTTCAAGACAGATGAGGACAGCATTTGGGATCAGCTTCTCTTCCAGCAGCAGGTCTCTTAAGGTGGGTACCTGGCCTCACTGCATGGGTAGCATAGTGGGTAGTAGAAGACAGCAATGGGTACACATGCTTCCCCTCACACTTGCAGGTGTGAGGAGGTTGATCTCCGGGTTAACTGGAGAAGGTGTCACTAGTCCTGCCATCCTGTTCTCTTTTAGAATGGAGAACTGATTGGTAGGTTTGGGTGCCGTTCTGAGCACGGCCACTAACATGGCTGGGCACTACAAATGGGGCCTTCTCCAACTGACAATTTTCTGGTTTCTCTCCCCAAAGACCAGTACCTCATCACAGCAAGACAGCATCACTGAGCTTATCAGTTTGGTGGTGGCAATGTTTATTTGCTGTCAAAAATAAATTTTTTTGTAAGCAGAGTATTTCTTTCATCCTTTTCCAAGCTTTTTATCTCCTTCCTCTAGGATAATTTTTTGTGTCCTTTACACACAAAAAATTGTGCCTTTATTGGAATTGGATGGGGGTTAAGCAACCAAAAATTATTTATTTTTTTAATTTTTAAGCATCAAAAACTGAAGCAACAGCTGCTGTTGTTTCAAACTGGAGAGGCTACTTCACTGCCCGTAACTGCCACTCAAGCACATACCTTTCTGGTGCTGCTGTCTGTTCCCTAATAACACACTCACCAAATCTTTCACCCAGCCCTAAGAGCCCTCCACAGACCAAACAAAACCACATAAATTTGAGGGAAGGATAAACCATGCTGGGTGTTAAAAAAAGATGCCCTCAATAAAACAAAAAATGGTATTATGCAATGTTAGTTATCTTTATGCCTACCTTGTACTAACTTGATGCCTTTTTGTGACCAGTAATTTGGTACAACCCTACATCCAAGAGCCACTAAAAATTGTCCCTGTTGCCTTGCAACCACCAATAAAATTACCTGAGTAATATAATTAAACACAACCTACCCTTTTTTCCTCAACCACACCCTTGACCAAATATAGTAACTTCTTCCATAAGCTTTTCAAATTACACCTAATGACTGTATTTTATTTGGCAAACAAGCAATGTGTGGTCTTTAGCAATACTGGTACCATCATATTCTATTCATTTGCTCATCACAGATACACGGTTCTCCAGTTCTGATTAAATAAATTGTGCTTTGGTAAAAAGAAATTTTAAAAAGCTTTCCATATTGCTATCCAATTGTCACTCATAATTATTTACAATTTTTTTTCATGCCTATACTGTATCAAGACAAAATAACAATGCCTTTTTTTTCCTCCCTTCTTATTGCTTTTCCTGGTACCTCCCAGGAAACTTGGGACTCTTGTTCTCGATATTTTGTTGAATTTGTTTTAATTTTCTGGTAGCAAGAACTTGGGAATCTCTTCAATTAATATGCCCATGCTAACAGAACTGTTAATAACTTTTCTTTAAAAAAAACTACTAGAAATCTTGATTTTAAGAAAGGATGTACTGATCCTTTACCTCTACCCCAGAAGAAGTTCTTATCTGACTCTCACAATTTCATATTGAAGCTGCAGTTTTCCCTGTGCCATAAGATGTCCAGCTTCAATGGGGTGGTTTACAGGAAGTGAATGAAAAGTGAATGAACCAAATAAGGTTTTAGCTGAAAATCTTCATAGTATCCATTTATCTTCAAAATACCTATGATTAAGAACTAATCAAGAGTTAAGAGTTTCTACTGAATAAGTACACAACAAAAAGGAAAGAGTTAACAGCACAGATAATGATTTATGTGATCACCAAAGTGTATCTCCTATTTAATAAACAGGCCTAAGTAGACCTGCTATTTACAAGGTATCTCAACAGGGAAGGAATTTTATTTTCCATGTCCAAGAGACATCCAGAGACAAAAAGCTTTAGTTTTGAATTGTCAAGATGGCTGTTCTTTGAAAACTGCTCTGGTGAAGCAGGGGTACTAGCTCAGGATTGCAAAGATCCTAAAACCTGTCTTGCTTTGAGAAATACTCCCAGAAGAGTAGCAATTTCAAAGCAGAAAATACCTGCTACAAGTCCAAAATAATGATTCGTCTCAGACCAAGGCTCCTTCTGGCCTCATGAAAAGTTCAACACGGGGGCAGTGCGACTTCAAACACTTCAGAATTCCCACTGCAAGTACTACTGATGTCCTACTTGTGATACGCCAGCTCAAAGAGTCAAAGTTCTTAACAGTATTCACTGTCTACAGGGAGTATGCCACAGACAAAAAACCACACCATTCCAGAAAATACCTTCTTCCTTGTGCAGCTCCTCTGCTCCATGGCAGTACTGTCAAACAGTAGTAACTAGTAACTAGTTTAAGAAAAAAAAAATTCAAACTCACTCTTTCAAAGGCAGAAAGATACTTGTTAAGAATATGAAGATCAGATCTTACTATTCCACAGATTTTGCTCTGTCCTGTTAGCATCTCCATATTCAAAAGAAAACACAAAACATCCAGTTTTGGTCAGTAAAGTGTCCATTTTAATAAACTCCTTAGCCACATTTCTCACCCCCTTCTTCCCCACCATAAAATTTCAATTCACACTTAAGCAGATGACACAATTTGATGGCGTACAACCTCAGTTTTTAAATTTCTGCTCTTAATGCTAAGAGTATCAGGGGCTAGTATTTGCCAAAATTACATAGAAGTCAGATGTGCCCATGCAAAAGAAGCCGATCTTTATATACAGTCCCTATTTTTTCTTATAAATTTAAATATTTTAAAAAATGTATTTTCAAAATGTATAAAGTTTAGGGAATACCCCAAATGTATCTTAAAATAAAATGCTTTCTGGTTCCAAAGGTTATTTCAAAAATGAAGACCAAATTGCACCCGATAAAAGGCACTTGTGCTGTGTGATGTCTTAGGCAAGTATATGTTAGTTTCATAACAGTGTCTTGAATTCATGCAGCTGTCTCTGAGCATCAAGCCTCATTAAAGCAGCCAAAAGAGATCGTGAGTAAACTTGATTCCACAGTTGTAAAAACACAGAGCATTGTGCACTGTCTTTGCCTCTAGAATCAAACACTACTGAAAAACTGCTGTCATTCGCATGGGAATTCAAACTACATTTCATTCTCTCATAAATTACAAAAAAGTATGTCATTTAATTATGAAACTAAACCACCAGTGAACAGCTCAGTGTTCAAATAGTTTGTGCCACTGAAAGTCTGTATTTATAAACAAGCTAGGGACTAGTTATTCAAAGAGCAGTGCATTGTATTTTCAATTTCCATTTCACTGTTGAGATAAAAGCGCAGTCCTATTTGCCTTCATCTTCTCCAGCCTTTTCATTAAATGGCTATTGGTCATCTCCATTTCTTCTACCTTATCCAGTGCTGTTCTTAACTATAAAATGAAAAAAAGTTATTATCAGTTTAGTTTATTTGGACTTTGTGCTGTTCTCAAGCTGGATAAGAGGAATAAAAGTATTATGTTTTGTAGGAGTACCACAGAAGTTAAGATATAACTTCCATTATTGCAGGCAGATGAAACAGAATTAAACTGTTAAAAACAATTATGAAGCAACTGAAACATGAAGCGTATTCATTCTAAAAGAATTAGGTGCCTGTAACCTCCCATTACATTAAAGCAATTTACCTAGAACAAGGTAAACTAATCTCCACCATTATTACTTGCATACAGATACGTATTCCCATCACAGGTAGCAGCCATCATGCTAGTGATGCAGCATCTCTTAAGCAAGACTGATCAAGAGCACAGTTAAATGCAGCTTCTTCCCAGAATCCTGTGAGATCCAAGCTGGAAAATTCCCAGGCTGTCACTTGACATAGGGACCATTCATCTCTCTGGCAATACTTTGTAGGACTACTTTAAAATATTACAAGTTATCACATTTCGAAAAAAAACCCCACTTAGATGATTCCTTTCAAGGAAGTACAGCATTGAATCGTAGTTAGCATTACTTTAACGTGCTAGATGTCTTCTGAATGTCATACTGAGACTTGAAGGTCATATTAAAAAACAATTAAAAGATGTATTCAAAGATTACAAAAAAACAAGAGCTTGGAGGTAAAAGACAGCAGCTTAAGACAGAAAGGAACATACAGCTGGAAAGGAAACCAACTCAGTTACCTCTCGCTGAAGCTTCCTTTTTTCAGCTTTGAGTTCATCTTCTACTTTTTCTGCATTTTCTGCTGCATTTTTATACCTTGCAACCTGTCCCTCAAGTCGTCCAATCTGTAAACCCAAACAAGACAAAAGCAACATACTCAGGTGTTCCACCTGGAGTTCACCTGCCATCAGCTGCTCTTCCAAGGACACAGCTGAGAAGACACAGAAGGTTTAAGAACTAGGCAGAGAGAGAAGAACTGGAATACAAAAACTCAAGACTTGGGAAACACATGGGATTAAAAATGGAAGTGGAAAACTGAAAAGCAGAAACTGTATGAAAAGATGCAAAGTAGAAAGCAGACTGTGAACTGTTATCAGGACATGATGAAAGAGGTCTTGAGCCCAAGCACAGAGTTCAGCAGTAAGGAGAGGACTTGAGACAAATCCTGATTGCAACGTGCAGATGCTAAAACCCACTGGCTGGATTGTTCTATGTACAGCTCCCTGCTACCCCTAAATCCACATGATAGGCTACTAGACTGAATCTGTGCAAAAGAGAAAAGATACACATCTGTGATTTAAATTACAACCTTTCATTTAATTTTTTAGGTAATAAGCTGTAATTAAGTTCCTAAAATACAAAAGTATGGCAGATTATAAAGAACTGAAGCTACTAGTTCAAGAAAACCAATTCATGTAACTTAATGACTCATAAGGAAGTTGTACTGTGGATGGTACAAAATTTACTCTCTACAGTTACACATCTACAAAAACAATCACACTTTGTAAGTCAATAACATGGTTTTATAGCTCAGCACTCTTAAGATTTTCTCTTATGGTTAAGGCTGTGCACAGGTATTTAATTGTAGGAAATATGAAAAAATTTGGTGTCATTCTATGTAAACTAAATACCAAACAGTAAATCAAATTATGAAATATGCTTTCATAGTTTTTGTTGAAAAAAGTATTGCAAAAGTGTGCAATGTAATAACAAACATGAAAAAAGGCACTTACATTTTGTTCCAAAGTAGTTATATCTTGTTCAGCTTTTGAAAGCTTGAATTTGTATTCACTAATTTGTCTGTTGGCATCTCCTAGACAAAAATTGACATGAATATGTTAGTCAAAGCAACTCTCTTAAGTAGCAGTTCCCCTTTTAATTAAAATTAATTAAAAAGACCATTTTACTGAGAAGCCCATACCCAAGATCACAAAGAGGTAAATGTTCTTTCAGCAATCTAAAAGAGTATGGAAAGGAAATAATTTTCTTTTATTTAGAGAAAACAGCTACAGTCTCTATAAAGTGTGCATTAAATCTCAGGCGCACAAATGAGATACACACCTTTTAAAACACGTTTAGATCAGCAAACTAATTGCTTAGAGATCAACATAATAATCAACACACACTGCACAATGTCAGACCACAATAAGCATTGAGCAGCATTCAGCTTAAACATCTGTAATAATACTTGAATAAGGAGCACAAGGCTTGAACCTGACTGACAAACTCTAAGGAACTTTGCAAATTATTTTGGTGTTACATTTGAGCCCTCACATTGCCAGTGCTTTGTTTATGTTCATTAACACAAGCATACTAAATGACAGTCTGTCTAACAAGTTTTCAGCTGCATAGCTTGCTTGAAATGAAAAGCATCTTATGCTTCTATGAAGCAACACTAAATATTAAGGTAAATAAATTTTTATGTTTTGATTCAGAACAGAAGTCTTCTAGATTAGGTTTCTATATCAAAGATTGATTGAACAAAATCATCCCATAGAATATATATTTTAAAAAATCTTATCTGAAATTCTATTGTTTAAAAATTATATCCAAGTAGTGGCACCCACTCTAGGCAAGGTTATCAACTGAAAAATAACGAGAATGTTGTTCTTCAACACTGAAAGAGGGAGATTTTTAAGGTACTCTGCACTGAGAATTCCATGCAAGGAATGGAATATATATATATATATTCATATATACCAACAAAAAACCTATCTGCTCAACAATATAGTCACTCACAATACAACTAGTGCACAGCAAGAGTAGTTGGAAGTCCTGTCTGCAAGAATAACTTTGAACAGTAACCATACACCTACTTTGCATTTCGATTAGCTGCAAGTCAGAGCCATTCTCCAAATCTATTGTATCTGGATTCATACTATCACTTTTAGAGTATTTCTGTCGTTCTTCTTCTAACTGCATCTTGAGTTTTCTAACCTGAAAAAGGAAGTGTTTCGTTATGAAAAAAAAAGACTCCCAGAAGCCAGAAGTTCAGTAGCTGAGTATGTAAATGTTCAATGGTAAAAAGGCATCTCATCTACTGAGATGCCACTGGCTGAGAAGGTTCTGTAAACAAGAATTGCAGAGTGATGCAGGGGAGTCAGTCCCTGAGGTTTGTGGCTGTAGACACCCATTCCCATCACTGGGCAAGTGCCCTCTGCATGTCAATGTACAACTCAAACCCACCAGTTTGGTCAGTACTGCAGGGATATCTGTACAGTGCAGGAGCACCTTATAATTAACACAGCTCACTTTTTTCAGCAGAGGAGATGGCATTAAACTCCATTTATGGATTTCTTCTACTGTGTATGTTTCCCACTCCAAACACACACGAAGATATTGACCACTATCCTAGTGAATTTACAGACAATAATCCATGGCTTTTTTAGGGTGTCCTTTCTCATACTTCACCTGGAAACAATAGTCCTAGGCCAGCCTGTAGTGCACATTAGTATTTAATAGTTCCATTTCATGCTACAGCAGCTGTCTCTCAGTTTTTCCAATAGTCAGAGAACATAGATTTCTCAGCTATGTGCCCTGTGTATGCACATTATGAAAGAAGTAGGGGCTACTTTTTGGACACTCTTATTAAAATATTGTTCTGCAGATTAGCAGTATGTGAGTTAACTTGCAAACTCTCCATTCATGATACAAATCAAATATATGATCAGTGGTTTTTAAATTATACAGTGATAAATGTGTGCTTACATATTTTTATATATTCAATACTATAATTTACTGGCAGTCCAAAAAAGTATCTGTACTATAATTAAGGTTCATTCACAGCAAACCCAAACGTTGACAACAATGCTTTAAATTTGCAATGTCTTCAACTAAAAGGACAAAAACTGTAGAATTCTTAACAACTGCTCAATGCCTATATGTTTGCTTGAGTCCTTCTCAAAACAAAGCTGTATTTAAACACTATTATTTTTAATATTAATTTTCTCTCTGAGTTACCAAAATGATCAATGAAATAGTATCACTCAGCAATTTTGAAGAAAATGCAACTTGAGCTTATGAGAGTGTAGTTGTACTGACTTTAATATTTATGCATAAGACAGTTACGCAGATAAAAGAAAAGAAAATAAAAGAAAGAGCTTTAAGGATATGCACTAATAGTAAAGTCAGGAACAAGTTAAATTTCAGTTAACCAGCTACTGAAATGAAGTTTCTTTACCAACCAAGATCAAAGTCCCATGGATAAGAACAATAGCAAGAGGAACTGCTAATTCCAGATAGTCACTGAGGTGAAAACTTTAATATTTCATTTTGCTTTAGTGCTTACGTATCTGATTAAGCACTTTTGTGCTTAACATTTGTTTATTGCATATATATGCTATACATATATATATAGCAAATACATATATACATATACATATATATATATAGTCTGCAAAATGATACACAAAGGTGAACTTATTTTACCTGGGACAGTAATTCCTCCTTTTCTCCAGCCAGTTTTCGTAGCCTGATATCTAAAACCAAAGAACCGAATTAAAAATCAGAGAAATCTGTAACTAAGGATATGTTTTTCATAAATTTTTTTTCCATTCCAAATGAAATGCTCATCAAAGCTAATAGCAACTAGGACAACTTTGATATCTCACTAATAACACAACAACCTTCAGTTAATAGCAGAAAAAAGGGAAAAATACTTTATTCACACTGTTTATTAGTATAACAATTCTAAAAACAAGACCTCAGAGTTTATCAAAAGAGCAAAAGAGTTTAGCAAATATCTCTACTTAGTCAAAAGATCAGTAATGACTACAAGCCATTACTACAGTCAAGCAACACTGTGCTAAGACTAGAGCAGCTCCCTTAGAAATTGTAACTTTGACAGAAATGAAGCATAGTAATATTTGTATTTCCCTGTGAGGGAGCCACAGCAGAAGTATGTATCAAGTGTAATTTATGTCAATACAAAAATATGTAGTATAATTCAATTATATAGAGATTCAATATATATATAATTGTACAAGTATAATTCAATTATATAGAGATTATTTTTCTACATGTTAATAGAGTTTTACAGTGGGTTGAACATGCATACAATAACTTGCTCAACTTAAAGATAAAAGCAAGTTAAAATGACTTAACCCCAAAACCCCCAATTAGTGTGCCTGTTGTCTCTGTCATTTTTTGAATGCTTTTAAAACTTCTTTTTCTAATGAATGTGATGGAAGACTGCACTTGATGTACTTTCATTGATTACGTATACTTCTAAAGAATTATTTTCATGAAACACAATGGAAAATATAGTAATCCAAATGACGCTTTAAAGCAAGATGTTTTCCGTCAGTATTAAAACAGGAACTGGACCAAGAGAACTAATCAGTTTCAAACATCTAAGCACATATTATTTTTTCTTACTCAAAAGACACATCTGACTACATGACTACTCAGAACAAACAAAAAATTAAAATCAGTTCTGAAAGCTGTGTAAGCACATATTCCAGAAGCATCACAGGTGCTTGCATACGCAAATATAAGTCACACCCACTGTGAATGAGAGGAAACAAAGCCTATATAAAAAACTCTATAAAGTGTGCTAGGATACTTTTACCTAGTGGTCCTTCTCCTGCAGATTCCAAGACCTGAGCAGCTTCTTGTGATACAACTGTTATTGTACCAACCACTGATTCATGGTTTAGATCACCATTTGGTGTGCCATCTGGAATTATAACTAATCCATGTTTCTAAAAAAAACAAAACAAAAAATAAACTAGTCATACTACAGAAGTGCTAAAATAAAAATCAACAGGTAAGTTTTTAAAGAGCTTTTCAAATTCATTGAAACAATTACAATGATATGGACCATTTGTCCTACCCTAAGGTCAGGTTTTCAGAGTGCACAAGAATTCTTCCTCCTTTTTATTGACGTTGATGTCATGTACCATTCCTGGATTTGTTACTGTAAAGTAACTACTACCAACATACCTGTCCTCTCTTCATTGTTTCCTTCAGGTCAGCCAACTCCTCTCTGAGCTCATCTCGCTCATTCTTAATGCAGTCAAAGTAATCTTTCTGTCTTTCTAGGGCCTGGACTCAGGCAGATAGCAAGAAAAAGAATGGCACAGAGAAAAAGCATATGACAGCAGAAAGATTTTCTACAAGTAAATACAAATAGCTCAATACAGGTAAAGAAATTAAAAGTGCTTTTTAAATATGTAGTAATATACATCTCAGATAACTGCCTTCTACAAGTTGCATATCTAACTTCATGTTGCACTTGTTTTTACTTTTTTCTTAGATTTTTTGAGAGTTTTTTTTTTTTTTTTTTTTTATCCAGCGAATTCTATTTTTTAGGAAATTTTGATAAACTAAATTGAGTACCAAAAGAGTAAGTGATTCTTCTCATACAGGCACTCTGCGGCAAGAAATAAAATTTGCTGAAATGCAAATGGCAAAGATCCTAAAACAGTACATCTATTGAACTAATTTCTCTGCCTTTTATATGGTACAGAAGTAGAAATCATACATCATGGAAGACCTTGAATGTATCCACTCATGAATACTAGTTTATTTACTAGTTGCTTAAGGGTAACAACACTGTTTATTAAACCAAAAGCAGTTAGTTTTAGAGAGAAACAAAAAAGCAACAAACACTAGTAGCACTATTTTAGCACAAAGAAGTACAGCAGCTAGAAGTGCAACATGGGTGTAGATAGGTTTGCCTAGCTAAGCTGGAGAGGTTACCTGGCAGTTAGTTGGACACTTCTACTTGACTGGGCAGCATACAATACTGCATGCATTAAAAATAATCCTCACCATACAGCAAGTGCCAAAGTATACACACATTTTGGCCAAGAAAATAATCCAACTAAACCTCATCCTATACATGAATGTGTAGGAATGGACTGTTACCATGAAAGAAATGAAGGTGTATACATTTGTACTGTACTTGCCTCATGTAACTTCAATATACTGAATTTTAATAATTATCTAGAATCTGTATACTAGAGCAATATTCTAAAGCATTACTCAGTTTCAACAGAAAATTCTGTCAAGTGCTGTTACACTTGATTTAATCATATGTAAATGTAACATATAAAATAAAGGCAATTCAACATGTGTGAAAACAGTAGCTGACATATTAATTTAAAAATCTGTAAATATCCTTTTATTTCCCAGCACACACTAGATCTCTAACTACTTTACAAATAGCATGAAGAACCTTAATCATTACATAATTTTGTGCTCTACTTAAAAGACACATGCATCTTTTTAATTTTTGAAGAACAGTGGAAGAGATGGAAGGGGAAGTAAGCTCACCACTTGAGAGAATGGACACAATGGCCCAGAATCACAGACACAGATTGTGTGTACTTGACAGTGACCTGTGATGATGTTGACCTTCCCCAAACATATTTTCTATCCTTACCCCCTAATAATACAAGTGTTGGAAATCAGAAAATTCTGATGGGGGAGGAAGTGCAACTGATACTACTATGTATTTCTACCTATGTAGATCTAAGTAATCGTTATTCAAAACTAGTAACATTCCTAGTGTTCGTACACTCAAGGTTTAATTTAATATGACATGGATTTTGCACAAAATCTACCTCTGCAATTCTTCTTTTGGGGCAGAAAACAGAAATCAGGACAACAAAGTCCTGCAGACAGATTTTACCATACTTATATGAGCAAAATCTGATAATATGCCAGAATCCAGAGACATTTGGAATCCTTTTTTCTAAATATTCCAAAAGCCTTCATAACTTTTATACCAAACTCAAGAGTTGCCATTACTAAATGACAATTTGGAGCTACTAAACAGTAGAATAACTGTGTATTTCAGGAATATAACACAACGCTGTAACTCAGTGTCCTCAAACTGATCTAATTTAAGATCAAATATAACCACAAATTTCAAGCACTGTAGAAACAGGACAACATATGAAGGCAGGTGTAAAACAAACTTGTGCTATTTTGTTCTGCTTGCCTCCCTTTCTTTTTCTGAAACGGCTAAAATGTCTTATATACATTGTAAAATTTGGTTACAATTTTAGTTATAAACTACACTGTGAAGCTTCGCAGTGACATCTAAAGCTGGAGTAGCATAAAAATTAGCAGTAGGAGGGAGAAAGGTTCAAAAACTGTGAGCTAAGAAAAGTATGTAAATATTTAGAGATATCAGAAAGAAAAGAGAATCATTTTTACATTTTCTTCTCTAAGAGAGTTCAATTCTGAGAATTGAACTAAGTAGAAAAATAACCAGTTATGGTGTTTACAAGAAGACAAACTGGCAGGGCAATTTTGGCTAAAGTAAAATATGTCTATCTTTTTGTCATTCTGGCTGGCAGATATATTTGAATATTGGATAAACTCAT
The DNA here is from genome assembly GCF_017590055.1 of Onychostruthus taczanowskii. NCBI lineage: Eukaryota > Metazoa > Chordata > Aves > Passeriformes > Passeridae > Onychostruthus > Onychostruthus taczanowskii. The sequence goes on from NW_024499763.1 coordinate 54,002, forward strand.
ACTGATTCTGGCAATGTATTTGAAAAAGCACAAAAATATTGCACAAATTGAGACAGTCCAATATACAAATGTGAGAAATAAGTATGGAAAGGATAGGGTAAATTAAAGATAAAAAGCCTTCAGAAGAATGTGCAGAAAACTCTAGAATGTTGAATTTTTTTATGATGGAAGAGAAAGACTGAAGCATGAAAAAAAGTAAGGATAGTTTTTGAACTGGCCACCACCAGTTAAAAGGCAGCTTTTCAAGGTCACTTGAACTCCAGCAAATAAAACAATTTTCGAAGAAATCTACATATATTGAAATACGGTATAAAGTTCAGGTAGAGAGAAATGACCCCTGAGCTGTCAAGAGGCAGACAATGCCTTTTTAAAGGCTTTCCAATTAACTCTCTATTGCCGCCAGGCAATCTACTTGTGTCCCAGAACAGCCACAAGTTCAGAGACATGTAGTCATCACCAATGACTCCTTTCTGGGACTTCTACCTGCCCAGAAGCAAAGCTGACAAACCGTGCCTGACCTACATTAGCTGCATAGTATCAGCACAGTTCTTTCTGTACCACTCTCCTTCCTACATAGGAACCTTATGGATGCTCCTCAAAAGGTCACCCACAACCATTGTTTCAACTACGATTCTCAATACCCAAAGTATTTAATGTGTCATATCAGAAAACCAGCTTGGTTCAGTGTTGCATCCAAGCTAACCAATTACACAAAGATCAGAAGTGCAATTCACTTGCAGGAATGTGCAAGTTGGTTGTAGAAGTCAATTCAAGATCATATCTTTTACCACTAGGCATGCCATCAAAAATTTTGCAAAAAAATTGTAAATTTGTATGTGTAATAGTTCATGTTACAAATTTAATTAGTACTACTTATCATTATTCAAGTTAAGTGTGTCCCATTTTCTGAAGAAGAGAAAGACTGCAAAACATTTTATTCATATAAGTTGGGAGTGGCCTTAAGTTCTTTGAAGTACACAGAATTCCTTGGGGTGTAGAGGGCATCCATCTACTTCTAAATTTAAAAAATAGCTTTCCTTCCATATTTCATTCATACCCCTATTTTTTTATCTTTCCAATTAACTGTCTCCTGGAGATCAAATACTTCTTTGGTTATGAAGTCTATATTCTCCTGCATACGTTGATTCACCTGTGGTAAATAGGATGAGGGAAGAATAAAAGAGGAAAGAGAAGTAAGGAAATGGGAAAAAAAATCCAAACATTAAAATAGATAAAGGAAACTAAGTAATAAAAGTCAACCAAAGAGTTTATGAGCATGAAATTACAGAAACAGTGTGCAGTTTAATGTAATATATTTCTCATTCATTCATGCAAGAGAATGGTCTTTTATCCTATTCAATCACTGTTGCTGGGAAAACTTACAGCAGCTAGAGTTACTTTTCTTTAGTGACTGTTCCCACTGCAGTATGTGGACCAAAACAATTTCCCTGCTATACTTTCCAGATACCTTCAAGTACCCTTTGGATCCGAATATTACTGTTAACAATTGGTTTGATTCATTTTTTACAAAATAAAATAATCTTGAAAGTATAAAGAAGGGAGTTTGAATCAAACATCCAGGAAGCAAAAGACAATTGCTGACTGCTTTCTGGTACTATATGAATACGTATCAAGTGTAGTCCTACTTTTTTAGCTGACTATCATTGCATTTTGTTCCTTCCCCTGAAAACATAATTAAATGCTTAGCTATGAAGATGACTTAAAAATTTTAAGACCTAGAGACAATTTTTTTCCTTCGTAAGAGTGAACTTGATTTTACATCTGGGAACAGAAGACAATGTCTTTCTGCAAAGAGCTACATGGCTTCAGCTAGATTTTCTGTTAGTGTTAATACATGGGGAAAAGACACAATAGGTGGTAAATACAAGTCAAACCTTCGAAGGGACTGAATGTATTTGTGACTATTTGACACATCCTATATTCTACCAAAGTAAAGACTCCAGAAAAATCTACTGCATAGTCTTAGTTCATATTCTCAAACCCCACCAAAACCCCAAACAAGAACATGCAAAGCTGTTCTTTAATTCTCAGTGCAGTCAAAGATAACAGAGCAAGCAACAGAGCCACGAAAGAAATTTTTAGGGCTTTTGCTTGTCAGCATTTATGCTAACTCAAAATGCTGATACTTAGGATAATCTTAATCCTTTTCTTCTGCTATTAAGTCATATCAACTCCAGTTCATGAAGCATAATACTTCTAAAACAAAACTGGGACTTTTCAGAAACCATTTTGAGTTACAGTACCTACCACCTAGAGAGGACAAGAATATAGTGAAGAAATAAAGGATCAATGAACTATTACACAGCTTTTGAAAATGACAGTAGGAGACTTTGGCCTATACTCTTAAAGATAATAAATTTTTACTGCAATGAAGACACAGTGGGAAAATTATGTAATAATTGGACTACAAGTTGCAACTAAAATAATTGGGAAATGGAGACCCATATACTGCTGACAATATACCTTCATATTTATATATATATATATATATATATATATCTTTATGGACCATTTTAAAATTAAGACTGATAATAACTCTAGGATTTCAGGGCAGGAGGGTTTGCTTCCAGAAACAAAAGGGAAAAGGGGAAAAAGAAGCAGGTGAGAGGGGGAAAGAACACACTGCACACCCAGCAACATGGTTGTGGCCAATAACATGCTGACCAGTATTGCTGTGTATTATTCTTGAATGGTAAGCAAACAAATATTCAGTATGGCAAATTTCAACTGTTGATACTCATAAAAATCTGAAATAAATGAAATAGAAACGTTTGGGAAAAGCAAAGAATAACATTTGGTATTATCCATGCATCAGAACTTTTAGCTATGGAAAATTATTTTGGCCACACAAATATTAATTCCGCCCTCACAACAAAGAAAAGATACTAGGAACATTCATGAGAGAACCACAATTTCTCACAAGAATTAAAGGCTTTGCAAGATGTAATACATTTGAAAACCTTGCAGAGACATTTTCAGCTTCATAAATTTAGGAGGAACAGCAGCTTAAATTCTACAAACTAAAACAAGATAAATTATTTCTTAATAATGCAAGATAATATTTAATCCTGTTTTGTGTATGATTTCCATTCAACTCTTACACCACATTTTGTTGCACAGGTTCTATCCTACACTCATATGAGCATACCTCTATCAATTCATCTCTCTGTCGAAGGCCCTCTTTAAGTTCATCCAGCTTATGCTGCAGAACACTGCAGGTGTGTTTCTGTCTTTCCAATTCCTGTATTAAATAAATCAATTATTTATATTTGAGTTATGTATGAAATTTCTGCATGGATTTGAGAAATTATACCTACCAAGCAGTTAAAAGACCACTGAAGGGGTCTAAATAAGTTTTCCAGACACTTACTACACAGAAGATTTTATTTAATAAACTGTAGAGAGAAAAAATGCCATAAAGACTTATGCCCAATATCAACAAGTAAAGCTACTCTGAGTATTTTCAACTATTCTTAATAAGTAGTCCAGGTTTCTGAACTTTATAATTAGAAAAAAAATACCTTCGACTTCTCTTCATTCTCCCTATAGAACTCTGCTATCTGTTCTTCTTTCTCCTCAATAACATCCTTTAAAGTATCCACTTGGTAAATCAAGTTGTTTTTCTCATTGTCTAGTTGGGCATTGGAAACCATAGCTTTCTTGTACTTCTCTTCAACTTCAGCTAGTGAATCCTACAGATAGCAGAAGAGTTCACATTAGTCTAACTTTTTGATGCATTGTTATAACGTTAAAATACCACCATAATGTTAAAGTATGAGACGTTAAACATTAAAATTAGGCAACCATTTTTGTTTCTGAAATATATTCTTTAGAGATACTAAGTAACAGTTTAGGTCCATTATTCAACTTTGGTCATACACAACAATGAAAAGTTTAAAAAAGCATGAAAAATACAAGATAACATTCCACTTGCATTTTCTACTCTGCCACATTCACAGCAACTCACAGGGATACAGTAGTAACATCACAGCTTCACATTCTAGTGAACACCACGTATCTATTAGGAATATCAGTGTTCTCAAGGCATACATGAGAAAAGAGTTCAGAATGAGGCAACAAATCTAACAGAAAGAATGTGGAGAATTAAATCAGTAAAAGAGACCACAAAAATAATTCCAAGAGTAGCTTTAACTTAATGCTCGCTGTTTAAGTAGCACCGTATGACCTTAGATTTAAATCTTTAAGACAGCCACATGATTCCAGTAAAAAGGATTCACTATTTAAACAGATATTTTATCTTTGGTTTACTTACTAATTTTTTTTTTTTAAAGCATGTAACTTGGTTCTCTGCCTAAAGGTGTACATGCCTTGCTATATAGCCCCTTAAACAAATCTCTCCCATTTACCATTTTATCTTGTTTTTAGTTATAGTTGGGGGTTTTTTTTGTCAGAGTTGTAACAAATATCAACCATTTAAATACTTAGGAAACTATCACTCCAGGCGCTTTTAAGCATGCCTTTATTTCAATATGCATTATATAGGGGTTGGGACTACATTATCTTTAAGGTCCATTCCAACTCCTTAACATTCTATGATTTAAAAATAACAAAAACTGATTTTCAGAGTCCTAATTTTAGAAGTGAAAAATAACTATTAAGCCAATCCCTGGACAAAGTAGATCTAAGCCCTACTACAAATGTCTCTGTGCATCATGTAATCTGTTCCTTGAAGGCATAAGTAGCATTATCTCAATTTTTAAATATTTGTATTTTGACAGTAGAAGCACTAGCACAGGAAGGGCATGAAGCTTGGGTTTCCAGAAAATAGAGCCCTACAACTAATATATTAAGAAGGTGGCAACAATCTAAGTTTTCTAAGAAAATACTTAAGATCAATATCTGCTAAACAGTAAAATTATGCAATCATTTTTGGTTTAGAATTATGGTCATGTCTTCTCTTTAGAAATACTAAGTCACAGTTCAATATTCTGTTATGAGAAAGTAAAAAAATTCCCTATCCCCAAACACTATTCCACGCACTATTCCGCACTGTAAATCTCCAGTTTGGGAAAGCTGTCCTTAGAGTATTTATTTTATCTTTTATAATTTTATCATAATCACATATAATTATTTCACTGAATTCTGGAAATATCTAGAGAAATAGAATTTTTTGAAACCCCAGAAAAAATAATTACAGATCAGAAGAGACAAAACAGTGTAAGTTGTGAAAATATAAGACAAGTACCATTATAGTCTAGGAAGTAGTAGCAAACAGCAAAGATGACTCAGGATAAGAAAAAGGAAAAAAAAAAAAATATATATATATATATATAAACATAAGTGTGTGCAAGTAATTCTGAAGATTAAAACCAGAGAAAGCATTTCTTTTTGTGATGCTGTAAATACAAATCTTGTAAAGATTGGCAAAACAAAATGCTAGATAGAGCTAGCAAACCTCAAGACTTTCAAAGAATAATCCAGTTTAGAGTTAAAAAAAGGTAATATTAGGATTATAATGAATGCTATAGTAATTTCACAGGGAGGTATGAAATGCAACAAAAAAACATGTGACTAGGAAAAAAGTCCAGTTTGATTATTTCTCTAAATGTGGTGACTGGGGTCATGTAGTAATTTAGTTCAGCAGAGATCTCAGAATGCCAGCTGGTCCAATCTCCTAACTGAAGAGGGTCAACTGATGTTGTATCATGCTTTTGTTTTATCAGTAGGTCTATGGTTTGATTTGTGATTTAGTGTTTTTCCTTGGTGCTGTTTTTTCTTTTGTCCCCACCCTTTTCCCAGAAATGTCATCGGCTAGTTTTTATTTCTCCAAATTTTACCCATTTCCTAAAACTGTTTTTTTTCCTTGGAAGTTTATTGGTTCATTACTGTTATTATTCCCCACCTAGGTTTTTACTTCCAACTCTCCTGATTTGTTGGAAGTTGGGTCTGCCCCTGCTTTTCCCCTGAGATATAAGTCCTTGTTGGCCCTTAATCGGGGCCCAGGAAGAAAGAGGGGAAGAAATACCATCAAATAAAGTTTCCCTGGGACCCGTGTGCGCTGCCTGTGTTTTATACTGCGCCGAATCAACTGACAACTGGGATTCCACTGAGCTCCAGGGGGAAAACCTGCCTCCCCCCACTCTTAACATCAGCTAGCTGGGGAAAGAGAAGCGGCAAACTGAGATCAGGCTGCTCACAGCTCATCTCCATTTTAAGTATCTCCAGAAATCTAGACTGCACATGGTCAAACTTGCTGGATGACCTGCACCAGTGTTTGCTTTCCTTGTGAAAACTCTTCTTTCTTGAGTTCCAATTGGATTTTTCTGCTCCTACAACTCAACTTTTGTCTGTTTTTTCTTTCCCTTGCAAAGAAGTCTGCCCTCTCCACAACCTCCTATCAGACACACTAAAAACAGCAACAATACTTCCAACCACTACTTCAAGACTTATCAAAGCCGGTTGTCTCAGCCTGTTACTATATGCCATGTGTTCCAGGTCTCCAACCTTAAAAAACAAGACTAGGCTGGGGCTTAAAACACTGCATTAGAATGTCATTAATTAAAAAAAATAATGGCAGGGGAGGATGAATCTGCAGTTACTAAAGAGGAATAGATTGATTTGGATACTCAAAGTGAAAACTGCTTCTGAGAGAGAAGCTAAGTTATGTCTAAGTCTCTGTTGGGTAAAAAAACCTGAAACATTGCAAAGACTTCTTTGCAGCTGTCCTCTTTTCACATATTACACGTTCCCAATGATTCAAGAATTCCATGCAGCTTCGGGGAGTCTTCCAGTTTGATTTGAAATAACTTCTGAAACAGTTGAAGGACGCTGTAGAATTTTTAAGGATGAAGCAGTGGGAATGGGATGGAATTAAAACATATAAGGCTCTGCATATAACTGAAAGCTATGAAGAAATACCACCCACAACTTTATCAGTAAAGTGCTACAAAACTTAGCTTGCTCAGCTAGAACAAGATGATTCAAGCTAACAGACATCAAGAGAGTGCACTGTTAACAGCATAAAAGAAAAATTTTGAGGAAAGAAACAGAATTCCTTTCCAGCTGACGCAAAGAAATGCATAAAGAAGCAACAATCAAACTGAGACACCAAAAAATTTGAAGACCTAACTAAACCAAAACCAGCAACATTAGAGTTTATCCTGCTGTTTATACTGATACCCAGTATATTTGTAGGTGGGTAAAACCCACACTTTTAGCATCATAAGGGCAACCAGAAAGCTCAGAAGGTAGTGTGATTACAAATCCCCATTAGTCCAACACTGGAAAAAACCAACCAACCAACCAAAATCCCTAACATCTAAATGCAGTGTAAAGCAGGTATCCTGGTAACTCTTCTATAACATACACAAGGCAAAACTGATCAAGTACAAGTTGAAAAAAAGGCAGTACCTTCCTAATTAAAAAAAAAAAAAAAAAAAAAAAAAAAAGTTCCCAAAAGAATCTATGGAATGTGAACTAACCTAGGAATATATAATTCAATATTAGCAACAACATAAAATGCAGTTCAATTCTGAAAGCCAAGCATAGATTAAGATTCTACTATTGCATACTGTGCTCTTTGGTAACTGCAATGGATTACAATAAATAATAATCCATTAACCACAAGTCAGAACAATAATCATAACATCCTGGCAAACACATAAAGGAGTGAGAGTCAGATCAATTCTGAAAATACGAAGCGGTCTCACATTACACTTGATCTATGGCTCATACGTCTATGTCTAATAATCCTGTAATCTACTACTCTTTCAAGTCCTTTTAATATTCATATGTCAATATAAGTAAACCAAAACATACTTCATCTGAACATACTGTTACCAGATTTAAAGTTTCCTTTAAAGGTAAAGTTATAAAGAGGAAATAACTTTTGCTACACTAAACAGCTCGTATTACACATTTTCCCCTTACTATATGATCTGATATATTGTTAAATTGAAGAAATTCAAGTAAGCTGATAAATACATCACCGTTACATGCTCTAATACAAGAAGCATTCATTTAATTCAGTCTCTAGATGGATATAAAACATATGAAAAGTTCTCTGTACTTTTACGTTAAACCACTCATAACTAGACAACAGAAAAGAGAACACAACAAATATCTTGGAAAAGATTTGTAAGCCCCATAATTTTTTGAATTCTCTATCCCTTCAATACAAAACAGTGAAAAGTAGGATTATTTTAAATTTACTGCACTGTAAATTGTGTGAAAATATATAAAAGAAAGGCATCCATACTAGTTTAAACAAGTCAAAATACAGACAAATCTCCTGTGGAAGACTAGTACACCTAACACCTAGCAGAGGTAGTTAGCTCAGTGTGCTGCTGCAGTACAAACTGCAGATTGCACCTTTGGTATGGGGAAATGACTGGAGCTTCCAGCAAGAGCGGTGATCGGGTGCAGACCCTTTGCACAATAAGGTGCATGGGAACCTGTGGCACCAGCCAGGTAACCAGCCACTCAGAGATACAATGGGAGCCAATGGCTCAGCAGGAGGACCCAAGCCCCCGTGTGCATGGACTGTGGATACAAAAGCCCACGGATTGCTTGGTTTAGGGTCCCTCCTTGGCAGCACCCAGCTTGATCTTGAGCTAGTTTTGTGTGACTCTGCCATGATTAAAGTACTTAGAAAAATCTGATGTCTGAGACTCTGTTATGGGAAACCTGTGGCTGAGCCTGTAGGGAAACCTTGACTGACAGTGTGAGAATGGTGTGTGCAGCCAGTCTAGCGCAGCATCCATTGACTCACTTGGTGACTCACTGTAGGGTTTTGCTCCCAGCAGTGAAAGTCCGGGGTGGTGGGAATGTGACTATCACTGTGGATGCAGGATTGCCAGACAGCAAAGTTTCCTTAGCACTCATTATCCTAATGCTGAAAACAACCAATCTGTGATTTAGAGAAAATAATGGGACTATAAACCAGCATAAATGATTATTTTTTAATGGCAAAAAATTAAAACAAAATTAATTTTCTCCCGCAAGCACTACGCCTGCCGAAATTAACTGCAGTACATCTTTCAAAATTATTATTTTGCTTTTGCTTTATATTATGAACTATTTGCTGAAACTTAGAGGACTAATTTTTAAGTTCTTTACCATAATTATCGCCTATTTATTTGTTCCCCATTTAATACCTAGTAATTATTTTGTATATCTGTTTATTTGCTAACAAATCTCTAAGAATATAAACTGAGCACCTCATTATCAGAAAACACCTATATATATAAAAACATTAAAAAGTATTAACTCTTCTAACGGTAATCAAACAATAAATATGCAATCTCGTATACATTTTGAACTGATGGTCTTCATGCATTAGAAGTTAGATACATGCTTTAAAGAAATTTAAAAATTTGTTAGTGAAGCCACTATACATTAGTGAAACTGGTGATAACTCCATTATGCAAAACACCCATTCAGAATGCATGCTTGGGAGGAGCCCTGATACCTTTAATTCTTTAAGTCCCTGCATGTATCTCCCTTCTACATCATGTATCTGGTCCTTAAGATCATAGATATCCTGCAGGACATAGGAATAAACCATTGCATAAGAAGTATGAGAAAATAATTTAAAGTTGAAAAAGCATTAACAGGTTTACATGCACTTCTGTCAAATGACAAAGCCTGTAATAATTCCCAGAAATTAAAATTAATTCACAACAACTTGATGGAAATTAAGATTTTGTTTATAACCCTAACTCCAAGACATCTCAAATAGGACAGAATTGTTTGAAATTCGACAAACAAAGCTTAATAAGGTAAATGCTTAAACCATAACTCTGAACACAAACCAAGACAAAATACCAAGAAAGTAAAAAAATACTTCATGATTGAAAATAACATCCTCATAGCATTTTCTTATTATAATAGAAGTTCTGTATTAAAAAAAAATCTTCCTATTTAAACTAGTTCCAAATTCTCTAAAAATGCAATTCACCCGTAATTCACTGAGGGAGGCATCCGGATCCACCAAATTACTTGCATCTCCACTTCCTCTCCTAGATGAGTTGCCACTCTGAGGAGCTGCACTTACTGAATTGCGAGATGAGGGCTTAAAAAAGGGGAAAACATTGTGTCAGGAATCATATGGTTATTTCTGGTACTTGATAAAACTCTTCAAAGTCTTCTTCAAAGACTTCTTCAAAGTCACAGAACAGTTTTCTCTCTGGTCTTTCTTAATACTAGCTTACAGACAGTATTTTCAATTGAGTATTTTTCAGCATCTGTGTTTCTTCTTGGTAAAATGCTGGTTTCTTGTTGATGACTTAGTGTATCAGAACATTAGAATTTTGAGTCATCTATCCAGAAGATATTCATAATCAGCTAATAGTACTGTAATATAATATATTTCTAGTACTATATAATAGTACTAGAAATACTGTAGACATTGACAATATTATTAACTCTTATAATTTCTGCCATCCAGGATTCAGAAGAAAACCAACAATGAGAATCTATCATACGGATTTTTATAGCTTTAGCCTCCTAAATTTTAGTCTTTACTGGTAAGTATTTCTCATTTATGAAAAATAAGTTGTATAGAAAATTATTACTGGCCAAAAGTAAACTAAAGAATAAATTTTTTTCCTCAAGAAATAAAAGTCATAAACCACTAACTCTGGACAATAAAAAAGTATATCTAAAAATATTTTTGCAAGCTAACCCTGACAAAAATACAAAGAATACACAGAATGTACACTTTTTGAATTATTTCAACACTTGTGATTTGTGAATGAACACTGACTTTAAATAATTTTTAAAGTTTTTTTAATTTTAAAAACTCTTACCCTTGAAAATATTTCTGAATGTGACTTTTCACTCTTTTCTTCCAGCTGAAAGAGAATAGGGAACACGATTACCTTTCGTAATAAGGAACTACTGAATTGGTATCTTTTATTCAAAGAGACTGAGAAATATTTTTAAATTAAACCATTTAAAAAATTCCAGATGTTAGCATGGATCAAGACAGGAAAAATAATATTTAACTTAAAAAATAGTTTTTACATTTATTTTGCAATTGAGGTAAAGTAAAAAGCTTGTAAAGAAAAAAGCCAGAAACCTTTCTTTAAAGTTTTTAAAATGTCATTACCAGTGCTGAGCAACAAAACATGCCTATTCTTAAATTTCAAGTATATTTAAATATATGTTTCAAGTAATATTTAAATTTCAGGAGTAATCACTACAATACTAGATGGCATAACAGATGCAAAGCTTCATGCAGGTACACTTCAGGCAGTCAGTGACAGCAGGGTGAATGCCGCAGTTAACAGAAAACACATCTGTACATTCAATCTCTTTAGTGTCACCTGCAATTACATCACAATAAAACTGGTTCGGGTAAAAGCCTATAACTGAAGTGTACGAAGTAAAAGCAATCTACAAAATAATTTCAATTCATATTCTATCTACTGAAGACTAAGGAAAAGAACTACCACACTCCCTTCTTACTTAGGAAACTGCTATTGCAAAATTCTATTGTAGATGTTCACATTTTCTACATTTCTATGAATCAAAATAGGTGGGATTAGACACATATTTAGTATGGTCTCTCACATATCCTGCTTCTCAAAGAATACCTGTTTTTCTCTATGCCAGGGAGAAGAGTTTTGGAAGTCTATTGCAATCACAGAAGAAACAAACACTACTTTATAAGACTTTTCTTTTTCCTCTTTATTGTGGTTTCTAAAAAAGCAACATTGCTTCTTCATGACAAATTCACTACCTCAAATAATGTACTGAAATTATAGATTACAAATATTTGTTACCAGTGTGATGATACAATGATGTGAAGAATCCAATTGATCTGAAGGATACATTTAGACTAACCTAAATAAAAATATAAATTTCAAATCTAATGACAAATAATGATGATAACACAAGCAACTAAGAAGGCAGCATAACTACCAGTCTCAGCCTCCACATTTCTTTTAGCAGAGCATTAATTTCAGAAAGCTTTATTATGGGAAAAAACGCTGAAGTTTAAGCTGGAGACATAATTAGTCTTTCATTATTTGAGAATGATACAGATGAAAAATAACATGAATTATTACAACTTATATAGCACTGTAACAGTATTAAAATATCATCTAAATGGTAAGCCACAGAAAGTGATTGTGAGCGCAAGTCTAGCTCTCAGCCTCCCATTCAAAGCACAACCACAGCCAACAGATGTGGTTTGATCTAGCAAACTGTCACCAGCTCCTGAACACAGAGGTTCTGCAGCCTTGCTGTAAGCTGACAGACTGGAACAGTAACGTCCTTTTGGAGCTTCTTGGAGTGTCTGGTCTGAACTCTTAAACTGCAGTGTGAGGTTGCTGGCCCTTGTTGCACTGCTTGGCAAGGGTACAAAGACTTTGGCTCTCACCTAAGCAAGCAATTACACGCTGCTGATCAACACATACCATTCTTTCTGCTCAACTAAATAAACACAGTGCTCCCAGCCTCTCTGCCTACCTACTGCATCTGCTAACCCTAAATGCTGTTTCAAAAGATATAACTAAGAACAGAAATTTGCCTTTTACTCCATGCTATTAAACACAAAAGTTTAGCCTGCAAGTAACAAGAATATTTAGAAGTTACAGCAGCAAGAAAGAGAAGGTGGCTAGGTTGGTATAAACAATGTTCAGCCTAAAGGGAGCTGTGTTGTGTTGCAGGATTCATTTGGTGTGTTCTGTTACTCCCTAAAGCTATAATGGTTCGGTCCTGGGATCCCCCTTCCCCCTCCCCTGGAACCTCTCTCTCTGAGAGTGTCAATTCGTTCTCTCCTCCCCTGTTTCCCTGGTTACCTTCTGTCAATCCCTCCCCAAGTTCCTGTCCATCACCCACTGTCTCCTTCCCATATTCCAGAAAGTTCTCCTTTCTTCGGTGGGTGATTGGATCGGGAACAAGGGTCCCTCCCTGTCACATTCCCTACTGGCTAGCCGGCATGTTTCTCACAAGTTTGTTCACTCCCCAGTTCAACCTCATTGGTCAATGTGTCGTGTTCCCACCCCCGTTATAAGCTGCTGTTTTCCCTGACTCGTGGTCCCTGCTCGGCTGGTGCACCTGGAGTTAATACAGGCTCTGGATTTTACCCCCGAGGAGGGTCCCTCTCTTCATTCTTCTACTTCGCCTGCCTGCTGCTCCCTGCTGCCCCTTGCTGAGGCGCTCCCGGGACGCCCCGGCGCATCTAGGGAGTGCCCCCCCCGGCTGTCGGCTGCCGTGCCTTCAGCTCAGCCGGTGCGACCTCCTCCCCGCCCCGGGGGAGTAGAGAGACTCGGACAGCAGCACAGCAGAGCTGCACAGGAAAACCATCATGGTAATTTTCCTGTAACATGATCTCTTGATTGACATGGGATTCTGTACAAGTGCATAGCCAGCAAGGAGTGCTTCTGTAATGGATTCTGAAAAAAATCTCATATGGGATGATGGAACACTAAAATGCACTAATGCAGGCACAGATATAAGTATCTTTGTCACTAAAAGAAGTAATAGCATTCCAAAAGCACACAAAAACCTCCCTAGCATGGTTAATTTCCATAAGAAAAAAATGTAAAATATTTGGGTCTTTAAAAGATTGTTAAGCTTATCACACACACACAAAATTGTGAAGTGTTACACTTGTCACATGCTTCTAGCAACAGGCAAAATCTCCTTTAAAAGAAGGAGCATGCTTTTTAAAATTTCACTCAGTACATTTTTATATGAAAGCAAGTCCCAACTCCGCAATAAACCAATTTGCAATTAAGTAATTTAGAATGCTTTAACAGTATTTACTCTTTCAGAGTATGAAAAGAAAATCTGTGGTTTTGCTGTATTCACCAAAGTGTAAATAAAAAGCATTACACTCACACTATTCAAAACTTGGCCATAATCTGCATCAGAAACAATGCTTCCCCTGTGGCTGGAACGACTGAAATAATCAGCAGTAGTTTCACTTTGATCAGAAAAATCAGAGGACTTCAAAAGATAAGGAGAAGGTGAAAGAGAACTGAAGATGTTCATTCACTGAATGAACAAAAGTTTATTAAAAACAAAAAAATCCTACTTTAAATCTCCATTATTGCATTAAAAACAATGAACATTTATTATTGATTCATCTTCCTCAATTAGAGTTATATAAAAAAACATAAAACCAGATTGTTGTATTCCGTTTTATTAAATGGTATGCTCTGTCTCACCCCTCCGAAATGTATGGTATATTCTAAGCCTGTGGTCCTGCCCTGAACCATCCTGTATCTGTCATCCCATTGGCCCAATGTGATTCCACGCCCACTTCAATTCCCCTCTTAAGCTGTGCTAGGAGATCAGTCTGGCTCTTAGCCATTACGCTCTCTCAGCCTCTTCCCCACTCTTGCCCCTTCCCTCCCCTAGGCTCCCCCTCCTTCCCCCTTCCCCCCTTTTCCCTCAGTAGCCATGCTGTACCCGGGGTTGGGACCCCAAATAAACCTTCATCTGATCAGCACCCTCAGAAGCCGTGTGGAGTCTCCTTGCCTGCCTGCTGCTGCCAGCCAACTCACAGCCTAGGGGGCCCTCCGGGGACATCCCCGGGGTGCCCCCACCTCAAAACGCACCACAACACCAGATACCAAAGTGTTTAGCATTAATTTAAAGTCAAATACAAACGACAAAAATTAAGTTTGCAGATCATAAAATACAGATGATATAAACTGATAAATGAAAACTATTTTTCTCTACAAATGTTGTCTTTTTTTCATATCAACACAAACCCAACAGTGCTAGCTATAATCTGGGCTTCTTCTCATTCCTAAATTTAAGACGTCTTACACTAGAAGGCAAAGTTACTCCCCAAAGATATATGTCAGACTGACACCTGAAAAGGTGGGGGAAAATGCTAGTGCTACACATTTCTTGTTAAAAAAGGCAAAATATATCCAAGTGCAATTACATCTGCAATGGGAATTCAAATGACACATTTGACTGAGATACATTATGCCATGTAAAACACAGTATTAAATGGGAAGAGTGGAATTATCATAAGCTTATTGATAACATTCTACTTCAAAAGGCAGAAAGTTAAAACTAAATACAATCTTCACAGTGGAAGTGATTGTAGGAGAAAAAAAATCCTTCTATGAAGACTTTGAAAATATATTGTCCTTATCCAATTCTCACAATTTAAAGAAAAATTCTTTATTCTTGACATATGTGATTAAAAGCTAGCAAGGTTAAAAAAGTTACATATATAACTGTATACAAAAAACAGTTTATTGGTGAACACCTGGCTCAGATTATGCTATTTTAGGACTACAGAATTTGTATTTGTTGTCACTGCTATATTATGTTCTATTTCTCTGACAACAAATTTTCCAGCTATTTTTCAGCTACCTCTATATTTCAACTAGTATCTTAACTTTCATTAAATGTAGCTAGCTAGGTAAATTTTGATAGTTGGAAATTTGGCTAAACTGTCCTATTGCACTTGCATTTCACAAAGTATAGAGATACTGAACAGAATTTTTATTTCTTATGATTACAGCAAAAGAACAACTCAGGCTACAATCTATGATGGATTTTTATAATTCAAAATCCACTTCTCTTTGCTGTTGAAAGATCCATATACCTAATAAACCTTGCTGTCCCTCCTTCCATACTTTTTGTTGTACTAGTATCTTTCCCAATAGGTTCATCAAAACTTATACATTTTAAGATGCAGAAGCATCATACAGTTTCTCCCAGGTGTTTTCTACCTTTTAGATCTCTCCTACTTGCTCTTCTGATTTTCAGAGAGAACTAAACTGACTTCAAATGCATTATCCAGAGTAAAACCAAAATACAAGCCACAGAAACAGTAGGAAATTAATGTTACATTAGTCATAAGATTTTTACCTCATCTGCTTTTCAGGATTATTTCATTAAACAAATGCTTTGAACTCTATTAAGCATTCACTAGTGTGAATGTACCTTGGCATTACTGGTATAAGATATACATAGTGAGATCTGATATATATTTATTTATATATATATTCCTATATATCTTGAAGTAGTTTTAAGAAAGTATCTCGGTGTTAAGAAAATCTAAGAAGACAAGTAGCATTTTCACAATGCAAGAGACTATATATATATATATGTCAATACCTGTTACATTTTAGAACTTCATAATGCAACAGCAAAATTACCTTTTTCCTAAACTCTCAAAAATTCACTGATATCTCTTGTAGCTAAAAGCATTCGTTTCTGACAAATGTGGTTTTATTTGTTTAGTACATATAACACTGTTAATATGTGAGAAATTTTTAAAAGGACTAAGCATTTCAATTTAGCCCATACTAGAACACTGATAACTTATTTTGTTTTGTGTGGTGTGACAAATGAGCAGCTATATTAATGAAACTCAGACAATTGTTCTGTGGCAGAAGCAAAATAAAACTCTTTAAAATCACTTTGCAGCACAAAGAGCCAAGTTGAGAATGACACTTTTAATACAATACAGACCCAGAAACAAATTTTTCTCATTTTGGATACTGGTTATCATAAAAATAAATTATCAAACTTCTTACTGCATGATGTAACAGTTTCCATTAATCCTCTTCCCCAAAGAAAGACTTTTCCACATGTACTGTAGTGTGTTTCATGTGCTTGCCCCATCTATGACATAGGGTGGTAATCCCAACAATGTGCTATACTTCAGTTACTAGTTGTTTATTACAAATATGAAACAGATATTTAGAAAAACAAATTCCTTCTACAGTTTACTGTCCTACTGCTAAAAGTTTACATCTTGTTAAAAATCATACCTCTGACAAATCAAAACTTCTTTGCGAAATGGAAAAATCAAATCTGTGTGTTGCTCAGTGAAACAACCACAAGTAGACATACTATAACTGCTGATGTGTTAATACCAAAACATTCATCAAATCGTGCATAGGAATGCTCACCACAGGACTACTTCGGACTGAGTTTGCTCTTGAAGAATAACTGCATTCAGATGGCTAAAGAAAAGTTATGAAGGACACTTTCACAACTTTCATAGATTTTTGTCTGCAGAAAACAAAGATAATGAAAGAAACAACCAGAAGCCTATAACACTAAGAATGCAAGAACCATTTGAGTTATGTCATTCATCACCACACAATGAGGCCTGACAAAGAAGGAATGAAGTACCATGTATATCCAGACTCAGCCATTATCATGCCACACTCATATGCTGTAATTCCTATGCACAGTCACGTACTCTGTTATCCTATCTACGTATTTCCAGTTAGTAGCATACTTCTTGAGTAAAAAAAAAATTTTAAGATTCGCAGCAGCATTTACTACTACTAGCAAGAATGTCTATTTCCATGTGTCACTTAAGAATTCCCTTAAAAAACAGCCAAATACTTTAAAAAATCAAATCTTAACTAGTTGCATAACTGAATTAAACATTTAAATTACAATTTGGTTTTAACTGCTCTGCAGAAGTTTTAACACACCCTGGGAACTGAACCTATGCAGTACACTTAGTGGTTTTATGTTACAGTCACTCATGCACATTCTCCTGAGTTATGTTTAAAGGTGTAAGGCTGAAATCTATTTATGCAGTGAATAATAAAAGCAGCTCTGAGAAATGCAACTTAAAAAGAAAAAAAATTACCATTTCATGCTGCTTTGCCCCTCCCTATGAAGAAACCACCAGCAGAAATTAGAAGTATATATGTATCAGAGTTATCTGCAATAGCAGTCTTTACTGTATTGCTCTCTCATTGAATCTTCTAACATTTTCTTGAGAACATACACAAAAGCCAAAAATAGTAAATCATCTATTTGTAATCCAAGTGCAAAAGAAGATCTCACTAACTAATTAAAAACACTACACAATATTTGATGGTTTTTTAAATAGGTTTAGCATGTCTCTAAATGGCAGTGTAAGATGGATTTGAACTACTACAGCAGCAAAAGGCATAAAGTTTCAGACATTCATGCCAGCTTTAAAAGATAACTTTTTGCAGAGCTACCTTAGCCATTCTTATGGCACTACTAGCTACTCTTGATTTTGTAAAGATGCAGATTAGGTTTTCATGCTACTGCATTTTTTTATGTTTATTAAATATAAACATGGCATCCTATTTAAAAGTATTCAAGGTGTATTTACCACAAACTTCAGTAGTCTCCTGATTTCCATCCAAATGCTTCACTTTTTAAAATACTGGTTTTGGTGTTATACATGCAGTTGTTATTTAGTATGTTAGAATTAACTTATTCTAACCCCAGTGTTCTTCAACATTATTGTTGCATTCACTTAACTTTATGCTTGCTTATAAAAAGAGCAGTAAAACAGCAACTGCTAAAATACTTTAAAGAGGCAATTTAACAACATTAAGAAAATTAAACTGAATGCCTCCAGAAAATCATACACAGAAAATGCAACTCCAAAAAATGCACATGTAATACACATGCACATGTGCAAAATGCACATGTCAAACCTCATGGCCATACAATACAAATTTGAGGCAACCATGCATATGGTGCTTACAAAACAAACTGATACTTCTTATCAAACCAGTATTTAAAGTAGACACCTATGAAGAAAAGTGTAATTTTATATTTATATTGGGCCATTCAAACATCTAAAGGTAAGTAAAATATTGTTTTACATTGTACTAACCCTGTAACTCCTAGATGGTGCCACTGGATCACTGTATAGAGAAGATGACTATAATGTGAAGAACAGAACAAGTCAGAAACACTTTTTCTGCATACATAAATTTTAAAATTTATTTTCTATAATCCACTAAAGTCCTAAAGATTTAAATACTAAATTTTAATCTATCTATAGTAGACAGAAACTTTCAGGAAGGGTGGAAGAGCCTCCAAGAAAATCTGTTATTTTTGAAATCAATTTAAACATTATTAAACCAATCTAGTATTTTTTCAAGTAGATTTGTGGAAGAGAGTGAAGAAATTAAGGAGTTCTCAAATAACATGTCAGTTTTCTCTAGCTAGTTATTTAAACCTGGCCATGACCACAGCTGCAGGTACTGGAAGATATTACTCATCTCATTATATATCAGTATTTTATAATTTATGTTAAGATGGAAAAAAGTATTGCAATGGTGCTAAACATTTAAGACTTCTTTTTGTTGTTTTTAAAAGACAGGAATTTGACACAGCAACTGTTACAGCTGCTGGTTGTTTCCTGTATATCATACAGAATCATGACACAGCAGTTATTTTAAATTTAAAACCTCACATGCAGAACAGTGTAATCTGCATGTTACACATTAATTTTATAAAACACAACCCTTACAAGCAAAAAATACAATTGTTATTACTTTTAACTGTAATAATTGCAAGTGTCATAGAGAGATAAGTTAGTGTCATATGGCATAAGTAAGCAAAACCACATATATGTATTTTATATAAATAATTCAATTAATATAGAAAGAGGAGACAGACCCAAACATGGTAGAAAGGAACTGGTTTACTATATCCAATGCTGCTATAATTTCTTTGATCACAGTAAATTCCACTCTGAGGGGTAAGGAAGGAAAGAAGAGAGAAAAGAAAGGTTGCATCTGTACATCTTGCAAACAAAAGTTTTATCTTAACATTACCCAAGTGTTCCCAAGCTTAGATCTTGTGCAAAATGCTGCAACGTTTTCCCTAATGTTTACCCCAAATCCATTTAACTTTCTTAAGGAAGTAAATAATAAAAGCCTCAAAATTACTATGTACTTTGTATATCAGCATTAACTGTATTTCTAATGCCATGCTCAAACAAAATAGTAACTAATTTTGGTATTTTTCCTCCATAGTAAAATAAAAATTCCAAAAGCTTGACAAGTGCAGCAAGAAATACATGAAAAACATAACTGAAAAGACTTGCTAATAATTAGTACAATTATTTACTTTATCTTTTTTACATTACATACCTTTATGAATCAAAGCATTTTGGGGAGGGAGAATAATAGAAAGTCCTAATAATTGAATTGGGGCTGGATGTTTATCTGACACTAGCATAGTCTGTACCCTACCACTATTCTTTACATCAAGTGCACACACTGAAAGTCTAGCAATTATATTTTGGCTTATTTCTGTTGTGTTTTGACATGCTCTACACAAATTGCATATATATGCACATGTGAGGAAAAAATTCATACACACATACAGAAAAGAAAAACCAGACAGATAAAAACAGAGCAAAAAGTAGCGCCTGCAGCATACAGCACTTCTTATCTCAACAGGCAACAGAAAGCAGAAATATTAATATTGCTCATTTGTTTAGGAACTAAGGGAACAGCCCTTCAAAAGAACATTAAAAAATGCTATAATACAATAATAAGTAAATACAAAATTACTTCAGCCTAGTCTCAACACAAGCTGTTTTGATCCCCCCAACCCTTAATTCAGTTGCTAATTCATCAGTACCAAAAACTGTCTGAAAAACTACATCCAAAATATTTTCATTTATTGACACTATTTCCACCTGTTAAACACCAAACTTTCTGGAATTGTTTCTACATAGTCAAAATAATCCTCATGCCTTTCTCAATAAATCACTGGATTAACATCAAGATCTCTGGCAAATTCAATCTGCTGTACATCTACATTTAAAATGTTTCTAACTATTTGATAGAGGACAAAGGGGGAGTAATAGAACACATATCTCCATCCCAACTGAATAAACTTTAATCCAGAGAAGTGCCACCTTTAAACAGTTCCAAGAGCCCTTTCCAGGCCTCCAGCAAAACAACATTTCTATTCATCTGATTCCATTGATGGTATTGCACTGATACAAAAACAGTTTCAAACACAAATTGGAAGTCAGAATCTGATCAATATGAGGGTGGTTTTTTTTTTCCTAAAAACATTTATGCAAATGTCAGGAAGCTAACAAATTTATTCATGATGCTACATGCTGTTATGGATTGATTTTGGCAATAGTGTTAGTGCTTTTATGAAAGGTGTATTTCTAAAATGGTTACTGTGAGACGTGATTTGGAAACAGAACAAAACACGCTTTACCTTGGGAATGGAGGGGGAAAAAACATTTTATTGATTTACAACACAAAGACAAGAGGGAAATAAAAAGAAAAAGACTACACACAAAAATCTACAATGGAAAACTTCTAAAATATTTTTTTCTCTTTCTATCTTTCTAATACTATCACACTATATGACAAGACTGTAATTCCTAATTTAGCTACCACTCCTCTAATACTTAATTTTCAGTTCAATATCATTTTTACACAGTTTTTTTTTTTTTAGTTTATTAGGAGAGAGGAGGGGTTTTTTTGTACTATGGGCTTTTTTAGGAAACACAGTTGGAATTTCTTGTGCTTCTATGTCACACGTGGCAGCCGCCTGAAGAGAATTTGCTGTGGTGAGTATTTCTTTTATGTTTAGTGTTCTTACTACTGTCTATGGATTTAAACTGCTTTTCAGGTTTTTTTAAGAATGTATTGCTCAGTTTCAAGAAGTGTCAGTTTTTTACTATTGGGACGTTTGTCTTCTCTATATTCATTTTTTTGGGGCTTGGGGGTTTTAGGAACAGAGATTTTTTCTGTTGAAGGCAGACAGCCCTACTACAGCCTCCCCATCAGTCTTTGTTCCTTTTACTTCTTTTTGTAACAGCTTTGTCACTCTTGGCTTTTGGCTAACTGCTTCTCTTAAGCTGTAGTTTTTAAATTACAGGAAGAAATTGGTTCCGTCTCATGGCTAGGTAAGAGAAAAGTCTAGCCAAAGGCTACTCTTAATCTCTTTTATCTAGGGCGCTTTTTATCTGGTGATATTTCTTCCCTTACTCAAGCTGCCTTCTTATTTCCCTATCTTCTGTCTCCTCTCAATTCTTAGTTATGGAGGATCAGTGTTTTTACAGCTTTTATTGTCTTAGCATAAAAGGGGCTAAAACTTCAGCCGCGGTTTGCTGTCGGCTGGGCACCTTACCTCCCTCTTTTTTCTTCTCGGCCATGATGCTGGCACAAGATATCAAATTTTAAGCCAGCACGGTGTCTCTACCACTCTCTCCCGGAGCCGGGGTGGAGGGTGGCTGTTTGAAACATCTCAGATCTTTTTTACTCTTGCATTTCGCAGGGGCTCCGGCCTCCCTTCCCACAGGCTGCATGGTCTCTCCTTCCCTCACCCAGAGGTAGCTGGGCAGGAGAGGTCAGATCAACTTACTGACTGGACTTGAAAGAGAAAGTCTTTTTGGGAATCTTTTGCTTTTAACCCTTGCGTGTTCTCAGAGGCGTATCCAGGTCTTCAGTAGCCACACCAGGTGTTAATTTTCAAATCTGGCCACTGATTGGTCTGAACACAGCTTTCCCAGAAACTCACTTCCTGGTCAAACCACAACACATGCTTAGTATATTTATAAGGAATATTATATGACAAAACTACCCAATAAACCATCATGAGAATAAAGAGCTTTCTCCTTTGAACTTTGTGATTAAGAGTAAGCATGACTCTAAGAATGAAATTTAGAGAATTAATACCATTATGTAACAGCATCTTCAATCTTAAAATATAAAGACAGATATAAGGATTTAAGAGTTTTATCACCTAAAGCAGAAACAACACAGGAAATTCCAAATACCTAAATAGAAAAAAATAGGCCACACTTCTATCATTGTGTTAAAAAGAAATGGCAATTGAAACTATAATTAACCCTATCCTCATTAATATAGACTTTCCTTAAAGCTAGTGCTCACATCTCACAGAAGAATTTCAACCAATAAACAAACTAAAAAAGCTTAACAATATAGACTAATTTAAGCACTATATTGTGCTTGCCTATCTGCTAGCTAATTCAGATAACAATGCTATTTGAACAAATACAGCTTTTTAAGCAGCTTAAATATTCCTTTTGGTGGTACTTGATGCTTGCCTCTTCTTAAAAAACAGACTTTATGTGGCATAACACCACTGAGAATGTGATGCCATCTACTATCACTTCATAAAAGTACAACAGATGTCTTTTAAGTAAAGATATACAAACTAGTTGCTTATTCCCTGGACTGAAGTAACTCTCCATTAGATTAAGTTGCAGTTTCTATGCGGTAATAGAGAACACAAATAGATGCATACACACTTTTCCCCCCAAAGATGTCCTCCAAGTCTAATCTGTACAACACTTTACTACAAAACTTAGAAATAACAGTAATAGAAAGTGCTTGCTGTAAGACAGGTGTCTTTTCTCCCTGAAAAAAAATTACACATGTTGGCTACAGAAAGTGTTAGAAGTATAAAACTATAATAGATCTGAACATGTGATAGTACAAATTTATATACTTTTTAAAGTCAGGAATTTAAAATCACTAGTTAATACCATTACACCTCAGAAACAAAGCACAAAAACAGTCTTCCCTCAAAGAGATGCAAAGTATTAGCATATAGGGACCAAATATCTTGCAGATTTATCCTTAGTTTTGTCATACTAAAGTAAAATAAAATTAAATTAAATGAAAATCACAATGTTAAAAAAAATTAAATTGCTTTTATTTCAAAGAATGACTAAAAAGACTTTCAAGGAAATTCCAAGAAAACATATTCTACTAATAATGAAAATTTAAACAGGAAGGAATATCCATTTATCCAGATCTGAAGTGCTTTCTGAGGCTAGACCATTCAATAAAAATGAATATTTTTCCCCAACAGCGTCCCAATTTATGAAAAATGAGATCATTTTGGACAGCACTATGCTATGCGAAATATTTAATGTGATTTTAGTAACAGAATTTTAAATAATTAAGCCAAGTCTTATATGGTAGATTTCATTAAACTGAGACAACATTTACAAGGTTATGTAACAAAAGGCTCATACAAATCTGCACACAGGCAAAGCACTCTAAAGGAACATCAGCCCCATTGTCAAGCTGTGCAACTCACCATGATGCAATGACCTTCCATGGTACCTTACAGGCTCAGGAAGGTCACTGCCTATGGGGTACAGGACATGAAAGACTTTACAGAAGGAAGGGGAAATAGTATTTTGTGATCAGGGAGGAATTAAAGGTGGGAACAGAGGAATTAAGTGTTTTCAGGAAGAGCAAATGTGTGAAAAAGAAGGAACAGTGTGATGACAGGGCCAGCTATGCGTAAAGAGAATGGGAGTTTACCAGAGTTGGCAGCTCTTAAGAATACTAATAAAAACAGCTTCGTAATAATAGTTTAGCAACTGTCCTATGTTTCCTGTCACTCAGTAACAGCAAAATTTGTGAAATTTATACTTCTTTTTTTCAACTTAGAAAACTTAAATTTTCATAGCAAGCTTGTTTTTTTTCCAGTTCATTTAAAAATGTCACAGGTATTTTAACTGTAGGTAATGCGCAATACAAAATATAATTTTATATCAACCTAAGCCTACTTGTAACACAAGAGAAAAAAGAAACTGAAGGTAGTTTGAAAATATTACATTACATAGTAGTAGCATGCTGGAGTATTGCCCAGTGTAATTTTCAAAATGAGGAGTAATGAGAGGATTTCAAGAAAAAATATTTTTGTCTATTGTTATATCTGAAAATTTCTTCTAGACATGAAATTAATACCAGAAATTCCCCAGATTTAGATTTTATATTTGTTTATAAGTCAATATAGCCCAGATTTAGCTAATATTATTTCATACTGTATTCATATTATCTCAATAGTTCCAATATATCCAGTATTAACAATATATTAAATGATATTAAAATATTGTAGATGTAATTTATAGACTGTGGTCCTTTTTGTGTTGCTAAAATTATTACCTACAGGACCCATAAGTCAATGGATCAGTTTTAATCAACTTTATTTATTTTTTTAAAACAATTTCTGTCTCTAATTATTACCTCCAATAAGCAACCTTGCTATCAGTGAATGAAGACAGATCACTCAGACACTTATCATCCTGACACTAACTTAAACTGTTAATATAAATGGTATAACAGTCTACTAAAAAACACTTAACTTGCCTAAACTAGTAATACCACAAATAAACAGAAATACCCATTACTGAAAAGGCAAAATTTCTGTATTTCAGCCTTGTCTGTTGTTCTAAAATCACAACATAAAAGAGAAAAATGTCTCCTATTGTAACTTTCAATAACACGTTTTTACCTGTCAAGGCTGATGGACAGCTGTTTCCGTTTTATTTTACTTCTCTATTGGGGACATGGGGAGAGAGCGACTGAAGAGATGAATTCCCTTCACAACTGTAAGTGTTCTTTCTTTCAGCTCTCACATTTGATATCACAAATTACTTGATTACATCAATCATTGCAGCAGTCCCATTAACACCATGTTCTATAAGCATGCTTTCACCAAACTACTGCTTTGCTAAGTAACCACAGAAAACATTAGAATGTGAACACATCACACTAAGTAAAAAGTGCTCATTCCAAGTTACACACCACAAGAGCTCTCCTTTTGGAGGTACTTGCTCTGCTCCTGTGAGATGCACTGACATCTGAGGAACTCTTGAGAATGAAATTATAAAAATACATTAACATATTAAATACATTTTTAAATTTAATTATATTACGTTTCACTGAATGACAGAAAATAACCAAGGCAGTCAAAGAAATTCTAAGTAAGCCCCCCAAAAACGAGCTTAGTTATCTGCCCAATTCAAACCCTCTCATTTAGACAACAGCCAATTACTTAATCTCCATCTTAGCATATTTGCTATGTCAGCCAAGACAAGAGCAGATCTGAGCAAAGCTATATCAGCTCACAAGTTTCTAAGAGTTGCACATAGCATGTTTTCTTGATAAAGCATTTACTGTTCAAAATTATTTGGTAAAAATATGTGTGTGGCGAATTGCAGAAATACTTAACACTAGTACTTGCATGACATTACACAAAATTCAGTTAATCAGAAACTACATTTAATTGCAAAAGTCTCTTAGCAAATGACAATCACCTTTTTTAAAGTCACACAAAGAAACAGCTCATTCCAACTTCCAAAATACATAAAACCAACCCTTCTATTTTAGTAATTTGTCCCTTTCCTGGCCTGTATACCCAGATCAATGACCAGCTGATTTCTAGGCAGATGCAAGACCAGGAAAATGTTAACATAACCTCAATAAAACTGTTCTCTAGCAATATATATATGGCCTAAAGATGATATAAAAGAGTCTATACAAAAAATATTTCTGTTAGCAGTCTTTGGGATACCTTATATCATTCGGCTAAATATTTTGCCATTAATGAATAATATATTCCCACCTTCTCCAAGAAAAAGAATCTTGCATCATACCAAACTCTTCTTCAAATTATATCTTAAGATACTGATACCTTTTCTTTCACAAATGCTCAAAGTATTTGTGAAAGATACACAAATGCTCATTTTCACAGTAATGCTCAAAGTGCAAGAAAAGACTGGAAGATTGAAACATAAAAATAAACTACCTTTTTAACATTGATGGAAAGAAAACACCAGATGAACTTGAACATTGTATGTGACTTAAAATGACTAAAACTACAAATACTTATGAGACTTGAAGCTTCATCCTCTCCATTAGAAAAATAAGCCAGAACCCAAACCCTTTTTTCCTTTGGATTGGTTTCTGAAGGCTACGATCAAAAAGAAAAAGTATACAGTTTGAACACAAACCAAATATGAATGTCGACTGGAGTGGTGAGAGTATCTGGCCCTCTCTGCATCTTCCTGAGAAAGAAGAAATGCAGAGTTACTTCATAAGGAAGGAAAAAAACCCCGACACAATACTAGGAAGCTAAAGTGAGCAACATGCTGTTAGCACTTTTAATGCTATGTGTCATTTTGAATAATCCATAGTGGCAAGTAAAGTCATTCAAGTCAGAAGAGCTCATTTCACCTGATTTGGCTAAGTAGGCCAAGTTATCACATTAAGGAATATAAGCAAGACAGGTTAATATAACTAATAATTAGTTTTCAGTAGTCAGTTAGCCTTTCTTATGATTAATATATTAATGCAGAAAAAAAGCACAAAATTATTTAAATTAAGAATAAAAGTAAAAATAGAGAGCTTTACAAAATTACAAGTACACTAGTAAGAAATGTACCATATAATTACTACATTGAGATTTTAAGTAATTTACCAAGTTATTTGAGCTCTAAGAGAAATTATTGTCCTCATTTGCCTCAAATATATTTTGCATTTTTTTTTCTCTACTAGAGGAACAAAGCTTCTTAAGCAAATTGACCAGTTTTAAATTCTACAGTTAGTTTTCCTATACACTGACAGTAAATAAACCAAACTCAAAATCTGAGTGATGACAACTACCTAAGGCACCTTAATATCTTTTATTCTGTTTAAAGATGAGAGAATGTTCATTTTGGTTTACACAGAAGAATACATGAAAGATGCAAGACAAAAACCACAACTAATTTAAAATCAAAACATATTTCGCACGCCATAAGCATCTCAAATTGCTACAGTATGAAAACATGTTAAGAATAATTTTAAAGCTATCTCATCTGGAAGCTACAACACAGTTCTAAAAGTAGGAATTGTTCCTTAACTTACCTATTTCCTACAGTTTTCAATATATTGAACTATTTTAAAGATTGTAAAATTATTTATAGAATTAAAGGCTTTGTCTCCAGATCATAGATGGATATCTAAAAATTAGATTTCTTATTGCTTACGGTCACATGGTTGTCATCTGCATTTTCACTGGTACATTAATGTGTTTAAAACTATTTTACAACTATTCAGTATTCAACAGGCCTCTTTAAAAATCTGCCAGAGAACTGCCATGGGGGGAGCGTACTTTCATTTCATAATGACATTTTAGTCTTCCTCTCTGTACTGTTTGTTTTGAGATTTAAAATGAATGCTCAAGCTATTTAACTTTTCAACACAATATAGTTAGATCATTGATCTTTTTAAAACTCTTTATATCTCTGGTCTAAACGGACAAGTACCTCTTTGTAACATCTGCATCAGGCAAGAAGAAAGTTTGCTACTTATGTAAGATTCCTCTTAATTGGTGGGTAACAAGTCTCTTCCTGACATTCCATCAGAAGATAGAAAGCCTGTATTAAATGTTCAGTATATTCAGGTCAAAGGATTATGTACTACAGTATGTATTACCAGCAGCATCTATCTGTTTGCATCTCAAGCTCGATTTCTAAAAGTTCAAGTTGGAATTATGCATATTATCCAATACAGAGGTTACATCTCCCAAACCAGGAAAGGAGTGCATATCTGTTTAGAAATCTCCTGCAGCAGATGTACCCCTTAGGACTGCAAAAGGAAGGTGGCATTCAGGTGAGTGGCATTAATTTTGAGTGAGATTCCTCTCAAATACCATATTTTGGAAACCCTTGATCTCAAGCAAAAAAGCCTTCAAAGATACATTCCACCAAGAAATACAGAAACTACGCTGATCTTGAGAACATGAGAACTAATGTATACACATACCAGACAGGCAAAGAGACAATGAAGACTGAATACAACTTTGCAAATAAAATTCTAATGACAGTCCTAGGATTTCTCAACAGATATTAACTGCCATTGTAGTTTTAACTATTTGAAATGATGGCTAGTCTCAGCGTGTATTACTTAAATCTTGGTGATTCAAAACATTCCCACAGTGAACACTATCCTAAAAGCCAGAAAAACCTGACATCTCCCATATACCCTTTTAAGAGGCACATTAATTCTGTGAAAGGAACCCTCTAAAGAAACTTTGTAATTAGTCAGTCTCACTCCAGTGCTGGGTAAAATAATGGAAAAGTCTATTCTGGGAGGTACTGAACAACACCTAGGGGAAACTCAGTCATTAGTCACAGCCAGGATGGCTTCATGAGGGGAAACTCCTGCTTGTCAAACCTCATTTTGTTATACAACAGGGTAATTTTTTGACTTCAGGCACTTTTTTGACTTCAGCAAAGCTTTTGATACCATCTCTCACAGGATCCTTCTAGACAAAGTGGCCCACACAGAACTGAATAACGTTATGTGATGATGTTATGAATGAGCAACTGGCTCACAGGTCAGGCACAAAAGGTTGTAGTGAATGGGGTGACATCAAACTGGCATCAGGTCACTGGTAGGGTTCCACAGGCTCATCTTAGGCCCAGGTCTCCTCATAAATACTTGGATTCAGAACTCAAGGATTAATAATTTTGCTGATGACACCAAATGGGAGGAGTTCGAAGGCAAGGAGGTCCCACAGCAACACCTCGGCAAATCAGAGAGATAGGCAAGCACCAACCATAGTGTCTTGGTTTGAAAGACAGGTGCCTCCCAAGGAAGGTGGGAACCTCCCTTGGAATGGAAAATGTGACCCCCTTCCCTCCAAATTATTATAACTCTGACATTATGCGGTTGTCAGACAAAGATATGGGAAAAAGAATAACAGTTCTTTACTAGTGTGTGTATACACACACATACATATATATAAGTATGTGTACACACATAAAAAAACAACAACAGTGGGAGTGACCACAAACAGAACCAGAAACCCAGTAACAGCCTTCTCTCGACTGTAGCACTGTCCCCTTTGGTGCAGTTACAGTCACAGCCAGCAGGGGCACTGTTGGCTCCCGGCTGGGCAGGGTACATGTGATGAGTACCCCACACCTGGAGGGGGCGCTGTGGCATGAGCGTGGTGGCACAGCCAACGGGAGAGATAGAAAGGGGCTTCCTTCACAAACTCATGGGAGGCAGCTGGTCCTGGTGCCCCTCTGGATGATGAAATGGACTGCAGCAGGAACCGCAGGAAGGGTATAACTGCAGGCAGGCAGAGGATATCAGGTTAAAGTGTAGCAAAAAGCTGGAAGCAGCAGCAGAAAGCAGCACTGGGCAACGGCAGGCGGCTTTCTGCAAGCAGCTGCCGCAAACACCCAGGAGACACTCCCTCCAGAAGTGCGAGGGGGTCAGGGTCCTGCGTTTTCCCCTGCAGCACCCGAGTGGATGGTGAGGGTCCCTTCCAGTGAGACTGGGTGTTGAAAAGGTCCAAGTTCAAAAGTCACACTTACCAGCAAAGGCTCACCCGTGGTAAGGAAAAGCAGTGCACGACAGAACTCTGCATTGACAATGAATTCTCCCCGCAGCAGCAGCCCAACTGTCTACCCTCCAAGAGTGAGAGAGAGCAAGGGACAAGCCCAGCCCCTCATTCCCCCGCCAAACTCTCACAGTATCTCTGCACTTGCTAAGAGAAGGCCCTCCAGCTAAGAGACTGCAGCCAGCTGCACCCCTTTCCCCCATTTTGGCCACATCCTTTGTTTCTTTCAAGTATCCATTGTTCTCGTCTCTTAGGCAACAAATGGGAAAAGAATTCCCTAAGGAAGAAAAAAATTGAACAAATCCTAACCTCCAACACATATGAAGTTTAACAAGGGCAAGTGCTGGATTCTGCACTTGGGACGGGTCAACCCAGGACATACAGACAGACTGCAGAATAAGACACTGGAGAGCAGCACCACGGGGTCCTGGCTGATGGCAAGTTGAATGTGAGTCAGCAGTGCCCACACAGACAGGAGGGCCTACTGTGTCCTGGGTACATCAGGCACTGCATCACCAGCTGGACAAAGGAGGGGATTGTCCTGCTCTGCTCTGCACTGCTGCAGCCTCACCTCGAGTCCTGTGTGCAGTTTTGGGTGCACAATATAAAAAAGATACAAAACTGTTAGAGAACCCCAAAAAGGGCAGCCAAGATAGTGAAGGGGCTGGAGGGAAAGCTGAACAAGGAGAAGATGAGGTCACCCGTCTGTTCAGCCTGGAGGAAACTGAGAGGAGTCCTCATTGCAGTATGAACATAGTGACAAGGGAAAGTAGAGAGGCAGGGGACTGATCTCTTCTGTGGTGACCAGTGACAGGACCCAAGGGAACAGTCAGTCAGGGGAGGCCTGGACTACGTACATATATAATTGAACAACATACATATATAGTTTATGTGTCTGTGTGTATATATATATATATCTATATTTTACACATAGTTATTCAGTGTGAAATAACACACACCAAACCATTAGTAAATTACTTCCCCCAAAATCCTGTGTTAGTTCTCAAGAGTGACAAAAACATGCACAACAGGTGATTTTAGCCTACCATCCATTTCTGGATATGAGCCCATTTTCTATCATATAAATGCTGAGAAAACTATAGAATGTAAAAAGAAAACCAAACAAAACATTTAAAATATAAGTTATAGTCACCACACAAGATTGGATTCCTAAACTGAACACTCAGAAAGATCTACAGAATAATAGCAGACATTAATAGCAATTCAAAATCTCAAACTGTGGTACAATGAGAACCGTATAAATTTGAGGAAAAAAATGTTCTGCATATTTCACGTATTACCACAGAAAAAAACCCCACAACAACCAAGTATGAGCATTACATGATTTGAGTGCAGTCATGACACATAATAAATTCTCAGTGTTTTACATGCGATGTCAAAACCTGAATTAAACTCAACAAATATGCGATAACTAGACTGCTGAAAACCTAGTTTCAAGGATTTTTTTTTTCCTCAAGATACGCAAACTTTCTTTAGGAGAAACATATGGAGCAACACACAACTGTACGTGTAAATATTACTCCATTTAAATATTTTTTTAAAAGAAAGATCTTTACAACAGATATTCACTGTGAATCCTTTCAGTATAATCAAATTCTAATGCTGAAAATACTTGTACAAAACTGAATTACACTAAAAGACAAAATCTTATGGAAATGCAGAAATAAAATACTTTATGAATTTTTGTAAAGGTTTGCAATAATTCATGGTGAGTTACACTACCTCTTTTTGCTGTCGCTCCAGCTCTCTCATACGTATATCTCTTGCTTCTGCTCGAGCTGCCCGTTTTGCTGCAAGTCTGGCTTCTGCCTACAAGCAGATGGAAAATAATTAAAGTTCAAAAAAAAGTTTTTTGAATAATGGTTTGAGTACACAAATCTCTTCAAAAGTACACATGAAGATTTTAACATCATAATATGGAAGTAATAAAGAATGAAATTTCAAAAAGAATATGTACCTAACTCTTTAAAGATAGCATTGCTAGTCAAAAGAATTAGATGATCATTTAAAAAGTCATAGAATGGCTTGGGTGTGAAGGGGCCATAAGGATCATCTAGTTCCAATGCCCAGATCAGGTGCCATCAACTAAACCAGGCTGCTCAGTGCTCCATCCAACCTGGCCTTCAACAGTTCCAGGGATGGGACATCCACAACTTCCCTGGCCAACCTGTTCCAGTGGCCAGGAACTCCACACTCCCCTAGTAAGAATTTCCTCCTAACATCTAATCTAAACCTACTCTATTTTAGTTTAAAGCCATACATTCCCCTATGTCCTAACACTATCTCCCTTTGTAAAAAAACTCACTCTCCCTGTTTTCCATAAGCCTGTTTCAGGTACTGGAAGGTCACAGTGAGGTCTCCGCAAATACATCTCTTCTCCAGGCTGAACAGCTCCAGCTTTCTCAGCCTGTCTTCATAGGTGAGGTGCTCCAGTCCTCTGAGCATCTTTGTGGCCATCAACAACAACTTCTCCCAGGCTGGACTCACATCTGAGATTGCCCTGACTGATATGCAGTATGTTGTACTTGGACTTGTTGAACATCAAGAGGTTCTCATGGGCCCAAATTTGTCCATGTGGCTCTGGATAGCATCCCATCCTTCTGTTGTGCCAACTGCACCACTCTGCTTCACAGATCTGCAAACTTGCTGACAGTACACTCAATCCCACCGACAGTCATTGATAAAGGTATTAAACAGCCCTGGGAATATGAGGGAAACAATTTTGCCATATAGCTGAACTTTGAAGAAAGCACAAGCTCAGTTTTTTCATATTTGAATAATGAGTTGACAAAAATTCTCTCAAATTCTTCAAATATTAAACCACTGAAGACAGGTTTTCCACCAAAGATTCCAGGTGCCTATGTAATGTTAATTAAAAGCTTTTTGAGAATCAGCAGCAGCTAAAAATTCAGAACTCCTAACAACCAACCAATTATAGAAGTTCTTAAAATGTAACACCCAATGGATTTTTTGCTTTTGATTAAGGATAGAGTTTTCCTTGCTTTTGCCACTGTCACAGTAAATGTTTATGTCAAACATTGGAAACCTACAAAACTGTTTTGTTGTGCTTCAGGAAAATGAAACAGGTATATAACTTGGGAGTTTAACTTCAAATTATGATCAGACTACAGGCACAAAAATATCAAATAATGACAAGACGGAAGGCAGACTCACTATCGCTTTATTACTCAAAATAGTTTGTCTTAACTCCAAATGACTTGTGAAGACTTTTTTTTTTCTGAATTTTGCATATACAGATAAAATAATTCCAAGGTTGTGTCAACACTCCTGACTGCCATAACATAATCATTTTTCAAAGCAGCATAAAGCTACTCTTCTTTCTTCCTGATAACAGACAAGTAAAGCAAGGAAATTGCCATGCAAGAGGAAGTACTTCCATTATTGCTCTGTGGCATATAAACTTTCACACTGACAGGTATACAGCACAGAAAGAAAAAGGATTGAAAGAGCTGATAAGTTTGGGTTTAGCTTTGTCTATAAAATAGCAGATATATGCATTTGGCCTTTATGCTCTGGCAAGGCTTTACTGTTAAGTTACAAATTTAATACAAAGATAATACTGTTAAGATACAAAGTTAATTGGTTTACTGATTCATGTTAAAAATCAATTCACATTTCACTACTCTCCCCTAGTCATACACCCAGAAACCTAACTTTAAATTCCTCCAGTAAAAGGGAAGCTCAATTTCTTATCATTTACTAAACTCTTGATAAAACACAAGTGAATTTACAAATATTTCTCATAAAATGGGTGCCAGAAATAGAAGAAAAAGAAAATCTTATCTTTTTAGATTTTTCTTAAGAAATGGCTTAATATTATATTAATTTTTAACCTGAGCAACCAGATTCCTGTAAAATGCACACAATCTCAAAAAAGACAAAAACCTTAGCAAGTTAACTCAAAGGACACCTCTCAGGCTTCCTTCACCATACTTCAGAGCAATAGACACGTTGCAGTACCATTAGAAAAGCCGTAATACCAAGTAATTCTTAGTGCTCTGTTAGAGCACAGATTGTAGCAGTCACACAAGTTTTCATAGCTATGTTATTGAAATTCAGAATCAACAATAACAGAGAAACAAGCATAATTCAAAAGGACATAGTTTTCTTCCCTCGCCCAACAGCCTATTCACTCTGTTGCTTTACTGAAAACGCCCATGAAAGTTGTGAAACAAATTACCACCAACAAATCCTTAACAAAAAATTTCATCTGCTGCATTGAAATAAAGTCTTTAAATATCTGCTATGGAAAATGTAGAGTCACAATAGCTTTGGATAAAGTTTGGACTACAGGAGCAGAACAGAAACACTAGACTACTCATTTTGGGTTTTTTTAAATAAACCAGCAAAAGTAGAGGCAGTCATGCTCTCATGCTTTTCAATTCAACTAGTATTTGACTTGAGAGAGCATATGAAATGCATCCCTATTCATTGCTCATAGTACCTTGGGAGCCGATACAGTTTGCTTTCTACAGCCTGCATTAAAACAAAGTCCAATATTAGAAAAGGATAGACTGGCCACTACAGTCCTGATTTCAGTTTCACTGGTCATTATTCTCTATAGAGTCTTTAGACCAGACACACATTAATAAAATATATTATGGTAAGTATCCACTGTAATATTATCTAATTGAAGTACAGCTTATTATAAAGTGATAGAACACACCAAGCTTCTATTTTTCTGAAGTAAAAATTCAACTGTGTCTTGCCCAAGATCTAGCAATTCTGACACTATTTCAGAAGCTTCCAAAGGGAACTTTCAACTGATAAAAAGAAGTGGAATAGCTGAATTTTCTTGAAGAAATAAGGTATGAGGTATTTAAACCTGGTACACTTACACTAGTGGCTTAAATGGAAAGAATGTTATAAAATCTGGAGGGCACATCAGGTAAAGATACAATAATTCAGTATGGAATTTATTCAGAGAATTGATCAAAAAGGGACATAGAAGACTACAGCGGAGATCTTTATAACAAAAGAAACTAGGTAGGAAAACAAGAAAGAGGTCCTTGAGAATTTACTTGGGTAAGAAAAAAGGACTAATTAATAAATTATTAATTTATAACTAAATATTTAAACTCTCTTTTGTATATGAACACACTCATACTGCTCATATTTACCTTCTACTCTGGGACAAAATTGTGTTTTTAAACTAATCCTGTATTCCTTTGGGTATTAGCTCTCGTCTAAGTAACAAAACAAAGCAATCTCTTCCCCACTGAGTTCTGGAATTCCTCATTTCAAAATAGATATCAAAAACCATTACATGAACAAAAGAAAATCCCGGTGTTTTCTTGTACCTGCATAAAAAGCATTTAGTTCTAGAAAATTATTATCCTGGCTGTTTTCAAGCAGTTAAGCACTACCTTACAGCAGTGTTCACTTTGATTGGTTTATTTTATTTCCTACAGAGGTAGAAAGACAATACTCTTCTTGCAGGAGGTAGCACAGTCAGTTTCCTGATTTCCACCTAAAAATCAATTATTATAAGCTATTTATAGTAACTTAGAAAGCTATCTCTACTTCTTCAAGTTTTTCAACTTGGTTTTTAAATATGTATTCTACCACAATCTTTTGAAGACTTTTAGCTCAACTTTCAAGGGCAACATGTAGTTCTTCAGTTAAATCAAAAATATTTTTGGCAAGAAAGAAAAAAGAAAAGGAAGATGAAACTTTAACTTGAATGCCTTTGTAAAGATTGAGTCTGGAGTCTCTCCTTTCTGTTGTATTTTTCTTAGTCTCTTCATAGCAACAACCATGTTTTTTCCCAGGTAAGCAGTATGATATTAACACAGAATTTACGTGGTAGAGGCTTCCTTCCATGTTGAGCAGGGAGAAGCATAACATCTATCTCCATAGTGTAGATATGCATCTTTTTCCTTCCCTTGCCTGCAAGACGGAATTCACTAGAAAGCAACAGTATTTTATTTTTAATTTTTATATTCGGGAGACAGTGATTCTTTAATTAGCTTGGATTCAGCATAAAAGCTGCATAAGGTTAAAATATAGGCTATCCTAAAATGTTATTCACCTCTGAAAAAATCAGAATTATTTTGTCATCATGGGCCGATGTATACATATCACATAGAACTCGTTTCTCTTTCTGCTACAGGATATGCAGTGCCTGCAGTTTCCAATGCAGGAGGCCCGGTTAAGGAGCATTTTACTTCTTCCACCAGATGGCAGCGGTAAGGGCACTGACTGCCCCTGCTGTGGGACCCACTGCTCCCTGTCTGCCACGGGTGCATGCAACGGCACTAGGACACCCTGTCAGCTCTGGCTAAGCATCAGGGTGAGCATTTAAAAAATGTTCACTGTAATTCTTATAGATAACTACGTGTAGCAACCTAATTTCACCTTTTCTCATCAAGCAAACAAAGGATTCTGTGCCCAATTCCAATCCCCCATGGCAGGGGCGTTAGAATTTGATGATCTGTAAGATCCCTTTCAATTCAAAATTTTAGCTCAACTATGATTCTTTCTGCTGCTCAATTTTTCTGTATTCTCATTCCCATGCTTTTTGCCCTTATCTCCATACTGTCTTATGAAATCAAGGCAACACCACCACTTAGGTGCCAAAAGTATTTCTTACAGCTCCTCAGAAATCTCTTTTCCATTTACATCTCATGTCTCTGCCCCAGCTGCCTACAAACAACAGAATCTTACATTTTAACGTGACTTAAAGATTTCAGAGTCTTTATTTCTGATGTCTCATTTTTCTTCCATATATTGTACAGATTCACATATATATTATTATAGCTCTAGAATATCTTATATCCTATAAAATATCCTTAACCACTTTTAAAAACAAAAACAAACAGGCTTTGAATTAATACTAAGGTAGAAATAGCCAATTGAAAATATTTAGTGACCTCTTACCAAAACAAAATAAACAAATCACCTAGCATCTACAAAGACAATATCCATGAGGATGGAATTCTTTGGGAGTTTGCTTGTTTTCCTAACAGAAGCTGAACACACATGAAGAGAAAAGCATGTACTAAACTTTAAATAGATTCATATGAAAAACACTGTTGTTAGCTGTTTCTAAATGCATTATATAGCCCTCAAACATTTAAAAATATTCAATTCAGCTCTTTCTATCATGGTAATTAAGTAACATTACATCTCCATCCAAGTAAGAACAACTGCACTCTACTCACAGTTGAGCTATTACAAAGTGAATTTTAAATCAAAATGAATCTTTATTCTTTCCCATGGGAAAATACCTTAAGAGTTTTCCACATTCTTGCTATATAGTGAAAATAGTCATGAGAACAATTCCTGAGAAAAAGCCCACCAAACCAAAACACAGAGACAACATTCTACAAGGTAGAAACCCAGTGAACACTGTTGCAATGTTGCTTGTCCACAACCTCTAGTTCTCTGTCACCTAGTAACACAGCCCTGAAGAATGGAAGAGCTGTTGATACTAACACCCAAAAAAAGGCTACGAATGGTAAAACCTGATTGTGCCTTCAAACTCCTGTTTAGCAGGTTGAGGATGGTGAGATGATATGTGTCAGACTCTTATCACTCTCTGCCATGATACTCATTGTATCTGAGTATGAACCACAGGCAATGTAAGAACACAGAAGCGACTGAAATCTCTGTTCTCACATAATCAAACTGGTTTTGGAGAAAGAGGTCTCATGTAATCCTAAAAGATGGTGATGACAGGTTACAGCTAAATATTTAAAATTAACAATTTGTATGAAAATACAGACAAGTAAAGCAGCAACGCACAACCCAGCAAATGATATTCTGTCCACAAAAGAATTTAATAAGCAGAGAATCCCCACAACAAAGACACAAGGAAAACATCTTGCAATCATATCCGCTGTATTCAAGGTAGACTGTGAACATAACCTTGAGAATATGAACCTCAATTTTCATTTATATAGTTATGTGGGAATTTTCAAGCAGTTAAGTCTTTTTGTTTAACAAATGAGAATATAATGTTGCCAGCAGCCTGAAGTTACACTAGACAATCATTACCTGCACTTTGGGAAGCTCAAACTTGGCATAAGATACATGAAACTATCTTCTACACCAGGTGACTTACTCTTTCTCAATCTTAGAAAGTTAACAGTTTCAGAATCCATTATAGAAGCTGGAGAAAGAACAAAAAGGTTATATAAAGGAACTCTGTATTTTCAGGAGATAGGCTTTTTTTTTTTTTCTTTTAAGCGATAAGCTGACTTCTAATTAACCTTGCTATAATTAGCACTACTCCATTTTAATGTAGTTGGGTGTTTTTAAACCCATAGCTCCATTATTTCCTTGCAGCGAACACAAGGACAATATATCTACACCTGCTCCTGCAACTTTTGAAAAAAGCATGTGTGTTTTAAGTTTTATCTCTTTACATTATCAGAAGGAAAGAAAAAGAAAGTGTTAGCGGGGGGCGGGGGGGGGAAGAAGTGTTCTGAAGGTTTTATTATTATTATTCTCTTACTTTCTGTTAATATAAGTTTTCTTTATACCCTTTTAAAGTTTCGAGTCTGCTTTGCCCTCCTCCTAATCCTATCCCACAAGGAAATAAATAAGTATATTTAGTAAGTGCACTGGCATTTAGCCAGCACTAAACCCACTACATTACTTAGTGTGTTGGCCAAGAAATCTCAAATTGGCAAGCCAAAATCACCACACAAAATTGGTGTTCAAACTAAAACTATGACAGCATGATAAACTGTTGTACCAGGATAAGACTGCCAAACTGATCAACTGCGAGTAATCTCACTTCAGACACTCTGAAATAGCAAGAGTGCACTGCTTCCAAGAAAGGATGCACAGATAGATCCCTGTCACTGTATATGTACATCACCTTTACTCTTCCTCAGTTCCAGTAAGCAAGGAAATTCAATGCCACGAAAAATAATACACCGTAGTATAAAAAGTAGGTCCCTAAGAAAGAGGTTTAGCAACTCAAAAGATCTTGGAATAAGGCAGAAATAAAGGGGAGGGGACAACCAACAGAGGAAAAATGTTTTCTGATGCGAAGGAAAGATGCAAAAAAGCCAAAGAAATATCAAAGAGGAAGCAGTCTGACCAAGTACCTCAGATGCTTAAGGCACCCTTAAATAGTGCCCTTATCTTCCATTAAATATTTTCATATAAAATGACATCAGATTCAACCGGTGCAGAAAAATGGCTATATGGAAATGAACTTAGTGGATCAGTGCCAAAGAATTCTTTAAACCAAATTTCCTAGAAAACAATGTTTACTGGTACTAAAAGGAAGATATCTTTTTTTTTTTTTTTGACACATGCCATAGAACAAGGAAATCACAATTTTGTCAAATTAAAAGCTCTCTCTTTTTTAGAGAAAAAACACCTTGAAATGTCGCACACTACGTTAGAGTCTCTTTACTACAGTTCTTTGTATTACAAATTCCGACACTTCCTTGTGCCATTTTGTGACTGCTCTCAATCCCAGAGCACTTTTATGCAGTTTCACCACTCAGATCATCCTGAGTACAGCCTTTTGTTTCTGCATATCCTGTTTACCATCTCTTAATACCTAGAACACCTTTAGGAAGATTTTCCACAGAAGACACATGGATTACAGAATTCAATATAATTCTAGTAAGTAATGTCTTCTAAAAAGATGGGATGTAAGACAACTAAGCCAAACAGTAATTTTAAGTAACAGAATATGTATTACATGTTACTTACTATTGAGAACCTTTTCTAGGTTAAACGACAAGTTGATGTTATGGAAGCATGTATGTACTCAAAGAAATTTAAGGCCATATTCTTTCTTTTTTACTCACTGTTTTTGCCAAAAAATGAGTGATGGAACTTGATGAGTGAGATCATACATGATCCAGAGTCCCACACAGGACTTGGCTGATAGAGTGAGAACTTCCATTAGAATTAGAATGTAACTTTCTGAAAAGTTACCAACCAATTTATTTTTTTTAACTGACAAGGCATATCTTTTGCCTACAATCTATGATAGCTTATTTAGGCATTTTCAAGTGTATCTTTCTCTTCAGAGACCTATCACCTACCTACCTTGTCTTACATACACATATACAGACAACTACTTACATTACAAAACCAATTAGAATCTCCTTTATGTCAACTAGGGCAAGCAGCTTTGTAGATAATGCAGCCTCAAAGAACGTGGATTCACTTGTATACAAACAGTA
This sequence comes from Onychostruthus taczanowskii, assembly GCF_017590055.1. Lineage (NCBI taxonomy): Eukaryota > Metazoa > Chordata > Aves > Passeriformes > Passeridae > Onychostruthus > Onychostruthus taczanowskii. Next base: position 94,102 of record NW_024499763.1, read on the forward strand.
TTAAGACTTTTGTTCCCTAGTCGTAGCATTTCCACCTAGAAAAACTCTGGTCCAAACAGACATCGACTGCCTAAATCCCATGGGACAAAATACCCCTTTGTATCAACTTCTTGTTAATTGCACTATTTGCTGGTTATCTATAGCCCTCTTTTTTTTAAGTGGTGGAATTCCTGGTACAGTGTACATATTAGGCTTATTTGGAAAGAAATGTGACTTCTCACATTTGAAATAGCTTCTATTACAAATATATTTTAATAGCAATTACTACCCATTCAATACCAATACACTATATTTACCATCTTAAGAATATTACACACTGTAATAGGATAAATGTGTACATTTTTCAGTTTTACACTTGAGATAGCAGCTGTGTTTTTCATTTATCTTTAACCATCTGTAGAAATAGTTGCTAGGCTTAAGTGTAAATCTGTGAGGTTACACTAGTCATACAGTTAATATCTGACTGTTGACATTTCAGTTAATGTGATTTTTTGATCAACAATTTTCTTAGCTTGTATTAATTGCCATATTTTTGGCTAATCACAGTTTTTACGCACATCTATAAAAAAATTAACTTTTCCTAGATAATGAGATTACTTTCATCCCTATTTCCGAATTAAAGACACTTTAAAATGAGCAAACCTCTCTGGCAATGCTGCTTAGAGCTTCATCTTCTGCAGAAAATCTGTCTTTCACTGGAGTTCTCTTCCGTCCTGATCCAGGAGTTCCCATTTTTATTCTCTGAATCTGTATTTGAAAACACAGATAGGACAAAGCTCAGTTTTAATTAAGATCTGGAATTAAAAATAATCAACCAACTTGCATGCCAAAATGTCCTAAATTTTTCAATCTTTAGCTACATAATACTCAAGATATCTACGTGCAATTGGCATGTAATGGTAAAACTTTATCACAAAAGCTTGTGGTAGCATTCAGAACACCACTGCATCCTTCAAAGTACACATACAGAATTTTTCCACTGATCAGAACCCATCAGTTTACCTGCAGTTTCAAAGTCAGGCACAGTTGTAAACTGCTCCTGGCTCAAAAAGAATACCTCTGTTTTCTGTCGATTTATGGAACTTCTAAAAAGATATATCCATTTAAGTTACAGATGTTGAAAACAAAAAACCCTACAGACAACGAAGTGTTCAAGAATTAAATTTGCATGATCATTAGAGTTCTCCTCAACGCAGAAAAGACTCAACAGATAAACTTTACTAAGCATCCAACAGGTAGATGTGACTTACATTTTAACATAGCTGTTCTCATGCACCTGAACTGCTGTCTTCTAAAGCAGAAGGTTTACTATAGCAGAAATAGATACCCTTATGCAAAAAACCCCATTATTTTACCTAATAAGACTCTCAAACTCGGAAATGAAGAGAGAAACATACTACCATCATATACCCTTACTTTTCATCCAGAAATCTCTTATAAATTGCAAGCATATAAAAATGACCAACAAAACAAAACACAGCCCATGCAGACACAATCAAAAAAAATGTTACACCAAAAAAAAAAAAAAAAATTCAAAAAACACAACTATAAATGTTTTTTTCAAATATCCTAAAGCAATCCTACTTCCAGACATCCAGCTCCTCTCAAATGTCAGCTAGAATCTGGTGGTAGTCCAGCTATTTTACAAGATAAGTATCCTACACAGGGTTTGAGAAAACACCTTAGTTATAATAAAAACTTCGATTTGCAGGAAGAAGAGATCTAAAAGGTATCTAGTATTGACTATCCTTTTGAAACTGAACTGGAACAACTACCTTTCTTACTGGATCTGACTAGCAAAGACTCAGTAACTGATTATAGTTTAGTCAAAAAGGAAGGAGGAAAAAACCCCAAAGTGATGGCTATTTTTGCACAAGCAGAGTTTTTACTTTATGACTTTTACACAGCAATCACAAAGCCAAAATATATTGAGGTATTTTCTGGCACTGAAAGACACCAAGTAGCATCATAAGAATTTTTTTTTCACTTATATTGTAGCTTCTACACCTTTTCATCACCCTTCCTGTAAGAACTTTATACTATTAATCCTTTCTTTTCCTTGCAAGCAAGAAGATTTTTTTACTCTGCTTCAAATTTTACAGGTATTTTACTAGTCTTCATCTGCTCAGTATTGTCACTGCTATTCTATTTGGTAAGAGTCCATATTTTTAGTCTTAAAAAGAAGCAAGTAAACTTATGTCTTGTACTCAAGTAAATTTAGACAAATATATGCACAAACAGTTTGGAGATCTCCGTGACAAGGGTTTAAGCGCAGAACAACAAGCTGCTGTCCACATTCTGAATGTATCAAAAAAACTGCATCTTTTTTCAGTAATTCTTATTAGCTGACTTCACATATTAAGAGCAACTAAAAGTTACATGAACACAAAATAATACTACCCGTACTACAGAAGGCTTTAACAATGTTATACAGCCACAAGAAAAATCATGAAATGTTTATTACAATAAATAGGTTCATATAAGAACAGAAATCCAATCTATCTACTAAAAAGTCACTAAGCACAAAATTATTTTAATTGACACATTAAAGGCTTTAAAAAGTACTTACCACATAAGTAAAAACTGCAGAATAACTGCACATACCATAGACTTGAACTGCATTTGTTGACATCCTCTAAACAACATACCATTTCTAATAGACAACAAACTTTGATTTGTTAACTCAGTGAAATGCTCTCAGCTGGCAGACTGATTTGGGGAATGTAATGGTTTCTAGCTAAAATATAGCTAATTTTAGTACAGTTATGTCCAGTTTACAGGAAGTATTAATTTACAGAGTACTAATTTCATAAAAATTAGATGCTGATGCTTTAAATTAGGGAAACACACTACATCTCAGTCACTGTGGAAGAAGGCAAGTGTGGCATCCCTGCCAGCGATCTACCACGCTTCTCAACTAGAATGAGCACAGAACTCCTGACTGAGCCCAAATACACAAAAGGGAATAGGACAATTACCCAGAAGGTATACAGAGATGATGCCTTTGCCTACAAGGAAGAATTAAGAAAATCAAAGCTCAACTGAAGCCAAAACTAGCAAAGGCTGATAAGGACAAAGAGAAAGGCTATTCTAAGGACATGGGGAACACAGGAAAGACTAACAATTCTTTAGAGCCGCTGTTTAGTGACACAGGTGAGAGTGGTGGGTGCTTGCCAAGTCCCACCCTTGGCAGAATTGTCTGGATAATAACAAATGTGAAGATGGGAATCTGTGTGCATGAATGAAATAAGCAAAACTGCCTGACAGGGTACAGGCCCCCAAACCTGGTCATGTTACAGAGCAAGAGGCTTGTCAATTATATTAAACAGAAACCAGGAAATCAGACAGAAGCACTTGTTTGAAGTAAAGGAATCTTCTTGAAAATAAAACCAAAGTCAACAGTAGTGACAGTAGCAGTAACTTTGGATAGATAACAGCATCAGTAAAACCCAAGTTTGATGCTGTCAGAAGTCACCCCACTGACTGCATGATATCTGCCCAGGCTAAACCAATACAGCATCCCTCCTAGTGGATGCAAGATCCTGTACTCCAGCTAGCAGGTGGTCAGTACACACCTTAAGTGTGTGAATGTGAGCTTGTCAGGTATGCTCTCATTGGCATATGCATTGGGACATAGCACAGCACATATTAGAAAACAGCACAGATACCCACAAATCTAGAGTGTCCACATCTCCAGCAGAAATCATGTGTAAATAGTGGATGCTGCAGTTGAAGAACAGAACAGTTAAACACCAGCCTAGAGAGGCTGTGAAATGTCCATCCCTGAAGATGGTAAAAACTTAACTAGACATAGCTCTGAAAAACCTTTTCTAATTGACAATACTTTGGGCAAAGGATGACCTCCAAAGAATCTTCCTAAAATAAAATACATGATTCTACACTTATTATTGTTCTCAATTTTGAAACTACACCTCAGTATAAGTTTTCTTTAATTAGATGTTTTAATAAATAATAATAATTAATAATTATTCAAGAGTCTTGTCACCATTTCTTCCATTCCATTTAACTTTTAATTAGGCTGACATGTGTCAGAGTATTTAATTTCTTGTTATTAAGTTCGGTACTACAGAAACCTAGATATATTCCTAAAATGCTAATTAGCCTAATACTATAAATATAATTATTACTTCTCAGGAAAATATAAGATATCAATACTTCACAGACATGCAGAAATACTTTTGAGATGTTTCACTCCAATAACTTTCTGATTACATAAGAAGTTCTTTTTCTGCATGGGATAAAGAATTTAGTACATGCTATCACATTAGAATTTTCACAAAAACTAAGAGAACACCAAAACAAAACCAGACAAAGAACAGTTTGCTATTGTCCTTTATGGTTTAGAAAGATAGATACAAAAGGAAAGAACACTATAATATCTGCTGCATTTACAGTTAAAAATTCCTGAGACACATCTATTACATGCCTAATTCTATAGGCGTGGTAGCACATTGTATTACCCAACCGATGAAGTGGCATCCTCTTTCATTTCATTCCAAAACACGGAAGTGTCTGAAGTCCCCAAACAAAACAGAAGACCTGAGATGAAATCCTTCAAATGCCCTCTCATTTGTCTCCACTTCAGGCATATATACATTTTATCTCTTCCACAAGTCTTTGCTGTCTAGTCTCCTCCATTTTACCTTCCAACTAAAGGTTCTCCTTGTTTCTTTTTTGCTTCCTAGAAAAAAGTCTGATTTGTCTTAGAGAAAAAAAATAAGCTACACTAAAAGTTCAGGGCCTATCACTTACTACCTCAAATGGCACCACCTGTTCTAAATGCCTGGGTGTATGCCAGCATACTTGGCATTACATACACAGGATCCAGATATCTTAGTGCGAACAGGCTATAAATAACAGACCAAAACTCCCCTTTTCTCTTTCAAGCAAGGCTACAAGATCACTAAAATTCACCTGTGTAGACACCATCTCTGTATAATTAATTCAACAACACTGAGAAGAACAGCACTGCTCTAGAACTAATGCCTTTTAGCAACTGAATCTGAATGCAGTAGTATTAGTACTACAACAGCTGCAGTCATAATTGAGAAGGAGCATAATGATATTGGAAACCACAATCTTGTTTGCTTGATCATCAATCTTTGTCCAAGCAAACTTCAAAGGATACAAAACAAATAGACAAAGAAAAATTTTTAATTATGCAAGACAGACACAAGAGTCTTCTTCAGAGGAAAGACCCCATACAAGGGTACTCTCTTTGCAATTAATGTTTGCACATAGGTCCAAAACCACCCATGCAAGAAAAAGGGCTGCATGATCATAGGGTGACCATGATCCAACAAAGGGGCATGTAGGAAGAGAGAGAAATACATTAGGTTTTAATGCACTGAGAAAGAAATAGTTTAAAAGCAATAATTTTAAGGACTCATTTGGAATTTTCACTCAGAATAACCTTGTTCAGAATATTAACTGAGACAAGAACTATTGCCAAAAAAGAGCTGCTACTATGTGTGAAAGAGGCTAACATTAAAGAGAAAATGCAAAGACTGAGAAAAGCATATAATTACAATCTGCCAAAAGATTACAGTGCTTACAACTATATTGGAGGCAAAGATATTCCAGCTGATGAATAGTGGTTCTGTTTTAAGACATCTTTCATCTCTAATCATGGCCCATTTCAAAAACTGTTAGCACAAAGTTTCTGCTCTGAGTGGACAAGCTTATGTCAGCTTTTTCAGGAAAAAAAAACTTACTCTTTAGACAACTGCACAATCCACCCCCTTAATGCAGTATATTTGCAGTTTACTTGCCATTTTAAAATCTGAGAAATACAATTTCTTATGAGTTTATGGTATTTAGCAAGAGAATTACAATTCCTTAGAAGGAGTTGGAAGTCCCTCAGTTTGCTGGTGTTATGAAGTTAGAGACCAACAGAAAGTCCCCAGTTAAAACAACCAAAAAGCCATTATGCAGCTTGCAAGAGTCTGCAAGTGCCTGATGTATCCATGAAGTGAACAGTGCCTGACTAGCACTGGCACACATAAAGCATTGCAAGACAGTCAATGTACTAGAAGCATCCTACAGCCCTGTAGAACTACGAGACACTTCTAGACCTACCAAGCTGTCTTGGGTGGACTTCACCAGTCTTTGCAAATTACCAAATTTCCAAAACAATGTCTTAAAATTTCAAGTAGTAGCACTTTGTTTTATGAAGTACGACTTCTCCACCAGTCACTTTCCAACAGCTGCAACTGCAGATACCATTACTGCAAAAAATACATTACATACACAATATTATCATCAGTTACAGGCAGCATCTGGAAAGCTCTTATAATGGTGACTCACCAGAGGATCTCTAGGGGCACAATATAAAGCATACATAACTTTCAGAAAAGCAGTGTAACACGGATTGACTTTTCTAGAATCAGTGCTGCTATAAATGCTGACAATCCAGGAACAAACTAAGAATTAAAATGGAACTTTAAAACATAAGGGGATGACAGTACTAAAATGAGCACTACAAAAAATTATGAAAAGGCATAATTAAAGCTTTTCCAAAATGAGTACCCTGACATTTTGCAAAAGAATGATTCATTGCTCATTCAAAAACCAAACACTGCTGCTATATTGAGGCTCCACTTTTTTTTTTTTTTAATGAAATGGAGTGCCCCATGGTAACAACCCACATGCTGTAACAAGTTGCAACTATTTAAAATATTTTTCCCCAACCAATTTAATACAGTCCTACCCTCTTTCCTACTCATGCTACAGTTACAGTACAATTAAGAAAAGCTACTGCAGCAAGGGAAAGAAATTGTCCTGGGTACCCCTTAGAAGAAACAGCAGCTGAAGGAAACCATCAGCTGACATCATACCTGCTGACTAGCTCTCTGCTATGATAGCTAAGTCAGTAGGCTTAGAAACAATTATGTCCACTTGACCTTTCTTTCGTAAACACCCCTTCAGCTCTTCCCTTAAAGCAGATCTAATACTGCTGGCTTAGCTCAAGGAAATGTGAACTTTAATATCACCTTCTCAAGCAGACAGTGTTACTTACATAAACTATTTTGCAGGGCACGTAACGCATAAACACAAACTGTCCCATACCTACAATTACACATTACCTAGTTTCCAGATATTAAGATAATAAAATTGAATTACTTTCTCTGAAAATAGTTAATGCAATCCAGTAGCATTACAAAAATGCTATAACTCATTACTAAAACCACACATCTTCACTTTAGGATCTTACAAACAACAACACAGTATCAAATCTATTAGTTATTTCTTATACTCTGCTTACATTAGATACTAGAGCTATTCAATTATGTATTATATCGATCTAGGTTTTTTTGGTATATGCACACGCCAACTTGTATGCTATGTGAAAATCTAGACCTTAATAAGCTCTACAGATCCCCATTACAGAGTCTAAACAGCACTTTCTGAAAGTTCACATGTATTAAAATACTATGCCATCTTCTGAGAGAAGGAGACTAAAAAAAAAAAGCTCCTCTGGAGTCAATTCACAAGAAACACTGGTGTTTAGCTCAACAAGCTACACCTGACACATTTCACACAACTATCTTCTATTCACAAGTTTCCAGTTATAGCCAAGAATTCAGTTCAGGTAAGACTGACTTCAAATTAAGCTAAATACCTCCAAACCCAAGTAACAGGAAACAATAGGAAGATTATGTCATGTATGTCAAACAATTTTTGTACTGCTAAAGAACCTTTTATCTATTCTTACGTCACCACTAAACAATTACATTAACCAAGGAAGCAAATGTATTTTAAGAGGGCAACTGTTTCTGGGCCACAACACATTTAACTACATCATTTCGCAACCAAGACACAATGAACGTTTAAAGAGCTCAGACAAACATTGATTTAATTGATTTGCCACTTTGTAGCAAACCTCCCGCCCCCCCATATCTCTAGAGATGTTTCACCCTAATAATGATATTGTGAAGGGAGAAAATTGATCCTAGACCTCATTTCAAGCAAAGAATCCATGTAGGTCTCTCTAAAACGAGAAAATCACTGAGTATATCATATAAAGTCAACACAGTACTACTTCACCTACAAAATATTTTTATTATCAGTGAAATACATAACACTGCCCTTCAAAGAGTCACGCTAGGATTCAAACGGAAAATCACTTAAAACACATTGAGCAGATCACAGTCCGGAGCTGTTTTCGGGCTCCTTCCAAACTCATGAATGTGCTCATCTCTCTTATCACCCTCAACAACGTCTTTATAATTATAGCAACAGGGTATACTAAAAATAAAACAGCGTGCTCCAAAATAAATGTAAAAAAACCAAACGACTAAGCATCAGCAAGAGTGACCGACTTCCAACGCAGCTCGCTGCAGAGGGGGCACGCCCTAGTGTTCCGGGAACAGCGAAGCCGTGGTAACGTGCTCCGAGCAAGTAGGAGAGAGGCACCGAAACACACACCGCTGTGATTTCAGCACATCTTCCTTTTTCCCTCATTTCGCCGTTTCCACTCAGCCCCCAAAGGGCGCACGGCACCTTCCCGCGGATCGGAAGGAGGGATCGCGCCCGGCGAGCACCAGCAGCCCGCCGGAAGGGCTCGGGCCAGGCCGGGCTCGGCTTCCCCTGGTCCGCCCGCACCAAGCCCACCGCGGCCACACAGAAGGGGCCGCACACCGCCACCCCAAGCTGCTACTTCTGCTCGCCGACCTGACCAACGAGTTCCGGTTGAGCCGCTCCTCCAAACCTGAAGAACCGGGTTCCCGCCCCGCTTCGTCGCCCGAGTTTTGTGTCTATGACACCCTTCCTTCTCCCGGCCCTCGCCCTTACCCTGCCTGGGCCCCAGGGAGTCTTACCTGCGGGCCAGCCTGCCGCAGAACCGGGACGCCTCAGGAGAGAGGAGAGAATTGTTTTACTCTTCCCTCCACCGTTTCCAGGGGTGTGAGGGGCTCGTAGATCCCGGAATCACTTCAGGATCCTTCCTTCCCTCACTCCCTCCGCCGAGATAGGGGAACAGTGGCAAAAGCCGCCCCAGGGCGACCACAGTGCCCACCACACACGGACCGTCCACGGGCCGCGACGAGGGAAATGCTACCTCACTTAACCCTCTCCACCGTCCCGTACCAACCGTTCCTCGTGAGCGGTTGGGGGAACCGAAGCTGCAGACAAGCCGCTCCGCTCCAGGCCGCCCTCCTCTTCCCCGCCCCGCACTCTTGCCTCCTCCCCTTCAGCGCCAGGCGCTTACGGCCACATCGAGAACTCGAGTGAGAGACTGCGGTAAATTTCAAACCGCCTGCAGGGCCTTGCAGAAGGAAGAAGGGGCCGGCGCTGAGCAGAGGCAGAGAGAGCGCAGGAGATACCACGACCCACGCTGGTACCGACAGCCACCGCACTTGCGCGGCCCCCCACACAGGCCAGGGGGCGAAGGGCGCAGGCGCCGCGGAGGAGAGGGCGGGACGGCGGTACGCCCGCGTGCGCAGAGCGGGCGCCACTGCAGGGACTGCGGTGAAGGGTGGTGGGCGGTGCCGCGCCCCGCCCCGCCCGGCCCGGCTCGGCTCCGCTGCCGGCGTCCTGACGGCCTACTCGAGTTCCGGGTCGGCGTGGGTGACTACGCCCTGTGGCGGCTCTTCAGCCCAGGCAAGGCGAGAAGGCGATCCGAAGGAGCAGCGCCCTCCTCTCGCCCCGCTTCTCCTTTCCTCAACAGGCAGCGAAGAGAGGGGGCGTTATTCTCTGTAGAGTGTCGTACTGCATTGCACGCTCTCCACCTCGCCCCCCCCCTTATCATCGGGCAGGCCGGCTCACTCAGTGCTGTGGTGGGTAGAGGTAGGTCTGACACCACCTGATTTGAGCTTCGTTCCCGGGTTTAGCTAGGACTTGTTTTTATTGATCGGTGTTCCCAAGGGAACAGGCATGCGAGAGCTCCGGGAGACCGTGGCCGCCGCTAAGGAACAGCAGCGCGCCTTGCGTGCATCAACCGCGGCCGGGCCGCTGGGAGTCGCCGCGGTCATCTGTGTGCCCAGTTCCCACCGCTTCTACATGGCACCAGAGCATTTCGGAAGATTTACCGGATGGATATCAGACAAGGTTTATGAGTAAAAATCGTTTGCAGACATTGGCACCTTCGCTTAGACTGGCCTAAACACGATCAGACTTGTGTAACATCAAAATTTAAATATAAGTAGCCGGCATAATCCCTAAGGAAAAAGTACAAGTAAAAAATAAATTACTGTACCATCACATGTATTGCAGGTTATACACAAACAGTCATGAAAATTGATGAGATTCTGCTGTGAGATAGACTTGGGATCACACTAGTAGTAATTTGCTTTCCAACACCTCTGTAGTTAAGTGCAGGGTGTCTCTTAAGATTATAGAGATAATTAGAGGAGATGGCATTTGTATGTTGGCAATCACATGGAAATGAAAAAGCAACAGTTAAAGTGGCAAGCATAGTGGTAAGACTCAAAAACATGCAGCAGACAGAGTTCAAATGTCTTACTAAAATAAGCTCAAGTGGATGTGCACAGGGTAAAGAAAAAGGGATATGCAAGTGATTTAAATCTATTAAAGCAGATGTATAACATATTTCTTGTGTTTCATTAGTATTTTATAATTTTCTGTGTGAAAAACCTACAGTCTCTCAGTCTTTTTCCTCATCTGATCATACAGTATAGCCTCACCATCCTAATTTTTAACATCACATTAATTTCTGTAGTAAGAGAGGATGATCTCACTGGAGGGAGGTGAAGTAAAAAGTTTCTCATGGACCATCTATAGAAAAGACCAAAAAAAGTACTGGCTTAAAACCTTCATTTTTATTTGACATTTATTCTTGCAGAAGGACTCACCTGATGATTTTCTGGACTTTGTAGAGAATCATCATTAAAAACATCTTGGGCTGTTTTGGTTTCCCCTGGCTGGTGGGAGGAGTTTTTAATTCATTCTTGAGTAGAGGGTTTGTGGAGAGCTTTCTGAAATGTGGCATGTCCCAGGTCTTTATGGGATCTCTATTATAGCATTGCTGTTAAAGAGGAATTTTTTTCGATCATTTGTACATTTTTCTACAATGAAGTGTTGATTTTTTCATACTGCTAGTCTTTTGATATCATAGAGGGCACATTTTTCTTTAATGATGCAGTAAAATGCATATCTCCTTGAGACCAGGCATGCATTTTTGTTTTTCATTTTGAAAGAGCAATTGTTTGCTTGACTGAAAAGCAGTGTACAGTGCAGTTAAAGCAGGCAGTGGTACAGGATGGCACAGTAGCAATTCTGAGTTCAGCATTTTTAATGAATTGCTAAATGTGTTATATACAGTTTCATTTATAAGTCTTCAATTAGAAACCAGAAAATGAAAGTTATGTTTGAACTTTTGCTATGAAATGACTGCAGTTACAAAATGATCAATTACTTATGAATATGCCTTGATTAAATTATTACTGAAGCTAGTATAAAGCTTGCTCTATTAATAATGAGTTTCAGCTTAAAATAGGTAAATGAATGAATGAAGTATCACTGGATCTGCCTTTGAATATTTTTTTCTCTTCACTGTTGTTGTTTTATACAGTAGGTTAATATAGATCACTTATCATATGTAATTAACTTGCTAATTTACTCCCTTTTCTCTGGAAAGTTCTCTCTAAAACTGTTTAGCTCAATTAAGGCATTCCATGGATGGACTCTTACTTAGTCCTTTTCAGAGTGATTGTCAGCTAAGAAATTATTTCTAGGATGAATCTGTAAATGAGTTAAATGGATTACTTTGAACAATGTCAACTTCCTACAATAATATGTGTACAGTTTTAAAATATTTTGTCACTGTAATAACTTCCACGAGAGAAAAAATATATTTACTTCTGCAATGTTTTCTCTTTGTGCAGTTCTGAACATCTGGTTTTTTGGTCCCACACTTTAGCATTTCTAATTTTCCCATGAATCTTTTGTTTCATGATTATTGCACTTTCTGATCAAGAATGTAATAGTGTTGGCATTAAGATAAGATCATAGCGTAACTTAATTCCTGATGGCGATCTGTATTTTCCCTTCTGTGTTCTCCCTATTCTTCTTTCTTTCTCTCTCTCTCTCTCTCTCTCTCTCTCTCTCTCTCTCTCTCATCCCTGCCACTCTCCCTTTGTGGAATTAATAGCTTCCAGGTGTTAATTTAACTGGTAGATTGGATTACTGATGAAGACTCATTTATTTAAGAGCACTTTAAGAAATTCTGACAACCTCATCTAATTGTTTCTGTCATTTCCATTTTGTGTCCTTCCTTTCCAGTAGTTTCCATCTCCTCAGTTCAGGTACCATCACTCAGCAATTCATTTGACACAACATACTTTATTTTTTTCCTTTTCCTCTGCAGATGTAGTCGATCCTCTTTTGGAGATTCCCTGTATTATTAGTTATTGCTTGTTCACCCTTCCCTATAAAAGGGGTGTTATAATGTGGGATATGGATTGTGTTTGTTAAAAGGTGATAATGGTTCTGTTTACCAGAAAGCCCTGTGGGAGGACACAGCAGCAGGCTGGGTGGTTGGATGTGAAGCAGTTGTGGGAAGAGATGCATGGACAACATGTGAGCAAGAAGCTGATTGGCTGGTGAGATGCATGGAACAGCAGCTCTGCAGCTGAGCAGCCAATGGGTGCCCTTCTGTTAAGTTTTGCTTATGTCCACTGGAAGCTGAAGGTATATATGGGAGGTGTTTTCTACAATAAAGCCATTTCCTTCATATGCACAAGGAGGTCGGTGTGTCTTTGTTTCCCATTGCTACCTTGTAATACTCCCCTGTGACAGGTGTAAAATCAACTTTTTGTGTCTACACTGGAAAATAAGTGTAAACAGCTTTTGTAATGTAGGAAGAAAGTCTTGGTTTTTTATTTGTTTTGCTTTTCAAAACAATTATTGGATGTGCAAACAGGAACTTCTGCCAGGCCCTTTCAGTCTTGTTTTCCGCCACCTTTTGTTAAGAGTTTAATTTCTACAAAAAATACATTTCTGTCATCAGATACAGCCACAAATACTTAAAAAATAAGTGTTTTCAATCCCAGCATTGGTATGGCTTTTAAAATTTCAAGAGGAAAAGAAGCACAAAATATGCCTTTTTTTTAGGTGACCTTTTGTATGTGATCTTCTCTCCACCAATTTGTTAACTCAGAAATTATTAGAATATCTCTACAAAATCTTTCAAATCTTCCACAGAATTTATTGGAGTATAGAGGGACTATTGTCAGACTTTCCATGTAAGCTTTTTGCATACATATAACATTCACCAAGTTGTGGAAAAAAACCAAGCATTCAAAATTCCTGTCTGTTTTTTGTGGGCGTATGCACATTTCACAGCTGTTATTATAGACTACGAAGTTTCCGATACTGCTTGGTACTGCAGAATGAGTGAGATTTAGTTTTTCCTTTTACCTCATTTACTTTAGCACTGGAAAAATCTGTAGGGCACAGTAGGAATTATGCACATATACATGCATTTTGATGGATGCTCTCTAGCAGTAGAACTGCATGAGTTTCCATTCAGTTCAAATCCATTTAATCCTCAGCAGGAAAAGAATGAGGCTGGCTGTTGAATAGCTGTGGGTAGAGCTAACAAAAAAATTTGTATTCTAATGTTTTCTAAAAAATTTAGACAACAAATCAAATGCAATCTTTTTTAGAAAACTTCCATTTTAACACAGATTATTTAATTGACCAAACAATTGAAAACAGACTGTTCTCAATATTCTAGATTTTCACAGTTTTGGTAATTTGTATGTGTGTGTGTGTTGGTTTATTTCTGTGTTTGGGGTATTTTTTAGTCTTTCAGAAACAAGCACTAGAATAATGTGATTTATGTTTAGAATGTGTTTTAGGAATATTTTTTTTTAATTGCTATGGATCAGTATCCCTGAGTCTTATTTTGAAAGACAGGTGTCTGCCAAGGAAGGTGGGAATCTCTCTGGGAATGGAAAATGTGATCCCATTCCCTCCAAATTATTATAACTTTTGATAATAGAGGGCTGTCAGGCAAAGCTATGAGAAAAGGAATAACAGTTCTTTACTAGTGTGTGTAGATATGCATATATATACATATGTAACAAGGCAAACAAACAACCACAATGGCAGCAACACCAAACAAAAGAACAGAAAGCCATTAAGAGGCTTCTCTGGGCTGCGGCACTGTCCCCTTTGATGCAGTTACAGTCACAGCCAGCAGCGGCGCTGTTGGCTCCTGGCTGGGCAGGGCCGGTGCGATGATTCCCCCGAGGCTGCAGGGGGCGCTGCAGCATGGGGGCTAGCTGCCTCTGCACTGTTTAATGGCAGCACTGCTGGGGGAAGAGATAGAAAGGGGCTTCCTTTACAAACTCATGGGAGGCAGCTGGTCCCGGTGCCCTTCCCAGATGGCAAAATGGGCTGCAGTGGGAACCTCAGAGCAGCAAGCTGGAATGGCAGAGGAGAGCAGACCCCGAGCTGGCAAACAAAATGTAGCAGAAACTCCACAGCCATAGCAGGAGCTGTGGGGCGTTAAAGAGTAGCAAAATCCTCAAAGCTGCAGCAGAAAAGAGAGGGCCAGACAGCAGCAGTTGAGTTCCCACCAACAGCTGTGTGACACTCCCTTGGCAGAGGAGGGGAAGGGATTGGGGTCCTAGGTTTTCCTCTGGGGCACCTGAGTAGATGGTGAGTGGTGTTAATAAAGTCTCAGTTCAATGGCCACTGTTAGGACCAAAGGCTCACTCACGGTAAGGAAGAAGCAGTGAAGGACCAAACTCCACAGTGGCAGGGAATTCTCCCCACAACAGCAACAGCACCATCTGCTCCCCTGGTCCTGAGAGCAAGAGAGAGTGAGGAGCTGAGCCCTCACCCCTCAGCCAAAATCTCGTGGTATCTCTGCACTTGCAAAGAGAAAGTCCACCAGCTGGGTAGCACACTGTATTCTTCCTCCTCCTCACTGGCTACATCTTTTGTCTCTCTTAAGTACCCTTGTTATAATCTCTTAGGCAACAAATGGGAGAAAAATCCTTGAAAGAAAAAAGAAAAAAAATCCTAACCTCCAAGATCATGGTTATATAGTAAAATGTTCAGAACTGGAGTTTCTGAACAATGTTCCAACATCAACTTCTTCATAAGAATTACGGGAAGATGCATTATTTTGATCATCCCATTTAGATGCAGGTAAATTATGAAATATCTTAACAAGGTTTGTGGATGAAGACTTTTTATTTGTAAAGAAAAATATGAAACAGTATTCTAAAAATAATATTTTTTAAATTAAAGTTTTATTTTAAAATTTGGAGAGTTTATAGTATACATAGCAGTATGTAGAGGATTGTGTGGACAGTTTAGCTAGCTGACAAAGGTCATGCTGGAATAATACCATTAGTTAAGCAAGAAGGATATGAGGATAGGAGTCAGCAGTCAGTGTCCAAACCTGGCAAGGTCACTATGCCCTTGCTCCACCATGAGGTTGTGGGAGAGGATCGTTGGCTAGGAAAATGAAGAAAAGATAAGAAAAGCCACAACAGAGTAACCACAAGAATGTAGAAGTAGGCGTAGTTAGCTGAAGTAACTAACCAATAATGAGCTCACTTTTTGCAATATGCATTAGCCTTATTAACAGTAATATAAATATGTGTGCCTGTTCAATAAACTTTTGAGACTGGCTGATCACTCATATTGCGTGCCGCATTTCTCCTGCCGATCTCAACAGCAGTATATTTAATTTTCACATGAAACTTCTCCATTCCAGGTAGAGATCCAAGTGTCATCATCCTTAGAGACCTGATAGACATACTTCCAGATGTCTTTATGTTCTGTTTGATCTATATAGAAATGCTGATAATTTCCTAAAATCCTTCTTGAAAACTCAATCTGAAATCCATTCTGTCTATTCTATATGTGCTATATATCCTGAAGAGAGGGTATGTAAATGTTAATTGATTTTACTGACGGCCTACAAGCCACATAGAGGAAATCACTTGCTCTTACATAGTTTTTTTGAGCTTGTAAAACTTAGAAGCAGTCACTGGGTTGTGTGAGTAAACATGGATCTTTCAGTATGTACTCATTTTTCTTTGCCACTTTTCTGACTCCCATTATATTTTAAAATTTAGAAATGTCATTAGAATGAAAAGTTTAAATACACATTTTTAATACATTTTTTTATTTTTATAATACACTAAAATCTAGTTAACATTTATCATAACTCTTCTATGCCTGATGTCCCCACAACCCAAATTATCTTTACCTATTACAGTGTTCCCATCAGGTATGCGGAGATAAAGAAATTCTTCATAACAAAGACATATCTACTATGGATTTCTTGGCATTTTTTAGAACATATAATAAAAATTTAAATGCTCCTATTTTTCTTCCTACGTGAAGAAACCACTCCTTTATGGTTCTCTTCAAAATCTCAAATTCATAGATTCTTCATACAGCAAAAATAGTTTTCTCTAAACCTTCATTTTCTCCAGCAACAAAGCTGATGCTGTGTAATATATTTTTTAAGTAACCAATTAGAATAACTGACAGCCAGACAGAGAGAGTGCTTCTTTTCCACTAGTGTTGTGACTATGCTGCTGCTCGCAGCTTCAGTTCACTTCTCTGTTGGTCTATGTCTAACATTAATTTGAGTCGTCATTTGAATATGAAGGTGAATATGAACAGTAACAAGTACAGTTAAAGTGGAGAAGCAAAAGGACTGAAATTTAAATTTTAAATCTTAGGGTCTGAACTGTACTTTTGAGATTGTCCAATCTGTTTATTGCTTACAAAAAGAGTCAATGATAATCTTGTATCTTCTTTTTTGCGCTTAATCACCAGCTCCTGAGCAGTTGCTCCCTCTTCAGTCAAGGGCTGCTGTAGATGATTAACACTCCTGAGAAAAACAGTCTGTTCCAAATAAGCAGATTTAATTTAATAATTTCATGTGCTGAACTGAAAATCAGACGACTGGGAATTAAGTAATAATTGTCTACAAGGCACATGCACTCCAGATGTAGAGCAAAACCAGCTTTGCAGGCCATATTAGAGAAGACAATAGCTAAAACACTTGACATTTTAGAGCTATCATGCTACAAATGTTTGTTGGATTTTTGTGGGGTTTTTTAAAGGTAAGTTTATATTCTTAACATTTTAGAGAATTTAGAACATTTAGAGACATGCAGAGCTGAAAGATTTCAAACACTAGGAATCAATGCGGGAGAAGAAAAATGTGAAAAGTTTACATAACAGTTTATTTAACTAAAAACAATTAAATTAAAAAAATAATTTAAACTAAATACAGTTTAACTGTGTCTTACTTTCCAGTAAAATGTTGCCTGATTAAATTTGTCTTTAATTACTAAATCTACTATGTAGATATTTCCTTCAATGAAATTAATGGAGCTAAAAGAAGACTCCACATACCTAGTCGTAACATTCATAGTGGCCAAAGTGAAAAGTGAATAAATAATTTAAACATTTAAACAAATTAATTAAACTAAATTAAATTGATAATACTCCTTGAATATATATCGCATTTTAGAGCTTGCATATACTTGCTTAATTAGATTTTGTAGCAAATTTATCTTTATGTGTACTTTATGTTGAATTTTCTGAGGGTGATGGCAGTTCAACCTTTTTGAGCCAGGAGTAAAAAGCAAATATTCATGTTTCTGTATGTAATGTGTAGTTCTGATCTAAAACTAATATTGTAGAATTCTATATTTGATGAATGAATAAAAAAAGATTATATTCAATTTCTGATATTTTGTTTGGCCTTTTCAGGGTTTATTAAGATAATCTTCCAAATAGTCATTATTATTAAGGGAATCCTAAATTATACCTATGCATAATAACTATGCAGTTCTGTGAGACTTCTTGAAGTATATTTGCAAAAGTCAAACCAATTGAAAGAGAGTAAAGAAGGCTATAGATTACAGAAGTGGACGAATCTGTCTTCAACTGTTTCTAGTCTGAACAAATGTAAAAGCACTATAAAAACAAGATGTAACTCTAAATATATACTGGACAATTCTACTTCCAGACGTTATTTAATTCTGAAAAGTGACATGAGAGTCTTGTTTAACACTTCTGTCGAATTTGAAAGGAGAGACAGGGTAACTTTTGTGATGATTCATGCCTGAATATTTTGAACACTTACTGTTCTGACTAGCTGAGTTTAAAAAGTGAGGGAGAGCACACACAAACTGGATTATAGGTACTTGCGCAGACTGGTTTATCGGCATCCACTTGAGAGACGGTTGCAACTGAGCTCAACTTTAACAGATGCCACCAAAGTCATACTTTTTAAAAAAGGGATTACACAGCTGTAATGAGGATATAGTTTTGCAAGGGAGGACATTTGTTACAGGAACAAAACTCCATATTCATGAGAGAGTAGCCAAATTTTTGAGAGCTGTTTGCCTTATATGGCTTTGAAAGTCTGCATAGTTATTTCTGATTGGCTAAATTAGTTGCCACCCAGCTAATTGGCCAAAGGTGCCCACGTCCCCATCAGCCTAGACCTGCTCCCCAATGGCCCAGATCGGTCAAGTGATATAATTAAGGTAATTATATAATTACTTACATTTCAGTTATAAAATTATAATCATGATTAATTAAACTGCAAGGTCTCCAGGCCAGCAGTTAGACATGACAGTTCCCCCTTTTTGTTTTTAAATACAAAGGCAGTGTCTGTCATCCTTGGCAGGGATGCAGACAAACACAGCATAATATACAGAACAATCATGATTATATAATCTGTGAGCCATCAGGAACAGCTTCGCAGGGTGGTATGCTGCGAACTCATCACAACCATAACCCAATTACAACAAACACCCGACTTTCTTACAAAACTGTTAAACCTTAAAAACTACTATGGGTAATATTTTACAAACATATAAATTATTTTCAAATTGTTAAACCTTAAAAACAATTAAGGGTAACGCTTTGCTTGTTTCTTTCCATTGAAAGGTACAAATCCAAGTGCTTAGTTTTATTCCCAAAATAAAACTTCTTGAGACTATGTAAAGTTACGGGTAGAGGTAGACTGTCATTCCACTGGTCCCACATCTGCCTGGAGTTGTTCCAGTTACTGCTCTACAATGTCTGCCATGGGATTGTTGGGGAGACATTGTTGGGTGATCTCAAGCAGAGTGTAAAGCAGGATGCACACACCAAGCAGGCACCCGTCGGATGCTAATGTCGGTGGAAATGCAGGCCTACCCACACACCCAAGTAACAAGGTCCTATGGACCTTCCCATTTATTGGTAAGGAGGTTCTTTACCAATACCATAGGTTTGAGTGACTGAATGTTTCTGGAAGATTGCATTGATAAAAAATTATTTTAAATGACAGGGTTCTGAGAATTAGCATGTACTGTTAAGTGATTTAAAGTGTAAAGTGCTTTAATTACTTGTCTTAAGTTGAAAGATGTAGCTAAGGATGAGTATTCTATTTGCCATCTGTTCGAAGTAGGGCAGTTATCTTCTTTTAATTGAGCAGTTTTCTTTATCTTTTCCACAACCAATCCTCCCTCCAGGAAATATCTTCTGTTAACGGGCCATTGAATCTCACTGCATGACTAATAAAATTACATCATTTCATTGTGAGATGCTCTGCCCAGGGGGAGAAGTCAAGCATTCCTACCTAGATATAATCTGAGATTTAGAACACCAGAGACAGCCTTTTCCCACTAGATTCTCAGAGGAACAGCTTTCTTCTTCATTGGATTCCCAGAGGAAGACCAGGTCCATCCACACCACCACTGGACCTTCAGAAGAAAACGACACCCTTCCACAAGAGCATTGCTTCAGCAAAACCACACCTGTCACTCCAAGAAGACTACAGCCACCATGCAATCGGATTTAACCCTGATCAACAGGGTGTCAGGTTGTACTCTGACTCTGTCAGTGGGGTTTTTTTTGTTTGTACTATTGCACTTATATTTTTAATTTTCCGAGTAAAGAACTGTTATTCCTATTCCTATATCTTCGCCTGAAAGCATCTTAATTTCAAAATTATAATAATTTGGAAAGTGTTTACATTTTCCATTTCAAGGAGGTTACTGCCTTCCTTAAGAGGAACCTATCTTTTCAAACCAAGATATTACCTTACTCTGCAGGGTTTCACCACACATTCCCTCCTTTTGTTTTTCAAATACACGCTTTTAGGTGCCATGGGCACACCCAACAATGGCCTGTCCCATAGGGAAATGAGGAATACCAGTGTGATGAAACACACCCCAGAGTTTTAAAAAGTGCCAAGTATTTTGCAAAATGTGTGCTGCACCATTATTGATTTTTCTTGTACTGGGAACACTCACAGCAGCAAAGGCTCAGCTCCGATGTGCGATAGCATCACAGCTTCTTTCCCCTGTGTGGGCTGAGGCCCATATGGCTGATGAAAAGGTGTCCACTGAAACATGCATATACTGTAAGCATCCAAATTCAGAAACAAGGGGGACATCTGTCTGCCAGACTTGTAAGGCTTGCAGACCACAGGGGTTTACCCCCATCTGCAGTGGTGTAATGTGACCTTGACAGTCAGCACTAGAGTTAACAATCTTGCATGCCTCTGTGTTGGTAAGAATTGCCTTTGTAATGCTCTAACACCCTGATGAAAAAAGGTGTGGGATGCTCTTGCCTGTGTCAGCATGTCAGGTTGTCATGCTGTCCAGGCAGGGCTAGCTAACCTATCAGCCCAACCATTACCTTCTGCTATAAAACCTGGCAAATGAGTATGACTCCAAATGCGTAAAATATAATAAGGACATACTCCGACTTTGATTTTATGCCACAAATCTTTTAACAGTTCAAATAGTGCAGCATTGTCAATTTCTTTCAGTAAAGTTTGGTTTCATCTTTGTGTTGTATCTGCAACATAGGCAGAATCAGTTAGAATATTTAAGGAAGTGTGAGGAAATTTTTGGAAAGCCATAGTGACAACATGTAACTCCAGTAATTGGCATGATCCAATATCTTGACCTTTGAGTGTTTGCCACCCCTTGTCCTCCTTCCAGGTCACAATGGCTTTCCCCATTTTCTCAGAACCATCAGTAAAGACAATGAGACCTTTCAGTGGTGTACAACGACTCAGTGGTCTCAGTGACAATTCAGTGGACCCACTTAATTTCAACAGTTTATGACTAGGTAGGTGGAAGGTGATTTGTCCTGAATAATTTTGTAAAGCACTTCACAGTGCTGTGCTGTCTCCAAAGCACCATTCAAAATATTCCTGTGCAACAGGTATAATTTTTGCAGGGTCTTTGGCATTTAATTGTATACATCTTTGGCAATACTTAATAATTAATTGAGCAATTAATTCAAATATGGAAGGTCCTGTCTTTTAGGTTGATGTGGTAGAAAACCCATTCCAAAATAAGTAGTGGGTCTGACCACTGAGTGTCCTGTTGTCCAATGATACCCATAGGATATAAATCGGCAATAACAACAAATACTGTAACACAAACCTTTGGACATATCCGATACACTTGTCTGTTTGTTATGGCCTGTTCTACTAATTCAAGTGAAGTTTTTGCCTCTGGTGTTAATTTTTCCCCTCTAAGGATGTAAAATAAAGGTGCCAGTTGTGGGGTGGTTAATCCCAAATAAGGTCTTACCCAATTAATGATACCCAAAAGTTTCTGTGCATCATTTAAAATCTGAATTTTTGTTGAAAATTGAAGTTTTTGAGGATTGATCAAATATTTTGACTCCCAGGTATTTCCATGGTGGTTGTTGTTGTACCTTCTCTGGTGCAATTTGTAAGCCAAATTTTTGTAGTGCCTGCATCAATTCTGGCCATATTTGTAAAAGACCTCCTTTTGTTAGTGTTGCTATTAGGATGTCATCCATATAATGGTAACAATATGCCACTGGAAATTGTTCTCTCACTATTTAAAGTGCCCGTTCAACATACTGCTGGCAAATTTTGGGGCTGTTCTTCATTCCCTGTGGGAGCACTGTTCTTTGGTACTGTTCAATTGGTGCTGCATGATTAATGGAAGGTATTGTAAAGGCAAACTTTTGGATATCATCTGAGTGTAAAGGAATAGTAAAAAACTAATCCTTTAAATCAACAATCAGTTTGTCCCAATTGGCAGGTATCATAGTAGGTTATGGCATTCCAGGCTGTAAAGCACCCATACCCTCCATAACAGCATTAGTTTTTCTTAGATCATGGAGTAATCTCCATTTTCCTGATTTCTTTCTCATTACAAACACAGGTGTGTTCCCTGGGCTTGTTGAAGGCTCAATGTGACCTTGAGCCAATTATTTCTGAACTAGGAATTTAAGGGCATTTAATTTTTCCTTTTCAAAGGACCACTGTTGAACCCACACAGGCTGTTCAGTGAGCTATATCAAGGCTAAGGTAGGCTGGTTTACACCCTTTATTACAGTGACCCCAGCTAAAAATCCATTGCCATCCTGACTCCCCATGCTGATAAGACATCCCTACCCCATAAGTTAAGTGGGAGAGCAGTAACATAGGGACGTATAGTGCTTGTTTGGCTTTCACAATTTTTAATCAACATGGGTTGGCTTCTTGGATAACTTTATGTGGTACCTCCGAGACCTGCAACAACAGATCCTACAGCCTTGGTAGGCCATGATTGAGGCCATGTGTTTGTAGAAATGACAGCAATGTCTGCTACGGTTTCTACCATATCACTGACCTCTATATAAGATGGACTTGCCCGAGGCATTGAGAGTGTACAAACCATATTTGGTCTCCGTTCAGAGATGACCTGAGTCCAGTACACCTGAGGTTGTCCAGTTGATCTGAAGCCTTGGTCTCCTCATGTCCTTGGGTCTGTTGTGGGAACAAAAGACTTAAAAGGTATAAGTTGGGCAATACGAGTGTTTTCTAGGATAGACACAGGAGGAGAAGGCATTGACACCATAGCACAATATCTGTCCTGTGAAATCAGCATCTATGACACCTGGGTGAACAAAAATGCCTTGTAGTGTTGCACTTGATCTCTCCAGCAACAGAGCACTTAACCCTCTCCCTATAGGTCCATAGGCCTCAAGAGGAACTTTATGTACCTGTAATGAACTTACAGTTACTGTGATGGCAGTGGAAGCATCCATACCTGCTGACTCTCTTGTTCTTTCAGTTAACTGGTCACATAGGCTCGCACTGGGTGATGGGAAGATGCTTGTCTCTGTGTGCTCCTTCCCATCTCCCTGCTCATTGAGGGGCTGTCCATTAAGATTAAACTTGGACCAACACTGCTTGGCCAAGTGACTGGACTTCCCACATTGGTTACAATTTCCCACAGTAGTAATCTTTCTATGTCTTTGATGTGTCCCCAGTGAATTCAGCTTGCAGGGACAATCTGCTCTTATGTGGCCACATCCATAACACCAATGTGACAACCCACAGCAGATGAAAAAGGATCAGCTAACAAAGCCATGTTATATGAATCTGTTCCAACTTTTGCACACACATCAGTTAATTCACTTAAGCACGGATTTTCTTTCGATAATGAATTGATAGCTCTTTTGCAGAAGTCCATATTTGCATTATCCTATGCCAATTGTGGTATTAATTGCTTTCTTGTATCATTATTTATTATTTGTTTATCCATGGCATTTCTTAATATCTCTATAAACAGTATACATGGTTCCTTAAGGCCCTGTTTAATTGTAGAATACCTTTGAGTCAGTGTTGCCATGTCTGCAACCTTCAACAGGGCTTGTATTCCCAAGTCTTTGGCCTGTGCCAATATTAGAGGATGTAAGCATGCCTGTAACTGTAGATTGTCAACAGGGGGTAGTCCCATAAGTTGAACAACTCCTGCCCCAAATTGTGGATCTTGCTGCGGAACCTCTAGATTCCACAACCCCTGGTCCTCTGTATATCACCGCCATGTGGACTTGAACATCATATACTGGACTGGGGTACAAAGCAGCTGTTCTATCTGCTTGATATCAAAAGGTGTCATCTCATCGATAGTAACAAATCGTAGCATGCTTGTGCTTGCTACTGCTGGAGACCCCAGTCCATGGTTGGTGGCTAGCTGGCGTAATTCAGAGAAGACCTGACATTGAAAGGGAGCATACCTGTTGGGTGCAGTCCCATCGCCCCTCAGTACTGGGAATGCTTTAACCATTCCACCCACAGGCTGCTGACCACCCAATGATAATGAAAGCATGGGCACAGAAGCCCTTTCAGTGCTGTTGACATCTCCTTCTGCAATAGTTGTTAATTTTATCTGTTTTCCAAGAGCTGACCAGATCATATGTATCTTCCTTCTTAAAGGAAGCATTATTTCCATCATCAAGCCTATTAAGTATTTACACTCTTCTCCCTTCCCTCCTAAAAATCATATTCTCTGGAAACATTGGAGGCATTAGAGGCAAACTTCAGTTTTCTATGCCTTCAGGATTTCTATCTTCAAGCAACCTTCACCTTTCAGCAGTCTTATTACTAGACAAAATTAACAGAACAGCAATAGTCTTCCATGTCTGCAGAAATTTAATTCGCTTCACTAACTAAAAGTAAAATTAGCAGTTGTCATTAATGGATTTTATTTGATAACAGTTAAATTTCTTGTCTGCAGTGGTAATCCTCTCAAACAGCCATGAGGGAACTCTGTTCCCCTTTATTATTTTCTTTGCACCATATCAAAAACCTCTTCACTTGGTCTTTTTTTCTTTTGTTTTCTTGGAGTGCCTCTGCATGAATGATGCAACTGGATTTACATTTCTTAATTGGTGCAAAAAAAGACAAAACTGCACTCAGGAAAAGTGTAAATCTTTGAACTTAATACATTTTACTTGCTTTTGGACAAAGAGTGATTTGAAGACTGTTCATGTACCTGTCTCTCTGCTCTGGATTGTCTTAGCAGAGTATGACCTCTCTGTTCTCTTTGCTCTGAGGCTTCTTTTGAGGCTTCTCTTTGCTCTTGAGGCTTCTTTTGAGCATCAATTGCATTTACCTGTGTGATGTCTGCTTTTCCAGCTTGCTTTTTGGAGATTAGGTATTCTCCTGAAGTGGCAATTTCTTCTTTGAAGTCCAGAGAAGTACCCCCTTGATTCTGAATACTTGATTCTGAAGTATTTCAGGCTGCTTAGGTAAGCAAAGTCACTTCTAAACCTGCTCAAGAGCTTCACGGCGGTTTTGCAGGCTTTAAAGTGATGTCAACAATAGAATGTTTTAAAAGTATACACTGTGTACTCTACATCACTCAGACCACAGAAGCTAAAGTACTCACATTCGTGGTGTTTGGTTACTTCATAATGGTCCCAGCTCCCTCCCCATACCTAACACTCCTGCGTGGCTCCTGCTTGAGCACATGCTAAATGGATTATACCAGAAGACCCCAAGCCCCATACAATTTGTAGGTACTGTATTACCTAATGAGACTTTCTGACATTGTTCATACCTGTAAGAAATGAAAAGGTTTTAACAGAGGTTGGGAAGAAGGAAAGGAGTATTTGCTTATTTGTTCCTAATGGACTAGCAAAAGTCTGGACCGCTAGACTATAAAGAACAAAATATCCAGAAAAATACTTTGAATAATAAAATTAGTGAATGTGTGATACTTCATATAGTGCCTATATGGATAAACTTAAATAAACCAGTTTTTAGTACATGGAGGAAGGGAAGAAAATACTGCATGAAACATTTTCAATGCATCCGTTAGGATACAGTTTGAACAAGAATTATATAATACGTTGTTACAGTACAAGCTGGCTTGTACTAGGCAATTAATTTGGTTACAAATAAGAAAACCAGCCTCTGTGGCCTTTTCTGTATAGGCAGAGAAAGACTTAATGCGTGAGAAAGGAGTATGCACAAAGTGACAAAGTGACAAAGTGAGCAAAGTCTGAGAGAGAATGGTTTGATTACTAGAATTTTAATTTAATTTCAAATAGTGCATGGTAAGAGATGAAGATGCGTAATGTCTTGGGGTGATTTTATGATGATACTCTATTCCCTAATCATCTGCTTTATGCCCTGAAAATGGCTGCTTTAAGATTAACCAGCGGCCAGAGCCTAAGAATCCCGGTGTTCAAGGTGTTCAAACTCTCCTCGCCCCAGTGTGGTCGCATGTGGCAGGGATTGTTACTTCATTGCCTTCTCTGGATTACTTTTTGTCAGTTTAGGCAAGGAGCTTCTGATGTTTTTCGTTTCCCTGGCCTGAAGGCTTTTTACCAGCAAATCCTCTTAGCGGCCTTTTGTTTGCTTTGTTGGGTTTTTTGTTTGTTTGTTTGGTTTTTCTTGACCTTTTTCAGCTTGGGTCTTTTTGGTTTTTTCAGTCCATTCCGGCAGCTGGCCGGGGGAAGCTGGCCCAAACCCGAGACCTCGGAGAAGCTGAACCAACACAAAAACAGGACATTAAACTCTACCAACTTTGCCTGCTGCAAGGAGGAGACCCATGCCAGAAATCCATAAGGTTCCCAGCTGCTTAGTGAACTCTTCCCTCTCCTTCCCTGAGACACAGGGGCAGCCACCATCTTTGCCTCACAGCCATGAAGTCTGGTGGTGGGTGGGGGTTAAGATTTTGAAATGGAATTTTTTTAAATTTGTTTTTTTTTTTTTTTAATAATGAACAGTTGCTTGGGTTTTGTGGGTTTTTTTTTGTTTTGTTTTGTTTTGTTTTTGCTTTTGTATTTCTGTCTACGACAGAATAAAAGGGAGTTATTAAAGCTCTTAAGCTCTTTCTCTTTAGAGAAGATGCTCATTCCAGGGAGTTTTCTCATGAAATTTGTCTTGATACCGAAACACAGAGTCACATACCTAGAGCATCCTGAGCAGTTTGATAATTGCTTCCTTTTAAATATATTTTCCAAGTCAAAGATTTTCACATCTCAAGATTCTCCATTTGCAGTATTTCTTTGTAGACAGGGGGGGGAATAAAAAGGAAGCATGTCAGCATGTCATCCTTATATACAGGTGAGCTTCTAGAAATGATAAAATAGCATGGAAATGCAACAAGGGAAGCATCTATTTTCGTTATGCATTTCCAGATGTATGTACACATAAGTGTCTTCTAGCTAAAGGATTAAAAATATTTTAAATTATAAATCTGAGAACAGCATCAAATAGTCCACACTTCAATTCCATTGCCATCACTAAGCTGCTGTGTAGTATATTGAGGTTTCCAGAACTTACTTTACTCACCTGTAAAATTACTTGTGTTTATTTTATAGGCATGCCATCAGACCTACCACACATTTGTTTCTAAAGCACTTCAAGAAAGCCAGATATTATGTGTGCAAATCAATACTGAATAATAACTGTGGTTCTGTAGTAGTTCAGGAGAGGTGATGAAGTATTCTCTATTTTCAACTGAGAGGCAAGTTACTCTTCTTTATGTAGAAGTGCTCTATGGGTCTCTTATTGCAGTAGATCAGACATGAAAGGAATTTCAAGCCTGAAGCCTTTGGTCTCTTCAGCTGGATACTCCACCATATTTAGTGGGTGGCAAAATTTGTAGTTAATCCTGGGAGCTAGAAAGGGAGTTAAGTAGGGTGAGAAACACCTCCCTCCAAAACAGTTCATTGAAAAGTATAAGGAGTAGGGAATTGAGTATGCCAATACTCAAGCAACAATATAGCAGTATACAGATATTATCTTAAATGCTGACAAGTTTCTAATCTGAAAGTGGTGCTCTTAGAGATCTCTTACTGTCATAGGTTAAGAAGTAAATGAGTTTTTTGGGAGGTTGTGGTCAAACCAATCAGTGCTTGGATTTGAATACTGGCACCTGGTTTGGCCACTGAAGGTATGGACTGCCTCTAAGAACACGGGGCTAAAAGAGCAGAGAAGTCCCATGGGAACTCTCTTGGTCCCAGTCCCTGAAGGAGGTCAGACCTCCCCTGCCCAGCTAGGGCTGGCTGGGAGAGGGGAAGCCATGCGGCCGGGTGAGGTAGGCAGGAACCTTGGGCAGAGGAGGGGGGTGAAGGCTTTATAAGATAGAAGGGTAGAGGAGCCCTGTGAGGCATCGGGCCTCCCCCACTACCCTCCAGGACAGAGATAGAGAGAGAGAGAGAGACAGTGCTGCCTTGGAATTTGATACCATGCTGGCAGCACAGTTGGCCGGAAGTGGGGGATGTGGCGTAAGAAGGTGCCTGGCTGCTGTGGGAGTTCTGGGTAGACAGAGGTGAAGATTTTAACCCCTTTCTAGAATAACGGAAACCTTACAAATACTGATCCTCCTAAATCAGAATAAAGAGAGTTGAAGCAGGAGGAAATGAGCAAGTGTGATGGAAGTGAGTGCATGTGAGAAATGTCAGAAGAGGTGAGAAAGACCCTAGGTGGGAGGAGATGATGGAGTGGCTTTGGGCTGGACTCTTTTCTTGTATGGCTGTGGACAGACCCATGTTTTTCCTGTGACACAGACTGCATTTAGGGGGAGGCAATGCCTTGGAGCCAAAGAGAGTGCAGTGAAGCAGTGGCGTGAACAGAGACACTGAAGGAGGGTGTGGAATGCCCTCTGTCTTCAGTGAAGAGGAAGATCTCTGTTCACAAGGCCCCTCGGCCCCAGGGGGTAAATCTGGGGGGGACTGGTGTCCCGAAGTTAAGAGACAGCAGTCTCTCTTTTTTGGAACTGGGCAAAGCATCCTTAAAAGGGGAACCGTAAAGGTAGTCCTGGTCCATGTGCAGTGGTGAGAGCACTGGACATGGAGGGAAGAAGGCACAAGGGCAGATATTCTCTGGGTGGTGCCACAAGTGACATGGAAACACAGGAGGCAACTGGGTTTCTGGGGGAAGCCTATGGTGCAAGGGGAGACTACTCTCTCCCTGATGGACTTGTGAGTTGGTTATTTGAGGGGTGGTGATGGACTGAAAGTTGATTATCTGAGAGATGGTGATTGGGTGAAAATCTAAGGTTTTATTTCATGCTGTGGAGGAAAAGGGGGGAGGAGGAGGAATGTATTTGGAGGGTTTTCATTCTTAGTTTTGTGTCTGTTCCTTTTTAGATGTTGTAGTTAATAAAGTTTGTTTCCTTTATTCCTGAGTTGGAGCCTGCTTTGCTCTGTTCCTGATCACATCTCACAGAAGCCACTAGGGAAAGTGTATTTTCATGGGGGTGAGCCTCAAACCATGACACTTACTTTCACAGTCCTTATGTCCTAAATGTAAGCACTAATTGGTAGATCTAGCTACATAAAACTGTTGTCCTTTTGCTTTGTGAAATTGTAATGGCTTTGCGCAAACACAGGGGGAAAAAAGTGTATTTGTTCTGTGTGCATGGTTTATGCCTTAAACATTGTTATGAATAGGTTTTGTCCATTATAGCAAAAACTGTAAAGAGAACCACAGAAGCCCATCCCTCCTTGAAGATGCCTGTCTCAAACTTTGGACTATGAGAAAAGCAAATAATATTAAGGGGATGCTATTGTTCTACCATCTCAGGTATAGGGAGAAACAAACAAAGCTGAGGGAAAGGAATGCATCCACAAGAAAGCCAAATGCAGCAGAAAATCATCCCTGGCTGGATTTGCTGTGGGGGCACCACAGCCTCCAGAGACCAGGTTTACACCAACTTCCCCCAGCTGAGGAGGGAGGAAGAGGCTTCACAGTGTTGTTATAGACAACAACCAGATAAGTCCAAATAAATAACTTGAGAAAGCCATATTAAAATAAAAAGGGAATAGATTTTATTTCATGAACTGAAATACAGTCTCTGTCAGCCACAATCAAAAGGACAGCATCAAGCCCCAGACTCAACCCTGGGTGAACACAGGTCTGACCCCTTCTTGCATCAGATCCCTGTAGTTCACCAAGTCTGCTCTGGCGAGCTGTGGTTTGTTCCAGTGTGATGTCATGGCTTGCCTCAGTTACCCAGGTCGTTCCCCAGGTGTCAGTCACCTCTCTTTTCCCCCACCCTTGACCCATGCTGGGCACTGTCTATCAACCCAGAAATTCCAGATGGCATCGAGTGATTGGCAGGTTCAAAGGATGCTCTCCACCCCCTGGGGGGCCACTGGCCCATCCAGGTGTCCCTTTCACCTGAGACCCTCTCCCCCCATACCTGGTTGGTGGTCCCTGTATTCACTCCCCTCCCCCCTCTCCCCAGGTAAAAGGGCAAGCACGCCACAGGGTTGGGAGTTCTGTTGGAGTTGTTGCAGGATTGAGAGGCCATGCGGCCCAAAATAAAAACTCTGGATTAAAAACTCTCCTTCAGAACCCACTCCTTCCTTCACCATCGCCTTAAAGGTTTCTCCAGCTCAGGAAGGCCAGAGGAGTGACTCTCTTCAACAGCAAGTTCCAGCCCATAAGCACTGGAGCTCAGGCCATGCCCAGACTTGTCCCCATGTGCTCAGCTGTGACCACAGGTAGCTAAATAGTGTCTCTGGGGAGAAAAGACCACAGGTGCCGTTATTTGGTTCAGCAGCAGGAACCAGACAAGCCAAGGCAGTCCCATTCAGTAATATTGGTAAAATACAATAGTGATTATATACTGTTTTTCTTGCCCAAAGCTAGATTTCTTTCTCTTTCTTCAAATATTGATATGGTCCTTACCCTCTGTCTGGTGTTAGAAGAATTCTATCTTCGAGTAGCAACTGTGTGTGCTACAATCTAGTGAGGTAACCAGTTTCCCAACCCTTGTGTGAGATTTCTAAAAACCTGGGTGCTTTTTGTAACATATTCTAAAGCGTGATTATATATATATATATATACACATATATTCCTAAGTACAAATCTATTTATTACATTTATTTGAGCAAGAATTTGATGCATTTATTACAGGGTGAACACAGATCTGACCCCCTTTTGCATCAGATCAGAGTTCACAAAGCCTGTCTGGTGAGCTGCAGTTATATACTGTTTTTCTTGCCCAGAGCAACATTTCCTTTCCTTTGTTTCTTTCTCTCTTCCCGAATATTCATGTGGTCCTCATCCCTTGTCCAGTGTTGGAAGAATCTTAACCTCGAGTAGACAGAACCGTGTCCAGAGAAAGATTTGAATATTCATGCAGTTCTCTGTCCTCCATCTGGTGTCAGAGGAATTCTGTCTCCTGCTCGGACAAAGCTGCCTTGGGAAGAACAATACTGCGTCCGGAACCGATGCATGTGAAGTCCGAGTTACAGGAACTGGGTATTCACATGCTAGTCCAGGGCTGTCCTCGGTTATCTACAGGTCGTTGGCCAATGATGGCTTGGGTGTTCCGAGACTCACTCAGAGTTTCTGCAGGAGCTAATACCTTCACTTGCTAATTTGGACTTCTATTCAGTGAACACCTGTGTGTGTTACAATCTAGTGAGGTAATCGATTTCCCAACCCCTGTGCAAGATTTCTAAAACCTGGGTGCTTTCTATAACACACATTCTAAAAGCATTATTAGATTTCTATAATTATGAACATATCATATTTATATGAGCATGAATTTAATAAATTTATCACAGTATGGTGTAACCTCTGGTCAGAAGCACTGAACATCCATATTCCTGTACACAAACCAGCCCAGCTGTAAAACCCCAGCCCCACAGGCCACAT
This sequence comes from Onychostruthus taczanowskii, assembly GCF_017590055.1. Lineage (NCBI taxonomy): Eukaryota > Metazoa > Chordata > Aves > Passeriformes > Passeridae > Onychostruthus > Onychostruthus taczanowskii. The sequence goes on from NW_024499763.1 coordinate 125,513, forward strand.
CCACAGGACATTCATGTGAGAGGCAACTGAGGGGGTGTCATAATCCATCAAAGACCCCCCCAAGGTGCTCCCCAGACTTATTTCTGAGGCCTTGCACCACAGCATTGCATGTGATGCAAAGGGATGCAACTGACCCAGAATCTGCTGCAAGAGACTGTGTCAAACTGCACCCCCCGCCAAGGGAGGTACCTCGGCATTCCCACCCAGCCAGAGCATATATTACTCCACTGGATTCTATCCTTTTTGGGAGGGACAATCATCACCCAGAAGACCAGCTGGAGAGGTTCAACAGAATGTAGCTTGGATTCATGGAGTATTGGAATACAAGACAGATAATGGACTTTGGACCTGGTTAACAAGAGATTTAATAACAGGATGCCTTGGCAAAAGCAAACAGAACTTTGAAAATTAGACCTAGATTGCAAGAAGATTCAATCAGACAGGTTTACCGGAAAAAAAATCTCATTAAACTCTGCAAGCAAGAGACATTGTTATATCATAAGTTTGTGTATGTGATTTTAACCTAATCATTGTAGTACACATTAGTAATCTCCCTAAAATAAAACCAGCCAATTCCTCTGCTGTGAAGCAGCTCTGTCTTCAGGAGCAAGTTATTTTCTCTTTTTTGATCAAGGTTCCTGACCATATAGATTTGTTTGGGTGGGGGTGTGGAAGGGGGGAGGAATGTTTGGGAGTTTTTTTGTTTATATTGTGATTACAGAAATACGGATGAAAGTACTCAAGTGACCATCTTATGCTAACTAATTTACAGTCAAACTCATTTCTAGTATTACTGTTGATAAAAATGGTTGCTGGTCTATTTCATCATTAGCTCCCTTTCCGTGGTATTCAGAGTTTTTAAGGTAAAACTAAAGTAAAATAGAATTTAAGATAAAGGTTTTGACACTCTAGAGAAAGCAGAAAGGAAATACCACTTAACAAGGTAGTGATAAAATTAAGATTTTTGTTTTAGGAAAAAACAAGACTCTTGCAAGATCAAATGATGCCACTCAATTTTAAATCTCTTGATCTCTTATATTCCCATTCATATAAAAAAAGATATCTCGAGTGAGCCAGTTTACTGCAATGGTTCTTAGTAGTTTGTCTTTAGTGGCTGAGATTGCACTTTGTACTTTTGAAAAGACAGGTACATGGCATGAAATGTGAACTCAACTTTCCTGTTAAAACAGAGAGGTTCTGTTCCCTCCCAAGGTGTAGAGCAGCAATGCCTATCATCTCTTCTTCTCTCTGAAGAGATAAGACTTAATTCCTCTTGTCTTCTCAGTGTGAACAATTTCAGCCTTTATAGTACCTTTCAGCATTTTCAGACAGTGCTTGCTCTTGCTCTTTTCATGGCCTTGTGCATTTTGAATACCCTCACAAATCTGACTTCTCCCTCATGCCACTAATCATCTTTATTCGATTAATTAACTAACCTCTTTCCTCTTTTTTACTTGCACTGAGTTCAGGCCAGTATCTGGGCAGGTGAATATGAATGCGTAAATAAACAGCATGGACTGTTTGGTATGAACTCAGACACATGATAAAGAAATTTTGTATGTGATATCCAGTAATTTACTTAGAGCAACCTATACTTTGTACAGAGAAGAAAGACAAAGAAACTTTGGGTTTTGTTTGTTCCTTGACTTGAATGGTGTTAAACCCTATCTCATTGTTGGCATGGTTTTGCATTTGTAATACTGACAATGATTCTGCAGAGACATAATCTCCTAGAACAGTGTCATCTGGTGGCAGTTGTAAGTCACAACATCTAAACAGAAAAATTAGCAATCAGATCAGGCTACAAAAATGCTCTGATTATCTCTTTTATTTAGATTAAAGCTTTTAGAGTTCAAATCACAGGACTATAATGAATTCACTTTGCACAACTGCTTCTTATTCTGTAGGTTGCAGGTTAATATATTTATTATGTATTAATAAATACATAATATTTAATGAGTATAATGAGTAGCCACAATTTTCACTGTCAGGTAATGTGCTGTGTTTTGTAACATTTGTATTGAAGTAAAGATCAAAATACTTCCGAACTGAAAATGATTACCTGTGCAACATTCTGCAAACTGTGTGCAAAGAACAGCAGTTTGTACAGAAGCTCTGGAGAGTAACTCATGTTACATGACCAGTTCTCCTTTATTCTTAGCTTTTTTTACTCTACTACCAGTTCTGAACTTGAAGAGGCACTCAGTGGGATTACTTGAGTTTAAAGTTAAGCAAATTGCTCAGCGAAGAGAAATTTGAATGTTTGTGAGCAATCTGAAATAACTTGCAACATAAAACTGTCCAGCTCCTGACTGTCTATATCTCCCCTGCAGCAGGCTCTAGTTCTCAGGGGAAACTCAGCACAGTAAGTCAGAGAAATTACTTGCTCATTCGCCAGGTTAGTTTTCTGCAGGAGACTAAGCAGATGACTAAGATGACTGCATTGACTAAGGAGATGATCTCACAAGCACTGAAGCTAACAAAAGGCAGGGAATGAGAAGGCAGGCATGTGTGGGCTGGTGTTGCTGACAATTAGAAAAATCTAGACTGGCATAAGAGTAGTTAAGAGTAGTCTTTTATCCAATACTCTTTCCAAAAGAAATACCTTAATGACTGCTATAGATTGAATTTAAACAGACCTTTATTCTTAATTATCTACCATAACCAGTGCCTTTTGCAAGTATACATTTATCTTTTGCAGACAGTACCATGATGTCATATTTCTCTTTTGCAATCTGTTAACTGGTGTACTTAAGGAATATAAAAAAGGAGGGGCATATCTTCACTTTTAATTACTTCTTTTAATTTCACAAATAAATCTGCTAGGATCAGATCAACCCTTTAGAAATAAGGTATCATTAAGTATGGAATTTTGACATTCTGTGTGTAAGAATGCAGTTAGAGACATTTTCCCCAGGATTTCTGTAGGGTTTAGAGTAAACACTTTGTATGTTTCAATCAAACTCGCTCAGATGCTAAAACATTTAAATCCCATTTAGACGGCTTATGATAGAGTTTTGCAGAGTTATCATACATATCTTTAGAATCTGGATACTGCTACTTAATGTGGGATTCCACTTTGTATTATTGGAGCAATACTAGGCACATAGCTATGTATCACAAAAGATACCAATTCAGGAGCACAAAAATTCACATTGATTTTTTTTTAATGCCACCAATCTATACATGATTAAATTATATCTACAAATATTATTTCATCTCTTTCTAAAACCCAGGTTTGGCACCTCCTGTGAAGAACAGGAGGTGATTAAGTACCTTGAAATTTACACAAAGACCTTGCTGTAGTAAAAAAAGTCCCCTAGAAAATAGCCAATTATCATATGATTACCAGATTAGTGTTACTACAACCCATTATCACAGTTTCAACTAATAAATCCCCTTACCATTTTCTGTAGTAATTAAGAATTTAGTGTAGAAAAAAATTACTTATTTTATCATAGTTTCTCATTTCAGATTTGTTATATTCCACACAGTCTTTAGTCCTACAAAAAAATCAGTACATGAGAAATGCTCACAACATACCATTTCAAGCTTTACATTACATCCAAGGAAATAATACAGAGCTCTCTTTTGTGTTGTATACATTTTAATAATGAATTCAAAAAGCTGTGCTTTGCTATTTGATAGCTACAGGAGCTAGTGGCCTTTCAATTATGCATCTGTCCATCAAATTCACATATTAGGTTACTGAAAGTTGTTAAAGGGTTTCCCAAAGCATTCACTGGGCAATGCTCCTCTCACTTGATAATCTCTGAATTTTCCTGCCATGCTGCTGCATGTCATTTTTAGAGAAAACAGAGGCTACCTCGCTGAAGCGGAAAATGTTTAATTTTTATGGATGCAATAAACTTAATTGCCCATTTTATCTTATTTCCTTATGGATTGCTATTCAGATGGTTTCGTCCTTTTAGTCCTGGGGACTTTTTCCTACAATTCTGTTTCAACCTACAGGAAAGATACCCTACAAATCTTCAAGATACTTACCTGCCTATTACAGCTTGTAGGTTCAGATTAACTCTTTTGAAGGTGTTTGAATCAACAGTTATTCTCACCAAAAATCAGTAGAGTCTGCAAGTCACTGCTGTCATCTGAAGTATGTATAGTAGTCTTAACAGTAACACACAAACAAAAGGGTCACTACCAGTCACAGTTTATCTATAACTAAACAGATTGCAAAAAAATTTTTGGCTTTTTTTCTGCTACATTAAACAAACATAAAAATATGTTTGTTTAATGTAGCAGAAAACCCCTTGAAAAACCAGCAGTTTATTTTTGCTGTAGATTTATCTTGATTATTTTTTTAGTTAGTGTAAAAGAAATTGGAAAATAATTTCCTATTCACTTTTCCCCCCCCGCAAATTACTTAGAGATTTCAGGAGTGTATTTCAGTGAAAACATTTTTGGGCATTTGTGATTATTGCATACAGCCTCCCTAGTAGGAAGCTTTACAGAAGAACACGTGGTTCATCGTTTCTTGCAAACAGCACCATGTATTTTTTTAGACTTCATACAATGTCATTGTCAACACAGTAAATTTCAAAATAGTCCCTTTGTTGGAGAATGAATGCTGGCTGCTGCTGACAGCCCTCTGCATGTACATTCGCAGCACTGAACACACACACGCACAAACGTCATCCAACAAGGGATCTAAAGGTTTTACCCTTGCGCAGCCAAGAACATTTCTGCCATAGATTCGTGGAGACAGTAGTAACAACAATAGTAGCAAACATGCCGTTCCACCTTCAATGCTACTTTAGCTGTAACAGTGTATGTCAGGTTTACAAACAGAAGGCCACTCAAAAGAAAAACGTCGCGACTTTCCTATTAGCAGATACGTGTCCAGGCAGCTTCAAAAAGCAACTATTGGGCTTTTTTGAGTCGGAAGCTTTCACAAGCCTTAGAACCGAGCACCTTTTGTTACCTTGCTGTCCGGTTCTTCGGCTTGTGAAAAGTTGTTCTCAACACTATCGCTGACCGACTCAGGAGGACTCTCACACAAGGACTTACAGACCCTCAGCGTCAGCATTCTGGCCAATCAAGGGTCTCTGTGGCGCGGTTTAAGGTACGGAATCAAATGCCTACGGCGGCGGACAGGCGCAGCGAGGCGGCAGCTTTTACCGCTCTGTTTTTCGTCCTTCCGGACAGAAGCGGTCACTCCTCCGCCTGCTACATTCCCAGGACGGCACCGCCTCCCTCGCCCTCCGGGAGAGACGGAGCAAGTCAGGCCAGGCAACGCCGCTTTGCCCCGCCGCAGTCCCCGGGCCCAGGGCCGTTCAGGCTGCATCTCCGCTCGGGTTGTGGGAGGACCGCATTGCGTTCGGAAGTTTGTGCCTCGCCGCACACCGTGCCGGCCAAAGCGCTCGGCTCCACGTTGGTTGCGCAGGCGCAGCGGTCGTGGTTGCCTGTGCCCCGCGGAGGGGGTCCGAGGGTGGAGCGGCGGTGGCTCCGCGGGCCGGGGCGAGGGGAGATCGGTTCCGCCGCCCCTTGGGCGCCCCTTGCCGCCTGACCAACCGGCCCGGAAAGCTGTACCCTCATCCTCTTCTCCCTCCCGCCACCATGTTCAAGAAGCTGAAGCAGAAGATTAGCGAGGAGCAGGTGCTGCCGCGCGGAGCGGGTGGACGTGCGAGCCCCCTCCCACCGCAGGTACGGCGAGGAGGGGCCGCTGGGAGACGTGTCCGCCGGACCGTTGTGGGCTCTTGTGACGGCCTTTCACCTGTCGGGGCAAGGCCGCGCTTCGCCCGGGGGGGCCTTGGTGTCCTGCGGGTCGGTCGGGCAGGCCTGCGCGACGCGACCCTCCCGCGGCTGTTGCTGCTGCGGCGGCGGGACCCCGGTCCGACCGAAGGCTCCGGGGTAGGTCGGCTGGCGGGAGTCGCTGCCCGGGTCGCTGTCAGCGCGAGGTGGCTTCGCTAGAACTTCGTCATCTAAGTTTTTACTGATTCTCCTGCTAGAAACCGTGCTTCGTTTTGTCCACTCTACACAAGCTGTCTTGTGGAAGAATGTAAAAAACATCTCTTGCCTGAGCATCGAACAGAATGAAACACAAATGGTTTTCTTCCTTGGCATTTAAAGTAATGACACTTTCACGTGTAGTGAATAACAATCCAGCATTGAGTTCCCTAGTTGTCCTTTTCTCTCATTTTAATGCTTGTTCTTTCTGTTCTGTACGTCTCTTCTGTTAACATTTTTTGGAGGGCTGGTTTGCTTACCTCAGCCTTATTCTTGCATTTTTTTTTAAACTGTAGATTAATTGAGAATATAGTATAAATCTGAGAACGAGGTACTTATTTATTTGTTCTAGTCATAATTTAATTGGCTATTTTCCTCTTGTATGTACTTTATTTCATTAAGTTGTTATGAATGTATTTTAGTAAAGGCTATTTTTAAGTGATAATAATACACACTAGATAGGACATGTGTGCAGAGTATCTAAGTGAAAGTGGCCAAAAATAAGTTGTGATGATTTCATGCATGTGTCAAAGCAGAATAAACTCTCTCTTCACAAATTTTGGGTAGAAAGACTTCAGCAAATTAACTTCCTATTGGCCAAGTCTGCGGATAATGTCTGCCTGTGTCTCATTGCTAGGTTAAGTATCCGGTGTATCTTGGAATGTAAACGTATAAAAACTAATATAAACTCTGAATACTGTGAATGTTAAGCTACAGGCAGGTAATTTAGTTAATTTGACAAATAGGTGATTAGTTGCCTGATCTGAGTGTAATTTGAACCACTGGGAGATTTGGCACTGCATAGTCACAGTATTGGACCATGGTTTCAAAACTGACAGTTGTGCTCTATTCTTTGAATCACTCATTTGTGAAATAGAGAAATCAGTCATTTTTGGAAATGGATCTATTGTGAAATTTTGAGTAGCTTGTTGACTCTTGCTTTAAGGCCTTCCACAGTATTAATTCTGTGCCTTCTCTAGTTAATGAAGTATGTTTTTGTTAGTTACAGTTTAGAGTGCTTTCTTAATTGCCATATGTAGTGAGCTTTCAGTGCAGTGTAAAAGAGAATGATCTGCAGAGTTTACTGTTTTCAATGTGCAGCAGCTAAATTATGATGCCTTTCACACAGCATTGTAATACACTTAGTTTAGGATGTTGTAATCCACTTAGTTTGGGGTGCTCTATGCATGTGTTCAAGAATTGATACTTCCTGAAAATCATTCTACTGAATAAATATGGTCTTATGTGCATATATGCACCCAACAGCGTAATATACTTTAGTCTTTATCTGCCTCTTGAAAAATTAATGTTGACAAATATTCTGAAACCTGCTACGAGAGTTTATAGTAAATTATACCTAGTCTGTTGACCTAGTCTGCTGTACTGTGGACAGAGCAGATAATGTAACTCAAGGGTTGACATAAATGGAAAGGCAGAAGCAAGAAATTACAACATATTTTTATTTTTGTGTAAAATAGTTGTCTTGCAATGTTTCTTACTCTTTGGTTGTTCTCAAGTAACACTAGTGGGAAGTAGTTAAATTTGATCTTAGAAGTAAAATAAGCTTGTCTTTTCACTTCTTGTATTTCATTTGAAAACAGTCTCTGAAGGAAGATGTGAGGTTTTGAGGATTATAAAATATACTGTAGTCTTGCAAAAAGTGTGGGATATGCTTTTTTCCTTTACTTTTATTCAGATCAGGAATTCAAATTCTTAAAATGCATTCCTTCCTGTCAAAACATTTTCAGACCAAATTTTTCTAACTCTTACAATTTCTTAGTTTATGAAACTTATGTTTGCATTAATTTTTGCTCTTTTCTTTCCTATACCCTCTTGCAGAGAGGCTTCACTCACTATGCTCTATACCCTCTATGCTCTACTCATATTCCTTATTTTGAGACCTAGAACTTCACATTTGTACTTTGGTTTGTAGTGTCCAAGACTAAATTTACTAACTTAAGACTGGTGTAAACCTAGAGGTAAAATTTTTCAAGTATAACTCGAGAAATATAACCTTGTGTGAGGAGATGTTTGTAGGCCTTCCTCTTTCATATGAATGGTTAGCTAACTGATGTCATCTGTCAAATTGAGAATACCTGTCCCTCATAGTCTGAGGAACACATCTCTTTCCAATGGCTGACAGGGTGGAAAAAAGCGCTATTGCAATTACAGGTGTGTTAAACTGCTACTTGTCACCTGCCAAACAGGGATGAAGAAAAAATGGAGACAGTACTTTATTTGGCTCAGTTTTTAATAGTACTGACAGACCTTAGTCTGCCTGGTCCTGAGTCAGAGGACCATGACTGCAGGCACATTAGCTTTCTATTTGTGAACACTGGAATTTTAACAGACAAGTTGAGTTGTGTCAGTTGAATGAATGTTTATAAGTTCATGGGGCCTATGGGATTCAACCCAGAGTACTAAAGGAGATAGCAGATATTATGGTAGAACCCCTCTCAATCATCCTGGGAATCTGCAGAGGTCCCTCTGATTGGGAGCTAACCAGCATTATTCCAGGTTACTGGAAGGGCATGAGGGAACATGCAGGAAACTACAGAGTTAACCTCAGAACCTGGAAAAATTATTAAGAAAATCATACTGTATGCTGTTGAAAGACATCTAAAGAACAGTGCAATCATCAGACTTCTGCAGTAAGTTCACCTGCCTGGTAGACAAAGGGAAGGTGGTGGATGTAGTTTTTCTGGGTTCTATAAAGGCTTTTGGTACTGTTCTTCCCGGTATTCTTCCAGACAAGTTTTCCAGCAGTAGGATGAGTAGGTATGCAGTGCACTGGGTGAAGAATTGGTTGAAGAGAGGGGCTCAAATTATTGCAGCAAACAGGACATCTGGCTGGTGACCAGTTACCAGTGGTGTTCCTCAGGGCTCAGGTCTACAGGCAGCTCTGTTCAGACTCTTTATCAGTGATCTGGAGGCTGCAGTTGAATGCTTAGATAGTTAGGTGGTGATAGCAAACTGGGAAGTGCTGCTGACTCTCCCATGGGACAAGAGGCTTTGCCTTGCAGAGGGATTGATTGGAGTATTGAGCAGTTAGCAGTGATATGAAGCTGAGCAAGACCAACCAAATGCTGGATTCTGCACCTGGATGGAGTAATTCCAGACACAAGTCTGAACTGGGAGAGGAGTGGCTGGAGAGCAGCCTGCAGAAAGGGCTTTGGGAGTGCTGGTTGGCAGGAAGCTCAATGGGATCAGCAGTGTGTGTGCCCTGGCAGCCAAGGGGGCAAACCTCATCCTGGGGTGCATCAAACACAGCATCACCAGCCAGCCAAGAGAGGTGATTATCCCACTGAATTCAGCACTGGTGTAGCCTCACCTTGAGTACTGTGTACAGTTCTGGGCCCCACTATTTAAAAAGGATGTGAAGGTCCTTGAACATGTCCTGAGAAGGGCACCAAAGCAGGGGAAGGGGCTGACAGGAATGTGCTCTGGGCACTGGGCCTGTCTGGTTTGGAGAGGAGGAGGCTGAGGGGTGACCTCACTGCTCCCTACAGCTTCCTGAGGAGAAGTAGAGAGGGAGGCACTGATCTCTCAGTACACAGCGCCAGAACATGCAGGAATAACTCAAACTGTGTCTGTCATGGGAGATTTGGACTTAACATGAGGAAACACTCTTTTACCCAGAGGGTGGCCAAAACATGGAATAGGCTTCCTGAAGAGGTGGTTGGTGCCTTCCCCACCCTTGCCTGTCAGTGCTGAAGAGGCATTTGGACAGTGCCCTCCCTTAAACCCATGCTTTAACTATTAGTCAGCCCTGAGCTGGTCAGGAAGTTGAACACTTCCAATTTAACTATACTATCCTGTTTCCGCTCTTTCTGTTTTTGCATAAGATCAATGAATATTTGTGCTGCAAAGCTTAGTGCCACTGAAATGACTGTAAATTGACAAGAAGTCTGAATGCAGCAGTGAGAACTGTAGAACTGTTAAGGGCAGGGTGAAGTGATGTGTTCATACTGCTTCTAAGCAGTGACAAAGTATCCTTGAATGTTTCTGGCCCTCACTAAACAGAAGGAAATAGATTTTTAAAAAATCTTTAAAACCCTGGCATTAGATTGAGGGTAGGAATAAAAGAAGAGTAGTAGTCTGTCAGCATTAATAGATTGTTTTTTTTTACAAACCCTATGAATACTTTGGTATGATTGTTTTCAGCAGTACATAAAGCTTTCATGATGAATAGCTATTTGGTACTAGGTAAGCTCTTTGACTTTTGAGTAGTATTTTCAAGTTAGGACATTGGTCTACCTCTAGACCTGTAACTATGACTGATTTTAGAATAATTTTGATATAAAATAGAACAAATATATCTACCACTCCTTGTTCCAGCAGTGTTCAGCTGATAGAAATTTCATGAAGAAGTAAGGTCAAAACATGCATGTGCTTGCCTTATATCCTCGGTTAAGTACCCCTGGGCCCTTCTTGCAGGTGAAACTTCTGGTCATCTGACCACTCTGGGCCTGGATTTAGGCTCCAGGGGCAGAGTATGGCACATTTCCTCTGATGTGCCAGGTACTGGCAGCCACTGCAGGACTGGCATACAGGTCCAGAGGGATGGGGTAAGAAATGCTTGACCTTCCTCTTCCTCCCACCACATGCCTGAAATATTTTAAGTCCACAATCCTTCCAGCCTTTCACAATACCTGATGAGAAATCTTGCTAATTTTTTTCTTTTGTATAGATCTGCTTGTTAACACTTTACTACTTATTACATTTATACTGAAATTTTATATTTGAAGTTTGAATGATGAGGCTGGCTAGGTAGTTTGTTTGAGTTGGTGTGACTTTTTAGAACCTCGAGTTGAATGAAGTTGTAAAATTTCTGTGAATAGATGTTTAGTTCTGATAGGAACAACAAGTACATATAGACATCAGAAAAATATAGCAATTACTTGCGCCTTTTTCATTGTTTAGATTCAATGTTATAAATATTGCAAATTTAACATTTATAAATTTTCTTAGTGTCATCATTTTTTGTTGTTAATTTTCTAAGTTCTTGATCAGATTCTGTTCCACTTGTAAATGCTTGAATCCCTGTCGAAGCACAAAACTTTTAAACCTTAAGCAACTGTAATATGTTCCTAAAATATTAGGAGTCTTGTTTTTCAAATATGGTCTAAGAGGACCATAGTCAGAAATAATCAAAATAACCCATTTTGTTGTTTGTTCTTGTGGCTGATTCATGACACATTTTCCTCTGGGGACTTTTTAGTAAGGTAGAACTTGTCACAGACAGTTGTTTTTTTTTTCAAAAAGAGCTAGACTAGGCTTCACTGAGATGATATACTTAGTAATTCTTGAAGTAAATTATAATACAGAATAATTAGTTCTGGAGTTAGTAGTCTTACTTGTTGATACACATGATTTCTCTATAGGTCCCTTCCAGATCCCCTCCATCAACTGGCAACAGAATCAGGACAACTTCATTTACAGATCAGAATCATGAAGGTACTTTAACACCAGACAAAGAGGTCAGTTGAGAACTGTTTTCCTCTGCTTTTCAGCTTAAAAAAACCCCTAATTTATGTCCTTCATTATTTATTTTTTTTTTTATTTCTCAATCTCACTATTTTCTGTGTATTTATAGATATGAATAATCTATTTTTAGGTTAAATACCAAAGTGTTTAATAGTAATAAAACAGATCTTTAAGCTGTAGTGATTAACTCTCAGATTAGGAAACACTTTGTCTTCAGGTCTTAAAAATCTTATTCCTGAACTGAGCTCAGTGGGGTAGTGGGGCAGAGGATGTAGTCAGAAAGACTAACTTCGTTTTTGTCCCACTTTTAGTTGAAAAGCTAGGTGAGTCCAGGTAATTTGAGGTGGATGATACAAAAGGTTTATACAGAGCCTTTGTGATTTTTTCTAACTGTGCCTGTAATAAGTATCAAACTCAAAGGTATTTTCCCCTACCCCACTGCCTTTCTCCCCTGCCCCCAAACTTAAAACCAACCCAGGCCCCCTCACCTCCCCCCCCCCCCCCAAAAAAAAAAAACCCGCTGAACAACAAACTTAAGTGAGTCTAATTTATCAGTCATAAAATATCATTAAAATCATTATCAAGATGATGGGTAACTTTGACTTGCATAATAAAGCAAAAAAAGATCATCTGCACTTACCTTGTTTCATATTAAGTACCGTGGCTCTTTGGAAGCGACTTGATTTAAAAAAAAAAGGCAACAAATACAAATAAACAAAACATTTCCCAACTTAGTGAGCATGGACATAGTCTGGTAGCATAAAGCATAAAGGATGCTTCTGTGATTCTGTGAACTTTTTCAGAGGAAATGTTGTGTCCTTTTCAGAAAATTCAGTTGCTTTGTTTTGCCACAAAAAATGATGTGTTTTCTTGCAGTGGAACAATCCACTTTAATTTTTAACACCATTTTTTCTTTAGGAGATAATCACCTATACCTGAAATTTGCAATAGATTTCATTATGAATGCTATCAGTGATTGCAGTTTGGCAGTTTGCTTCCTGCAATAATAGAAATTGAAGGGAAAATATCTCATGATTTTGTTTTGTATTTTGGTATTTTCTAATAAATGCTTATTTTCTCTACTGTGATATATATATATGTGTGTGTGTGTGTGTGTGTGTGTGTATGTGTGTGTGTATGTGAATGTATATACATTATATATATGTCTGTAATGAATGCGCTCTCTCCTTAGAAAAAGATTTTCTGTTGACTGGTGCTCCAGAATGTTAGCAAGCAGCATCACCCAGGATAAATTGCTAAGTTTTTCACTAAGGAGCGTTTTCTGTTCTTAATACAGGGTATAGAAATAGCATATTGCCACATGAGAACAGTACCATGGCCTAGAAGGAGTGAGTTGGTACAGAGAGTTGATTCCCCTGTTTTTGGGGTTTTTTAATTTATTGTATAACCTGCAAAAGAACTGATTTGGTGAAGGTTTTCTTCGTGATTTCTATTGAGAATTGCATTTACTTCATTAGATATGTGTTGTCCCCAGCAAACTCCATTTTCAGAGCGCTGTTCCGGACAACAAACAAGAGAAGCAAAGGATTCTCCGTAGCACTTGCCAAGTTACATTGGAAGAACATTAATCTCTAAAAAGACTGGTTAGACTGGAATGACCAGAGAGGCAGAAGGAGAAATAAGATTAAGAATGGAAACAGAGGTACTGAAGTACCATCAGATTTGCAGTTATCCTTGGACTTAGGGGAGCTGCCATCACAAGTTTTACTTGGGAAACACATTGTTTAGTTAGAAATTCAAGAAGTAGTGAGTAGTTTCATCCTAAGGGGATGAAAACCTTTTTTTTTTTTTTGTTGTTTTATATCAAATGGAATATTTTACAAAAAATTAAGTTCAGATTATTAAAACAAGAAATTTAATTTCTTCAAAAATTTCTCATAAATGTTGGCAGTGTGATTAAAAGCAAATCATCTTTGAAATCTGTTGGATTAGATTTTCATAAAATTCAGTTCAGCAGCAGTATACAATGCTTAAATAAGATGCAGGTATTGCATATTGTCACTAAAATACATGCCCTGATTATATGAATGCATTAAGTATTTTGGAGGGTATTTTTTTGCGGCGTTCTCATTTGACCAGGCAGTTGTTTTATGTGCAGGTGTCAATGGCAGTGAGCATTACAGTGAGCTGTTGGACAGGATTTAATACACTGAAAATATTTGGTTGAAGAGTATTGTATGCTAAAACATTTTTGCAGTACATGAATAATTGCTAACCCTTTTAGTACTGAAAGCTAAGCAAATTAGTGTTTCATCATTTTTTGTATGTTTTGTGTCTTCTGTGAGCTATGTTTTAGTATGTCTTTAAATAGATCAGGTTTTTGTATTTTTACTTCCATAGTATTAAAGTTGCAAGTATCACACTTGAAATCTTTGGGTTATTCTTATAATTTCAGAATTAGTTACAGTTGTAAATGACATCATTAGTCTGATCAAATAATTATAATAAAATATATGTGCCAACATTCTTGCTTTATACTCTACAATGAGAAGATTTTAAAAAATACTTTTAATATTTCAAGATTTCAAGATGCTATCAGTTTAAAATAAACCTACAACTTGTATGCTCCATTTATGTAATGTCAGGTAAGTTTCTTTTTCATGCTTTCCTCTTCAGCTTGTGAATCTCCAGTAGCAGTGTTACAGAAAGCCTCAAAATTTTTTAACGTATAGGAAAAGGCAGATGTCTGACTTGTTCTGTATTCTCTTATTGCAAGTAGCTCGTGAAACATGATTATGTTGTGAGGTAAAACTACTTCTGCAGAACTTCATCAGACAATTTGCATATCCAGTGCTTTCTGATTTGGTATGCTGCTGTTTGAAAAAGCCCTAGACTATTAAAATATGCTTATTTAGTGAGTTCATTCTCACTCATAGTGAGTGGAAAAATAGTGTTCAGTTTTCAAACTGTTACCATATTGACTTTTGAACAGAGTTTGAGGTGAAATACATAAATCATATTCACTATAGCTCCTGTAAGTTAAAAATGTTCTTTTTGTTCTACAATATTATATTTGTTTGCAAGTATACAAGGCCAAACTGCAGAAGATAACAAAGCTAGTGGTAGTTTGCTATCAGCTGAGAGCAAGCAGCTGATAGGTTGCTGTGGGTGACCTACCAGTCATGCATCCAAATGTCACTGCTTTCTTTAAGAATTTTTATCATGGTGTAGCAATGTAATGACAGATGGAGTTGGGTGTCTCCTTTAGGGGCCCTGAACAAAGGAATGCCTGGCTTTCATTCTGTATGCCTGTTTTAATGGTGATACTTGATCTGGGGTCTTCTCACTGTTCATTGAGTTCTACAGAGTCTCTGGGTGGCTGGACACAGTCCAGCTGGCATGGCAAGCCTGTGCCTTTTGTTAGGGAAAGGGCTCATCACTGGGGGTTTCAGCTATTTCCCCCCACCCAGGGCACAACCTGTAGCTTGCAGTGCCATTGTGCACTGAGCTACCTGTACTATTTGTAGTCCTCAACAACAGCCTTCAGTTTATAAATTTGGTGCTTGAGATTAAGGTCAGTATGGGCTAGGGAGATTATTTAACCTGGAGTATCACAGAATTGGTAGGATTGGAAGGAGCCTCTGGAGATTGTAGCGTTGGAGTTCCTGGGTGGGCAAGGATAGGTTGTATTCAGTCTACACAGGGACCCTCAGCCAATGTCATTCAGCTCTAAATGCAAATGTATCATTGGCCAGAGAGCTGGACAGTCTAAGACCTCAATGAATCATGTGTAATTGGAGCTCTTATAAAAGGAGCTGCGGGAATAAACTTGAGGCTGTTTGACACAAGAACTTTGGAGTGTGTGTCATCCCTGTCTCTGACCCACACCTTCCCCCCACCCCAATGTTAGAGGACATCATGTAGTCCCAACCCCATTCCAAGGCAGGGGCACCTAGAGCAGGTCACACAGGAAATGAATGTGTCCAGGTAGGACCATGTCTCCAAAGAGGGGCATTCTGTGACCTCCTTGGGAAGCCTGTTTTAGTGTTCTGCTACCCTAAGTGTAAAGAAGTTCTTCCTCATGTTGAGGTGGAACTTTCTGTGGTTTAGTTTATGGCCATTATGTTTATGTCCTGTCACTGGGTACCACTGAAAAGAGTCTGGCACCATCCTCTTGACAACCTTCGTTGAGATATTTGTATGTATTGGTTAGATCTCTTCTCTGTCTCCTCTTTTTAGACTAAACAGGCCCAGCTCCTGCAGTCTTTCCATGTGAGAAAGATGTTTCAGACCTCTAATTATCTTTGTGGCCCTCTGCTGAAACCTCTCTGGTAGCTCCTTATCTTTCTTGTACTAAGGAGTCCCAAAACTCCACACAGCACTCCAGATGTTGCCTTAATGGAGCTGAGTTGAGGGGCAGAATCACCTCCCTCAACCTGCTGGGCACAGTCTTCCTGATGTACCCCAGGCTACCAGCTCCTAGCTGCAAGGGCACTGCTGATTCATGGTAAACTTGCAGCTGCTCCAGGACTCCAAGGTCCTTCTCTGCAGAGCTGCTCTCTTCAGCCCCTAAGCTGTACTGATACTTGGGGTTATTCTTTTCCAGGTGCAGTCCCCTTGTTGAACTTCATTAGGTTTCTTTGAGTCCAGTTCTCCAGCTTATCAAGGTCCTGCTAAATGGCAGCACAGCCTTTAGGTGTATTAGCTACTCCCCCCAGAGTATATTTGAAACAAAGTGTTGGAAGAACTTTGGATTTCTATAGCAAGCTTCAAGTGTGATATGATGGTATTCTTAGGATTAGAAAAGCTTAAAGAATGACCTACATCTTTGCATCTTCTGTTTACGGTATGCTTCATCTCAGTTGATTCTAGCTTGTCTAGTTTTATTGATTGCTCTATCAGCCTACTGTTGATATGCTGCTAGTGATACATTAGACAATGTAACACCAGATGTATTTAATGTTTCTAAGCTGTTAAGATAATGCAGAGTGGATTTTAGGACAAATCCTGAAGCACAATAATCCCATGTCATATTACTATTTAATGTTGGCTGACTAGCAGGTTGCTTCTTGTTTGCAGGCAGAGGTGAATAATTTTTTTTGTGATTTTTAATAACCCTTTCCCTAGCATCCCCACCCCAGAGTTAACTAGACAGTTCTTAAAGTTGTACTGAATAGTTGGTTGAAAAAAAGAAAAGTGCAGATAAAAACACATGTATATATTGTAAAGCATTAAGTAGTGTAATTACAGTACTCACTAGAGGGCTCTGCCCATAATTTAAGTAAATATATACCAGGTTATGAGCTGTCAGAGTGTTGTGGTTTGACATTGGCCAGACACCAGGCACTTAGAAAAGCCGTTCACTCACTCATTCTTGTTACAGTTGGACAAAGGAGAGGGAACGAAAATTAATGGAGGGTTCATGAGTTGAGATAAGAATTGGGGGAAAACACTCTAAGGGCAAAATAAGTTCAAATTTAAAGGTATAAGGTAAATTTGTTGTTAACAGAGTCAGAGAAGGATAGCAAGAAGTAAAATAAGCCTTTAAAATACCCTTCTTCCACCCCAGCCCCTCCCTCTTCCCCTGACAGTGTAGGGAGACAGGGAGTGGGGGTTTTGGTTAGTTCATCACCTGAGATCTTTTTCTGTTTGCTCAGGGAGGAGCTTTTTCTCTGCTGTGCTGTGGGGTTCATCCCATGGGAGATGGTTCTCTGTGAACTCCTCCAGCATGACTTCAATCTTACAAGCAGCAGTCCTGCCAAAACTGCTGCTACATGAGTTCCTCCCATGGGCAAACAACCTTTCTGAAATGGCTGTGGTGTGGTTGACTCATCCTCAGGGTGCAGTCCTTCAAGGACAGGCTGTTCTAGTTTGGAAATTCGACATGGTGGAAGCTTGTAGCTATTTCTCACAGAAGCAGTTTCTGTGGCCCTCCCCCGCTACTGAAAAACCAGGCCATGCCAAATCAACACATAGAGTAACAAAAGTACTCAAAAATGTAAGCAAGTCCTTAAATATTTTCATTGTTGGTCACCTAACATTTGAGAGTGGAGGATGAACTCATTAATGGGCAAATGCAGCCAGATCTAAATGTATTAAAGAAATGCCACTTTCGGACCATGACTGAATATATTCTGCCTTTGGTAGCTATTTGAAGTGTGAAACACTTGTCTGGGCTACTGAAGTGGAAATATTTTGAAATTTCATCTTGATAGAGGGTTCACTGTTCTGCCTCAGTATTGTTGTGCCTTCTTTACTTGTAAGGTTGGCTCACAAAATTAAGTAGGTTAGAAGGGACCTTTGAGATCATCAAGTCCAACTTATGACCTAACATCACCTTATCAACTAGACATGGCACTAAGTGCCACATCCAGTCTTTTCTTAAGCACCTGCAGGGATGGTGACTCCACCACGTCCCTGGGCAGCCCATTCCAATGCCCAATCACTCTTTCTGTGAAGAACTTCTTCCTAATGTCCTCCTAAACCTAAACATTCTCTGATGCAGCTTAAGACTGTCAGTTGTTTCCTGGGAGAAGAGACTGACCCCCACTTGGCTACAGCTTCCTTTCAGGCAGTTGTAGAGAGTGAAAAGATCTCCCCTGACTCTCCTTTTCTCCAGGCTAAACAACCCCTCATCCATTCCTCATAGGACTCGTGTTCCAAACCCTTCACCAGCCTTGTCGCCCTTCTCTGGACATGCTCCAGCATCTCAACATCCTTCCTAAATTGAGAGGCCCAGACGTGGACACAGTACTCAAGTTGTGGCCTCACCACTGCTGAGGCCAGGGGAAGAATCACTTCCCTGGTCCTGCTGACCACACTGTTACTGGTACAGGCCAGGATTCCATTGGCTTTCTTGGCCACCTGGGCACACTGCTGGATCACGTTCAGTCTGCCATCAGTCAGTACCCACCAGGGTCCCTTTCTGCCTGGCCTCTGTCCAGCCTCTCGGTTCTCAGCCTGTAGCGCTGCAGGAGGTTGGTGTGGCCAAAGTGCAGGACCTCGCGCTTGTCTTATTAAACCTCATATCATTGGATTCGTCTCATAATGCAGCCTGTCCAGGTTGCTCTGCAGAGCTCTCCTACCCTCCAGCAGTTTAAGATTCACACCCAATTTGGTGTCATCTGCAAATTTGCTAATGGTAGACTCGATCCCCTCATCCAGATCATCAGTAAAGATATTAAGCAGGTCTGGGCCCAACACAGATCCCTGGGGGATGCCACTAGTGATGGGCCACTAATTGGATGCAACACCATTCACCACCACTCTCTGGGCCTGGCCATCGAGCCAGTTCTTAACCCTGCAAAGAGTGCACCTGTCCAAGCCATGGGCTGCCAGCTTTTCCAGGATTATTTTGTGGGAGACGAGACAGTGTTGAAGGCTTTGCTCAGTCCAGGTGGACAACATTGACAGCCTTCCCTGCAATCTACCAGGTGGGTCACCTGGTTATAAAAGGAGATCAGGTTGGTTAGGTAGGGCCTGCCCATCCTAAATCCATGCTGGCTGGTTCTGATCCCTTGGCTACCTTGTAGGTGCTGTGTGATCGTACTCAAGATGATCTGTTCATACAACCTTGCCAGGCACTGAGATCAGACTGACAGGCCTGTAGTTTCCTGGATCCTCCTTTTGGTCCTTCTGATGGATGGGTATTAGATTGATCAGTTTCCAGTCATCTCAGACCTCCCCAGTTAGCCAAGACTGATGATAAGTGAGGGAGAATGGCTTAAGGAGCTCTTCTTCCAGCTCACTCACCCTAGTATGGATCCCATAGGCTTTGTGAGCTTTTACCATGTCTTACTACATTTTCTGAAAGGGTTTGGAAACATAAATTCAAAGTCATGTAGCCTTTCAGATCTTACCTGTGAAAATATTTCTCTCTCTCAATTTGAATTTATGTAATTAATCTGCTACAGGACTGGAATAAATGTAATCATCACAAAAAAAGTAATTTAAACTCCTAACTTATATTTGTATTTGATTCCTAAAAGTACTGTTTAGTAACTTGATAGAGGGGTTTGTCTCATTATTTCAGAACAATTTTGTTTTATTTAGTTTGGTTCAGTCAGCAGTCAGTACAATTCTGAAATCTCAAGCTGTAAGGAAGTTGAACCTTGAACTTAAGGATGTGAGTATAATCATGAGAGGAATATTTTTGTCTCTCAGTTACAGCATCCTAAATGCATTACATTACATGTATATATCCAAATTCAATTCAAAATTCCAGTCTCTTGGCTTCATGTTTTCATCTCTAGGAATTTATATCTCTTCTTAGATACTGACTTGATAAAATGGTTAGATTCAACTTAAGGTTTTTTACGAAATAGTCTGCTAGTAGTTTAAAAATGGTAAGGAATTTTTAAAAATGTAGACAGCATTCTAGTGTATAAAAGCATCAGATGATAAATAGTCAAAAGCAAGCATTTTAGATTATATACTGATAGAATTTTTAGAATAATGAGTTGTTAATAACTGAGAGCAAATAGGGCTCAGTGATATATAAAGACAACTCATCCACAGAAGTTAAAAAAATTATAGTAGCAATGCCTGAAACATATTTTTTATGTTGGGCTAAACTAGGATCTTTTGTTCTAAAGAAGTTTTGATCAAAACTGTATTTTGGCTGTTCTGAAATGATCTAAGGCATATTTTCTGGTTACATCCTCCCTTTATCGATATTTGTCTCATAAACTGCTGTATTGTTTTGTTATGTTTTTAATAGCATGGAAAAATGGAGTAAAATTTTGCAGTGTTCTTTATTGCTTGATTTATTTTCATTTTCCTCCTTTTTGCATTGAATAACAGCTGTTAGCTGGGATGATAGCAGAACCTGCTTTTCTCTCTGAGTATACTATCTTTACTTTGGATCCCACCAAACAGCCTAAGCCACAGAGTGACGGTGTGGTGAGTCCTCCCCACCCCTCTTAGTGATGCCTTTAACAGGTGGAGGAGAGTAATGTACTAGAAGGCAAACTTACTTGCTTGTGGCTTGTTCTCACAAAGACCTCTGTCTTAACTGTTTTGTTGATAACCCTGCACTAAATTTCACAGAGGTAGTAGCTGATAGCTCCTGGCTTGTATGCTGGTATGATGTGAATTTATTGTAACGTAAAAAAATTAACATATTTTTTCTTATACATGCAACAATACACAAATTTAAATAACTGTTGCACAAGTATGTATGTGTATTGCATAGAAATTTCCTCTTCATATTTATGTATGTCTGTATATATTTCAAGATAAATGGATAGAATTAACATTGGGATGGGTTATGTGTAAAACTTACATGCTATTTGCTGTATATGGTGAAATGGAGCATGTAATTTACTTCTAATGGTAGCAGGAAATAATTATTTCACATGGACACATAAATTAATCTACATCTAGTTGACAACCTGGCAGTTATTATTGTGAGGATGAATAGTCTTTTTTTAGTAGTTAGATTTTACTTTAAATATGTGTTTCTTTGCCTGGAAATGTTATCTTCACTATATATAAGTGGAGAAGCTCAGTGAGAGGAGGCAAGAAGTGAGGAAAAGGAAGCAGGCATAGGGAGGAAGTCAGACTTCTGCTTTCTGAAATAGGCACATAGAAGCTGTATTCTTATTGGCACAGGACAGGAATGGCACTTTTCACGTGCTTTAGAGGCATGGCATTCCCAAGTCCATAAGTGATTTAAAACACAGTAATTTTTAGATTCCCAGCTCATCGTTATACTTCATGATTACTTTGTAAGTACTCTTTTACTGCTCATGGTTTAAATTGACCAGTCACTGAAAGCTATAACAGGATCAAAATTTAATAACCAGGACATAGCACAACACACTTGTTGGACTTGTCTCTCTCAAGCTAAACAAGATTGGACAGAAACAGTGGTTAAATGGTGGTCCCGGGAAAGTGTATTCTGACCATATTCCAGGTCAAGCAATAATTACTTAAAGATTCACTGCAAATTTAAGTAAACTTTGTTAGTTTTCACTATACAACAGAATTATTGCCAAAAAAAATCATTTCACATAACTGTTTGTGTGAGTACTCCAATGTTGTCTTTATCTTTTAGTATGTACTTCAGTGGCATATTTGCTAGCTCACATATTTATATGCAAGACTGCAGTAATGAAACAATTATTGTTAATGTGTTACCAGTGTGTATTAGTATGTTACCTGTAAAACTCATTGGTTCTCTGAACTTCTTGAAAATTCTAGAGCAGTACTCAGAATAAGAACTGGAAGAGGGAGAAAATGATGGAAAAGTTTATAGAGAATAGGATGACAGATTAAAAAAATAAACACCCACATTATGTATGTTTACAAAGCATAGGTACAGTAAAAATACCGGAGAGGAAAGTTTCACCAACATCCACAAATGCATATTAATTCTGCTAAAGCAAAACAGTATTTTAGCTGTAGATGTGATCTGAGACTGAACAGCATAGAAAAGTGACTGTAACTGTGGATTTTTTGGGCATAGATGAAGTTAATATAAACTCTTTACTAGCTAAGCTGCAAAGGTTTTGTGCATGAAAAAGCAGTTTAAAATATTCTTGGACACAGTGGATTTTTTTTAAAAGAAAAAATAAAAGGAAAATGAGGGAAGAAAAAATTAAGCTCTCCTTCCTTTCTCCCTTCATAATTACTCAGTTTTGGAATACTTGAGAAAGTATCACTATTAAAAGCAGTAAATGTTTCTAAATATAAGCATTTAAGCTTTCACTTCTCAGGCTTGGTAATCTATTTATACCTTTGAGAAAAAAATATGCTTTTGCATTTCAGAAATAAGGAAGTAAGGTGACACAAATGTTACTGGAACACCCTACTGTGCTCCAGTTGAAACCCAACTCTGATTTATACATCTTCATAATAAAAATAAACATTTTGGTTAGATATTGTAAGTATAGCTGTCTTTGGATACAGATGTGGATGTTATGTTCTATGAGTTTGTGGAGGAAAAATTTTTATTGGTCTCCAGAAACCCTGATGTAACTGCTGGTTCTAAGACTTTCAGAATGGCTGCTTGTGCTCTGTGAGTCTAATTTTGCTGAAAGCTCTCTTCAGGCTTATGAAAGGCTTGGGCTTTTAAGCTTTTCAAAGACTCTTGGATCTATATTTGTATATAGCAACTTCCATTCATGCTTACCATTCAGTGTGTAGATACCCAAATACAATCCTTTGCCCTAGAGCGCAGTGATGTAGGCTTTCAGTAGCCAGATACCTATGGTGGTCCATTTTTTTATATGGAAGATTACTAGTGTATCCCTTTTATTATTTATGCCAATAGAAAGTGTAACCCCAAATATGGGTTCTTCTTTTGTTCCCATAGATTGTTGTACAAAGATGGCTGCATAATGAGTAGGAAACTTCTTAAAGTGTCAGCACTAGTTTAGCTTTCAAATTACATTTTTAAGGATCCTG
Organism: Onychostruthus taczanowskii; assembly: GCF_017590055.1. NCBI lineage: Eukaryota > Metazoa > Chordata > Aves > Passeriformes > Passeridae > Onychostruthus > Onychostruthus taczanowskii. The sequence goes on from NW_024499763.1 coordinate 148,337, forward strand.
ATAGGTCCTTAAATGGCAGCTTTTTGAAGCATCTTCACAGAAAGAAACAGCATCCATGGGTTTTATATTCATAAAAACATTATTACATTTAATTAATTACTTAATCTTGTGTTTTAAAATAGATGTTAAATATTAAATTATGCTTACTAATTACATGCACAAACCCTCCAGACTTTCCTTTAACTCTTTTTTATGTGTATCAGAATACCTGATTTTTGAAAGAAGTGTATTTAGTTTGTAAGTCACAGAATCACAGTATTAAGTAGGTTGGAAAAGACCTCTGAGATCATTGCATGCAACCTATGACCTAATACCACTTTGCCAACTAGACATGCCACTAAGTGCCCCATCCAGCCTTTCCTTAAGTAAAGGTGGTAACACCACCACCTCCCCGGGCAGCCCATTCCAATGCCCAATCACTCTTTTTGTGATGTCTTGGTAAAGTCTTTGTCTTCCTCTGTTGTCAGTCCTATAGTAGCACAGCAGATGCTTTGTAAATCATAAAGCAAAAGATAATTTTTATTTGAATTATCTTATTATTAACTTTTCCTTTTAGGAGAAAAACCAAGAACAGGTAATGGACCCAAGTATACAGTGTAGAAGTGCTTCAGTTTAAAACCTGTAAAAACTGTTAATCCACTAGGAACAAATCCACTGCCACAGGATAGTGTTCTGAAGCAGAATTCAGATTTTGTTCAATCTAGGTGAAGCACAGTTTCCAAATCCAGACCTCTTTTGTTTTGTCTGCATATGGGTAACTGCTCAATTCTCAGGTTTCCTTAACTATCTGGATTTCTCTTTGTTCTGTGTTATTTCTATACTACCTCAAATTTGCTCCATGTCAGACCTTTTTGAAGCTCTTTTATCATTCCTCTGCCACATTAATGTTCAGGTGTGCTTATTGGCATATCCAGAGTAGAAGCTGTGACTGTGATCATGTAGGAGAGATATGTATACAAGGGTCATTGTGATTGAGATTTCAGTTCTATGTACGCCTTAGATTTTGCAGCTTGCATGTAACTGTCAAGGTACAGCTTGATTAATAGTTAAGAGCTATGCTGCTCTGAGGCGAATTTACCCTTATTTTGTTTGATATGTCTCAGTGTTTTACTTCTGTTGAAAAAATCCACGTCCAAGGTGGTTTCTAGCATATTCTGGTAATTCAGTTAGACTGGATTTATACAGCAAAAAAAATCTGGATTTGTGTAAGTTAGAATCATAGAATATCCTGAGTTGGAAGGGACCCACAAGATTGACCTAAGTCTTACTTGTGTCCCTGCACAGTACAGCTCGAAGAATCATACCATATTCCTAAGAGTGTTGTCCAGTCACTTCTTGAACTGAGACACGTTTGGTGGTGTGACCACTTATCTGGGGAGCCCAACCACCCTCTGGGTTAAGAACGTTATTCTAATATCCAACGTAATCTTCCCTGACAGAGCTTCATGCCATTCCCTTGAGTCCTGTTACTGGTCACCATAGCTCCTGCCCCTCCACATCCCCTCATGAAGAAATTGTAAACTGCTATGAGGTCTCCCCTCCGTCTCCTCCGTGATGGGCAAGCCAAGTGACCCCAGCTGCTCCTTGTATAGCTTCCCCCCAAGGCCCTTCATCATCTTTGTAGCCATTCTTTGGATACTCTCTAATAGCTTTGTATCTTTCTTATATTGTGGCACCCGAAGGAGTCGAGGGGAGGCTGCATAAGTGCAGAGCACTATGGGACAATCCCCTCCCATGCCCAGCTGGTGATGCTGTGCCTGATGTACCCAGGACACACTTGGCTCTCCTGGCTGCCAGGGCAATGCTAACTCATATCTAACTCTCCATTGACCAGGACCCTCAGGTCCCTTTCCATGATGCTGCTCTCCAGTGTCTTGTTCCCCAGTCTGTCCATACAGCCAGGGTTGCCCTATCCCAGGTGCAGAATTTGGCATTTATCTTTGTTGAATTTAGTATGGTTGCTGATTACTCAGCCATCTAGTTTCCTGAGGGCCCCTCTTCCAGGGCCTCTCTGCTTTCAAGGCAGTCAACAGCTCCTCCCAAATTAATATCATTATCAAACTTAGTGTACCTTCAAGTCCCACATTCAAGTAATTTATGAAGATGTTGAAGAGCACAGAGCTGAGGATGGAGCCCTGTAGAACCCCACTAATGACATCTCACCAGTCTGATGTCACCCCATTCACTGTAAAGCTTTAAGCCCAACCCATGAACCAGCAGCTCACACACTACATCATGTGTTTATCCAGCTGTGTGCTGAATATTTTGTCCAAGAGGGTCCTGTGAGAGACAGTATCAAAGGCTTTACTGAAATCCAAAAAGATTACAAGTGGCTTCCCTTGCTCATCTCAGTGGGTAACCTTGTAATAAAAGGAAATCAGATTTGGCAAGCAGGAGTGTCCCCTTGTGAACCCATTACTGGTTGTGACCAAGGATTTCTCTGTCTTGAAGCTGTTTTTCAATAACTCCCAGAAAAATCATCTCCACAATTTTACCAGTCAATGAAGTGAGACTAAGAAACCTGTAGTTTCCAGGGTCATCCTTCCTGAAAATTAGAAATGGGTTAGCAAACACCTGAATACAGGACACAAGAAAGGCAGGATAGACAGGCTAGGAGCAGAAATATATAAACTCTGTAAAAAAAACCTCCAAACTAATAAAAAAAAAAAACCTAAAACCCAAACCAAACAAACCAACCAACTCCAGACCATTGTTTTTTGTTGTATTGGTTTTGTTGTTTTGGATGAAGTTTTTTAATGTGTGTGTGTGTGTGTTTTGTTTTCCATTCCTTGGGAATGCAGAAGTTTTGTTAAAGATATTTTTTCTGAAAGTCTAATTTTCTTAACATGCTTGTTGGAGTTATAAACAGTTTATTACCAGCACTTCTTTTCCAGGTAGTTTCTGCCCCCCCCCCCAATTGCACTGAAACAGAGAAAGATGGTGTTACAGCCAACTCTTATTCATATTGGCTATAAATACTAGTAATCAATTAGACTTTTCCTGCTATAATTTTGTCTTTTTGGTGTGTCTTTGATTTTTCCATAAATGTTATATAAATAATCATTATGACTTAATTGGAGATTAAGTATTTGCAGATGTCTCATACTAATCCATGCACACATAGCTGCTTTGTAGTTCTGCATATTGCAGCAATCTGTTTTGAATTTAACAAGCTAGCGTGTTTGCATGAAGACATCTTAATAAGCTTTCTAAAGAAGGTACTAAAAACAGAGGCAAAGAAAAAAGCACAGATCCGGTTTCTAAGAATCACTGAATTACAGTCCTTGTACTCTGTTTCTTCTAACAGTTGTTTTTACTTCCTGTAGAACTTGAATAAAGAACCACTTCCTGGATCCACAGAAAACAATGGAAGTGAACCTGTTTCTCCGCAGGTATGTGGAGGGCATGGGGGGGTTTGTTTCCTCTTTCACTGCTGTGTTGTCTTTGTGTTACATTGGTTTAAGTGTCCAGTATTTCTCTTCATGCTGAAGTAGGGATAAGTAGTTGCCTGTCAGGATGGTCAGATATTTATTTGTTTGTAATCACATTTGCTGGTATTAAGTATTGTTACTCATGTGTGCAGCTTTTCTTTTGTAAGGACTGACTGGTTAGCAGACTGCCAACATTGATATGCATCTTGTTGTACAACATTAAACTCACTTTCAAAAGTAGAGGGCTTATTGCATGTTTGGAAAGCTGAAGGAAAAGAACTGATAGGTTGAAAATGATGTCATTAGTAATAAAGATGTAGGTAATTTTTTTAATATGTCTTAGGGAAACATTTAGCTTACTGAAGTGGAATTAGCAATGGCTTCTGGTTGTAGAGGGAACATTGTGCAGTAATGCTTTCACATCACTTCTGTAGCACCAGCAAGTAAAGGTTATACCACAGCACAGAATCTTTTAGTATAGAATGAAGTAAGTACTATAGCTGCATAAATCAATAATTTTGTTTTATGCAAAAAACGTAAAGTCATTTAAAATAAAAATAAGAAAAGGACTGTTCAAGATGGCTTGCTAGAGCTATCATAGAAGGATTCTACCATTAATTTGTTCTCTTTGTCATAGGAAAGTATCTATGTCTTTGAGATAAATATAGTCTTCTGTGTAATACATTAAGAAGTGAGTCAATTATATTTTTCAAGTTTGAGACAATAAATAACCATTTATATTAGTTACACATTCCTCACTTTTTAGAGGGATTACACAGAAATGTATTCTCCTAAAAGTTTAAATCAGAGCTGTAGTTTATTAGACTTAGATGCTGTCTGAAATTTTGCACATCTGGTAGTTGCATGCTTGATTTTTCTGCACAAGTAGGTGATTCTTTTAAGGGAGTAGCAGCTATTTGATGTCATGCATGTCTTAGACAACAGTAGTTTCTTTGCACGAGTCATGTCTCTTTCCTGGATTTAGTGTGTCTGTCTGCCTAAAAACAGTGCAGAAATAATTACTCTCTTTCAATTTTGCAGCTAAGTGACAGTCAGTCTTTTGCCCAGAGGCTTCAACTTCGAGTTCCCTCCGTGGAGTCTTTGTTTCGAAGCCCAGTAAGAGAGACCCTATTTCGCTCTTCTTCTAAAGAGTCCCTAGTCCAGAGTTCTTCAAGAGACTCACTGAATCGACTAGACTTGGAAGCTCTTAGTCCCACCTTTGATTCACCTTCTGACATTGAAAGTGAAACTGAAGAGCCTCTGGGAAATATGGACACCTTCAGCAAAGAGCAGTTGCTGCAGCGTCTACGTAGAATGGAGCGCAGTTTAGGCAACTATAGGGGAAAATACTCAGAGGTAGGCAATGTGACTGGTTTAGCTCTGCAGAAAGGGGAAAGAGATTAGGCTAAGAGATACTGCAGCAGTGGACAATCCTTTTGTTTTCCTGTTTGGAGCAAATGTTTCAATTTACAACTAACACGGAATTAAATTATTCTAAATCTAGTTATTTTTGACCTAAAAAGGTTGAATGTTTTTCTGGTAATAAAACATGGAAATCTTTTTCTTCTGTTGTTTGTAAATAATTTCCTGATGCCAGAAGTAGAGGTTAATTAATGGTTACTCACACAGAGCAGGCCTATTAAGATTTCAACTGAAACCATCTAGCAGGCGGTGAAGTTCACTACAGAGATGAGCATGACTTGTACTCCCATGACAGCAAATTTATTTGTTTTCCAACTTGTTCTTGAAATGCACAGTGTATATTCTAGCCATATGCAATCGGCAAGCATTTTGTTTTCAATAAACAAGTTCTATTCTTCATAATTTCTAGATATTCCCTGGGAGAAATTAATTAAAACATCTTATTTTTTTTGTATATTATAGTGAAAACCAAGTATATAAGTAGTTTCACTACTCATTTTCCAAATTACTGAAGCTGTCAAACTTTTGGTGGAGTTTTGGTATTGGGTTTTTTAATTAGTTTTGGGTTTTGTTTGGGTTTCTTAATTGTTTTGTTATGTGTATTTAAAACTGGATGTTTGTACTGTTTTTTACAGTTCTTTTAATGTTTGCTGCCCTCAAATACAAAAATTCCTGTGCAGACTTTTGTCGAAATTCCTGGAATCTAAAATATGTATACAGTGACTGCAGTATTCAGCATATGCCTGAAAGAGCAGTTCTCACAGTAATTTTTCCTTCGCTTCCAGCTAGAGTAATAAGTATTTTTTTTGAAGTTTATGTAAATAGTAGTTGCTAAAATGAAAATTCTTCAGTTTGTGGGTTTGTTTTAGTGCTTTTTTTGGTCGTTTGGGATTTTTTTTATTCGTGTAATCTGTCCACCAAACCCTAACTTTCTGTGTCAGAAAGGCTTGGGGTTTTTTCCTGGTTTTGTGCATTTCTTCAGTTCAGTTGAAAATAATTGTTTTGCTGGGGCTTGGAAGAAACTTGTTGCAATATATAATGAGTAATTAAGGCAGAAATATTTTCCCTCTTAAAGTAGGATGCACAGTTAGCATCTCAAAAATATGGTAAAGGAAACCACCCATAGCAGTTTTGATTTTCTTATGAGGGCAAAATAAATATAACTTTGAAATTAAAAGTAATTTTGAATTCTGAAAATGTTTAGTTCATTTTAAATTAGAATTTGAATATATATTTTGACTTTCTGGTTTCAGTGTTCTAGATTCGTTTTTCTTAAATTTTTCTTCAATTTGAAAACAGTGTTCTAATTCCAAATGCCATTATGCTACTTCAACATAATGCTACTTGGCAGTTGTAATCAAATATTTAAGTTACCCCTTTTGTCAGCTTACAGTGAGAAATGAAATACTGTCTACTTTCAATCTGTCTTTGCTGGATATATGCAAAGCATATGGGATGAGAACATTGCAGCTTTTTTTGTTAAATTTAGAAATTTATTTTTTAGTGCACACTTTTTGTAAAATTATTTTTGCTTAATCTCCCTGGGACATGTACTCTTACAAGTGGTCACTTCTGTGGGGTAGCTATCTGAGATACAACTTTCTGATATTGTTGGTTTGACCCCCTATGTTGAAGGATGGTATGTGGTATGTTGTCTCAGGGAAGGGAAAAGTGTGCATGAAAGCTGAGGGGCATCATTGTTTTGTCATGTAGGCTTGTATTTTTTAACACATTGGAGATATTTTATAGATACATAAAGAAAACTTCAAAAAAATTTAAGTACATTTCTATTAAAAGAAAGTTCTGAAGTGGAGCAAAGAGTTTGAAAATGCAGGTAGTGATACAGCTAAGGAGATTATTTTGATGGCTATATGCAGACGTATTATCATCTTTATATCCGATTTATTTATTTTAGCTAGTGTCTGCTTATCAAGTTATCCAGCGGGAAAAGAAGAAGCTACAGGTAAGCATTACTTTTCATACTCTCTTACCTGTATCCTTTTTTCAATCTTAAAATGTGTAGTGACAATACAGATTTAATTTTCAGTGTGTTATATGTAACAGATGATGGTTTCTTAGCTGGGATTTCTAAGAAAGCCAAGGTAAAATTAATTTGTCCAAATAACTGTGAAGTATTGTACTCCAGCCTTTTTTTTTGCATCAGCTGACTTCAGGTGATAGATTGATAGATTGCCAACGCAGAGTTGGTAGTTTATGACAATACTTACATCTCAAGTGTGACTTGAAAGAGAAACAAATAATTACATTTGTGAATTTTTAAAATTTATTTACCCATTTAAAAATTACATTTAATACACCTGATCTTTATTCTTCCTTTTTTCTTAAGAGCATTCTGAGTCAAAGCCAGGATAAAGCACTTCGCAGAATTGGAGAACTGAGAGAGGTAAATTCCTTTACTGATTGCATGTTTACGTTATATCACACCTACAAAGGATCTTTTTCTGCTTAGCTTTTGACTTTTTTGTTCACAAAATATTTTCTATTACAGAGCAGGGTTTTTTACAGCTTTTTTGTTGTTTTTGTTGTTTATATGGGGTTACTTGACTGGCTTGTTTCCCATTCAGCAGTTTATTGCTATACTCTTAAGACAGAGTAGTAGTCCATCAGGAATTGAACTACTTCTCTTGTTCATTGTGAAATAGGTAGAAGTGTGTGTGGTTCTTGCAGTATTGTTGGGCCCAGCCATAGATGTCCCTGTGCAATCTGTTGCTCTTCTATTAATGACATATACTGTTTCAGGTGAACACAAGTAATAGGCACATTTTTGTAAGGATTTCAATGACTGTCAAAAAAAAATAGGATAATTTAAAAAAAATTCTTCTTTATCTCAGTTGTAATACTTACATTGTTTTATGGATTTTAGTATAGTTTGGTTTCAATCATAAAATCAAATAGGTTGTGTTATGATTTGCCTCCTTAGGTTATATGAAATTAAAAGGAGAAGCTCTAGTGTATTTGGTATTAATAGTAAACACATTTGACTTAAAAAACACATATAGATGACAGGGCAGAACAGATTAAAAGGGCAATATCAAAAACACCATATTGTCAAACCCTGATGAAGCACAATGTGAAGCTGAAGCCATTTTATTACCTCAGGAGCTAGTGCAACACCAGATTTGGAGATGGGTGTGCAAGAGCCTCTGTCTGTGCTCTTGCGTTGCTGGAGAGCTGGGTACCATTTAGCCCAAAGTCACAGGCTTTGTCTTATGACTGCACACCTGCTTCTGCCATGTGCAATGCTGAGCAGCAGCTGGCATGGAGGTTGCGGGAGCCATTAGACTGTGGTGAGGTTCCACCTTTTCCTGAAGGCAGACTCACTCCAGGCAGCTGGGTGTTTTGCCCACAGACAGGGACCAAGGCCTGTCCACTTCATAATGAGGGATGGTGACTGTGAGCCTCTGGCCATGTGTACTCAAGGCTCAAGCTCACCCATAAGGACCTATCCCTGTGACTAGTCAGGCAGCCAATCATTTCAAGGGAGGTCACTGGCAAATTGCTGGGGACTCTTCAGTGATTTGGAGAGTGAGCATGCTGTGAATTATGTGTGCTGGTGGGATAGCATTTTGGTTCACATCTGTGCTGTTTCTGCCCCAGCAGCTGAGAACGGTGGGTCAGTGCTGGGAGTACTGTGTTCGTCTGAGCTATAGCCTGTGTCCAGACTGTCACAATGTCCTAAGCTAAGCTGTCAGTGCATGTGAGGGAAAAAAACATTGCTTTACTGTCTGAATTGGCTTGCCAAGGTTGTATCTTTTCCATATCACTACAAGGTCAAATGAAAAAGCTTTTTCTGTGTTAGGTCCATATCTGCATGCTCTTGTAGGATTGGTTTTCCAGTTTATTGCTACTTGTTGAAATCAGGAAGGCAAATGTGGAACAGAGTTAAATCTTTGGCATATGATAGAATTGGACCATGTGCTTTTTATTTTTTTAATACTTCTGTCACAGTCTTTCTGGTTCATATATATAGGTAAGTTACACATATATTTCTGTGTTATAAATATACATTTGTATATGCATATATTGTGTAAAATTTAATTTCATTCTTACCAATCTTGTAAATTTAAAGATTCCTTCAAATCTAACACTGAAATTCTTTTTCATTTATTGATACACTTCAAAAAGTATTTTTCTGATCTTTTGGAAGCCCAGGTCTTGCAGCATTAGGTAAAACAGACAATGAAGGAAAAATTACAAATAAAATGGTAAGTTTCCATTGTGGAAGCTAACATGGTCCAAAGTAGTTCATTCATTTATGTAATTTGTTATCAGAAAATAATTATAATAATCTTTTTCCTCATCATACAATCCATTTTCCCCATAAATATGTTGAATCAGGCAAGTTTCTTCTAAGAGGGCCATGTATGAGGAAATGAATCTTCCTTTGAGGCTAAAATAACAGTGTGACACAGTCCCTAGAAATAAATGTAGTTTCCGTAACTTAATTTACTCCTGTTAGGAGTAATTCCTCAAAACCAGTTAAAGCAATCTTCAGTGTTCTCCTTCACAGAAAAGGATCAGAAGGGACTCTGAGATCCAAAGAGGACCATTTCTGTGTTGATTTCAATAAATCTCTTTGACACTTGTTCTCACATTGGCCTGCTTTGCTTCATTTGAAAGAAATTGCTTCTAAAGGTCAGAAGCACAGGGCAGAAGTGTGATCAGCAATTGCTGAGAATATGAGGCAATGCAGTGTTGAGAAGTGGATATAGTTGGAAAGAGAGTAATGTTTTTTTCAGTGATGCTTTCCCTCACTATTGTGCCTGTGCATGGCAGGGCAGGCTCAGCTCATACAGCTGTGGTTTTCAAAGCCGGTATCAGCCTCATCTGTGGCAGGCATTCACTGTTGGAGGTAAGGGATAGACAGCAAGACAGCATAAAAACAAGATTTAGAGTTGGAGGAAAGCAGTGCAGGAAGCATCAAGTGCTCTGTTTTGTCTCATTTGCTTTTTCATCCTTTCTTTCTCTTTCTATCATCCTCTGTCTTTGCCTGGCTAATGGAACTCACGTTTATGGGTGGTGATTGCTTTTATACAAGTGATCTTTGCAGAATAATAGTCATAGAAGCATTCTTTTCCTGGAGTAAATCATGGGGAAGATATCTATGGATGAAATAAATATATAAATAAAAAAGATTTAAAAGTTTCTGAAAATATTTGCAGTGCATGCATGATGTATTTGTGGTTCTGGTTCTCTGAATAAGCAGTTAGATGTGAATTAATTTAGGTACATTTATTTTCTGTTAGAATGATAATTATTTAAAGAAATTTAAATGTTTAAACCTTAAAAGCATAGGAAGTAATTGAAAATAAAACCTCCTTCAGGAAATATAAGACTCTGTAGATATTACTAAAGAATTTAGGCAATATCTACAAGCTTCTAAAAGTGTTCAGCCAAACAAATGCATGTAAGTATCAAGTAAAGCCACATACTTAAATTATTTGGCATTCTCTGCCTTTCTCATTTGAGACACATTTGTGGAATAAAAAAACCAACTTTCTTCTCTTATACATGGCATTTGTCATTTTAGAATGGTGGCATATTGAATGAACATAATGAATTTTACATTTATTCTTTTTTTGTTGGCTAATCTGGTGGCAAAATGAAGAATCGTCCAAAGTGCAGTCTTCAGCTTCCAGGAGACATGTGTGCATGGAAGATGGTTTTTCAGGAGCAGGCTTAAAATTAACCCTATACAAACTTATATTTAGGAAAAAGAATCCTTGATAATTTTCCATCAGATCTAGACTCTTGCTGTTTTAATCCTGGTATTATAATTGGATGTTCTTACTGTATTGTGTGGAAGGTTGTATAGTAAAAAAAAAATATACTCTTCATGGTTGTATTTTGGGATTACAACTATGAAAGAGATATTTTAGATGCTAATTCATAATATTTTCATAAGTCTTTAGAGTTCACATTCATTGAGTTCACATTCATTTGAGATGTGTTTGTATTATCAGGAACTACAGATGGATCAACAAGCTAAGAAACATCTCCAAGAGGAATTTGATGCTTCCTTAGAAGAAAAGGATCAACTTATTAATGTCCTGCAAACTCAGGTAAGATAATTTACCCAGCAGATGTTGTTTAAAACTGCTCTTCTTACCTTTTCCTTTTAGCTATATACTTCCTATGATGCATATCCATGTTTTATTGTAATTGCTTTGAAGGTGAAAAGTGTCTTGTGAATTTAGGATTTTCTGGAAATTAAGTGTGTCTTTGTGGTAGAGGATACCTTTGTAAAAATCTTACTAATGTTAAATAAGATTGGCTGATTTGCATTTAAATACCTTTGTGATGTTTTTGTTATCCAGGTATCAACATTAGCAGATATCTGACCTAAGATTGCTTTTGCAAAATTCATGTATTTTGCTTAATTGGTCTTTGTTTCTCTTCTCATAGTCATTCTACTTATGTTAATTGGAAGCATAATTCTGAGTTTTAAAAAGTGGTAAAAAATTTCAGACAGATTTTTCCTTTTCCTACTTGCTAGTATCAAAATTAATTTAACTCTTTCTAGTTTTGCAGATTAAAAAAATTATCTGCTTTGAATCCTTGGATTTTTTTTAACAAAAAGAGCATTTTGTTTAGGTGTCGTTGCTGAAACAGAGATTACAGAATGGTCAGATAGGCACTGAATTACCTGATCAAAATGTCCAAACAGAACCACAAGTTCAAAGTCCAGCAGAAGAAGTCAGTGCAGAAAATATTGTGGAACCAGGAAGCAATGGTATGTATTGTGGCTTTTTCAAGAGACATTACATTTTGGGGAATAAACCTGTTGTTATTTATGATGGAATAACAATATTTAGGGCTGACCATGTCATAGTAAGGATATATTTTCTAGAAGAAGACAATTGTTTTGAAAACCATCTGGCAGCTAGAGGACAGGATAACCCTTTTAAGAAACTAAATTTTCGTAAAAATTCAGATCTGGTATGTCTTTCCTTTGTCAATACTGATAATAACATTGTAATTATTGCTTTGTTGGTAGGTGTTCTTACTATCCCAACATAATACAATTAAGAGTTTCTGTCCCCAATAAGTGAGGACATATCCCTGGAGTTTAGAGAGCAGTTTAGTTGCCAATCTCTGTCTTTTTCTTGTGAGTTTGGGGGTATTTTTTCTTGTTTTATCAGAAAAAAAAGTAAAAACAAAGATCAATTTTGATATTCCTGCTATTGAATAATCTGAGTGTTCCTCAGGTCTGGAGGTTGTTTAAATTAGTGGGATTCTCAGTGTTGCATGTATTTGATTACTGAGCCAGGGACATTATAATGCTGATACATAATAAAAATGTCTTTCATTGGTACCCTTCATAAAAGGTAGGGTTAAGAACAGAGGTAAACGTACATCTTGAAATTATATTTGTTCAGCATCCGCTTTGGTTTTTATATGCAGGGATGATAGGAAGTGTTAGGTGAGAGATGTTCTTATCTAGTGCCATGGTTTTTGTACTGCTTAGTCAATAATGAAAAGTTGTGATTCAAAATGTTTTCTGTGTGTGAGTCTGCCTCTGGACTGTAGTGTGCCACGCATCCACCAAAGCGGCTCTCTTGCTCTCCTCCACAGCTGGACAGAGGAGAGAAAATTTAAAGAAGTAATCATGAGTTGGGATAAGGCCTGGGAGAAGCCTAAACACTGTCATTGCCAAAACAGGCTCGAATTATAGATACAAAGTGAATTTATTACTAATAAAATCAGAGCAGGATAATGAGAAGTAAAATAAAACCTTAAAAACACCTTCTGCCTGCCCCACCCTTCCCAGCTTTACCTCTTTCCCCAGAGGGGCAGGGAATGGGGGTTTGTGGTCAGTTCATCACCTGCGGTCTCTTCCACAGCTCAGGAATAACTGAGCTCAGTTATAACTCACAGAGGAGTGTTTCTCCTGCTCCACTGTGGGGTCCCTCCCACAGGAGACAGTTCTACAAGAACTTCTCCAACATGAGTCCATCTCATGGGCAGCAACTCCCTGCGAACTGCTGTAATGTGAGCCCATCCCACAGTCCTCCACGAACTGCTGCAGCGTGGGTCACTCTACCACAGGGTGCAGTTCTTGAAGGACAGGCTACTCCAGAGTGGGCTTCTCTCTTCCGTGGGCCTCCCACAGGGTCACAGTCTCCTCTTGGGCATCCACTTGCTCTGGCATGGACTCCTCCATGGGATCTCTGCATCAGCTGTTTCACCGTGGTCTGCACTACAGGCAGCAGGGGAATCCTAGCTCCAGTGCCTGGAGCACCTCCTCCTCTTCCTTCTCCATGGATCTTCATGTCTGCAGAGTTGTTCCCCTCACATTTCTCACTCTGCTTTTCTTTGGCTGCAATTACAACTGCGCAATAACTTTTTTCTTCTTTCTTCTTAATTCTTTTATCACAGAGGCATTACCACCATTTCTAATTTGCCCATCCTTGACCAGCAGCACATCTGTCTTTTGCTGGGTATTGGCTCTGCTGGACATGAAGAAAGCTTCTGGCAGCTTTCTGGCAGCTTCTTGCAGAAGCCACCCCTGTAGTTCCCCTTCAACTACTGAAGCTTGGCCATGCAAATCCAGTACAATGCCAAATACTCTTGCAACCTCCAGAGCATCAGAGCAGAAGCACACATGTGCTAGTTATACAGTGATTCAAACTGAGAAGGAGTAGGTTTAAATTATAGATATTAGAAAAAATTCTTTACTGTGAGGGTGGTGAGGCACTGGAACAGGTTGCCCAGAGAAGTTGTGCCTGCCCCATCCTTTGAAGTGTTAAAGGCCAGGCTGGATGGAGCTCTGAGCAACTTGTTCTGTGAGGTGTTCCGGCCTATGGCAGAGGTTGGAACTAGATGATCTTTAAGATCCCTTCCAACCAAAACCAGTCTATAATTCTATGAGTGCTACTCAGAAAGACACTAAGTATAACCTTTATCCTGCTGAATGTAATATTGCCAACCTGGGTATTTTAGAACTAATGTCATACCCAGCTTTGGGAAAGCAAGAATCTGTGTCCATGGCACTTGAGAGTTGTGATTTTCTTTGCATTTTTTCCTACTTGTGCATATTCTGCTGTTAGTAGCAGCAGGCAGGTTTATAAATCATGATGATTTTTTAATTACATTAAAAACCTGGTTGATTAATAGGTTCATTTTGAAGCCGAAAAGGTAAGTGGGGTTTTGTAAGCTAAGTTGGTGTTAAATACTCTTAACTACTCTGTGTACGTGTAGAACATTTCTGGCACTTACAGGAGAAACTTGGAAGTTTTGCAGACTTCACACAACTTTCTTTAGAGACCTATGAGTCCACTGCATTGTGAATAATGAATGCAGATCTGCATTTTGAAAATGTCATGCATATGGTAATGTTGGTATGTTGTCTTATAGAGAGTAATGAAGATTCTGTTAAAACACTGGAAACTCTTAATCAGAGGGTGAAGCGCCAAGAGAACTTGCTGCAACGTTGTAAGGAGACTATTCGGTCACATAAGGAGTGCTGTGCCCAATTAACCAGCGAGAAAGAGGCACTTCAAGAACAGCTGGAAGAGAGGCTTCAGGAGCTGGAAAAAATGAAGGTATGGAAAATTCTCTTAGCTTTATGGGTAACCATGAAAATACAGTAATAACCTTCAGTATTTCCGAAATTTATTGATAGGGCAGACCATAAAACAAACTGTCCCTGTACTTTTTTGGAGATAAAGGTTCAAAACCTGGAATTAATACACTCAAGAATGGTGAAGTAGGGTATGAAAACTTACTGTATAAATAATCAGAATGATATTAGAAATAAGTAGTTGTGGGAAATTGGGGTGAGAAAAAAACTGTTTTAGCACAGAAGACAGAAGGTAAAGTGAGAAAAGTGGAGAAGAGCTAAACCTTTAAGACATAGGGAATGAGGCATTAATTATGTAAATTAAGAGAAAGAAAGTGAAGGCAGGACAGTGATCACAATATAGTGAACATAAGTGCAATCCCAAAACTAATAAATTAATACTTTGCACAATTTTCCTTTTAAGGCCATTAATGCTGAGTGTGGAGCGTAAGTAAGGTGGCTAATAGTAATGAAATCTGAATATGTGCTAAGTATAGCTGTACTTAACTTTAGTTACGAGATCAGATTCCTGTCTCTGTCTTCATCTCTAGCCTGGTTTGAAAAAGCTCTGAAAGACTTGAGTGTTTGAATGACATTTTCTAGAACACAGCTAGTAACAAATGATTGATATTGCATTGCTGAGACCCTCTTGTAAACCAAGGTGCAGAGAATAGAGCAGAAATCTTAGACATATTTCTTGTTTTACTTTACCAACTCAGACCTCCATGTGTGGAAGCTCTAACAAAGCCTTCAGATCTCTGAATTATTACAGAAGCCATAAAGGCAGCCTACCTCTGGAAGACGTAAAAGTAATTTAAAACTGCCCACTTCAGTTTCCCTTTATTGTGTTCTGTGTTCTTCCTCCAATGCATAGTGCAGGGTCAGAGCCAAAGCTAAGCTGTTTATCAACCAACTTGTGACTGGGATCTTTTTTTAGGACCTTCACATGGCTGAGAAGACTAAACTGATTACACAGCTACGTGATGCAAAGAATTTGATTGAACAGCTAGAACAAGACAAGGTAAACAAAGCTGTAGGTTTTGATGAAGATTGTTTAAAACATAAAATATCTAGCTCTTGGTATTAGAAACTGGTTTTAGTGGTCTGATGGTTTCATCTATGTTTTAATAAACAAGTAATTTATGCTACTTAAGAATATTGTATATATATCATAAGATATGTCTGTTAAATTATACTTAATACTGCAATGTGACGTTATATAGGATGAAGCAGATGAGCTAAATACATTCTTGATGCCAATTCTAAAACAAAGAAACCCCAAACACAAATGAAGATGAGATGCAATTAAATTAATTTTAAAATAACCAGTAAAGTAATTGTGCTTTCGACAGACAATAAGGAGTTTCTCAGGTTTTCACTCCTTAAAAGTTTTTTAATCACAGTCTTGGTACCTGGAGTAACTTCTGGTGGTGTCATAAGCAACATGACTAATATTGTATGGTGTATTTTCGAATGAGAAGTACGGACTCCACAATGCTTTTAGTTTGGGATTGTTTACAGAATACGTGTTTCAAAGAAAAGTGTCTGTACTAGAAGGAGGAAGCTTTTGGATGGTCTGTGTTTGCTGGAGTTCTTTTCACCACTAGATAAATTTGGATACTCTTAAAAATAGTCCCTATTCTTATCTTCTTTTTGCAAGCATTTTCTGTGTTCTGACATAGAAAAATCCTATGATCTCTGGTCTCATAATAAGAGACTACAGTTTATTCCTGGCAAGGATTGTGCCCTGGCTTGAAATTGTTTCAGGTATATGTCCTATTTATTTGCTAGCTTTTTATCACAAGGATTTTTTCCATAGGGCATGGTAATTGCAGAGACAAAGCGGCAAATGCATGAAACATTGGAAACGAAGGAGGAGGAGGTAGCCCAACTGCGTGCTCGAATCAAACAAATAACTACAAAAGGCGAGGAATTAAAAGAGCAGAAAGAAAAATCTGAAAAAGCTGGTAAGAATATACCTAGATTATTTGCTTTCACATTTGTACATCAGAAAGCTTCAGTGTGGTCTTTTTCTACAGTTGTTTTTGGAATGGATATTAAGAGATGCTCTTTTTTCTGTTCTACACATCACCTGTGGTATCTTCACTACTACTATCATTATCTGCACTTATGGACAGCAGAGTTTAGGGATGCTTTTGACTGATTTATCTGTTACCAATAAAACTGGATTTAGGAAAGAAACTTCTGAGAAGCAACTGTACTTCCTTGTTTGTATGGGAAAAAATTGATGGAGTCTTCTTCTGGTCTAACTTAAGAAAAAAAACTTGCAACTACCTATAAATTGTCATTGTAATGCCACCAGGAATTCACATAGAAAACATAGCAGTGAGTGTATAAGAGTTTGTGAAGGAGTAAAAGTGTTATAACCATAGTAAGCATTTTCTTTCAATTATTTTAATGTAAATATTTCTGATTTAAGTGAAATGGCAGTGATGATTCCTTTTGCCTCAGGCTTGTAACAGAGGAGCATTTATGTAAATGTTATATGATGTAGTTTGCTTTTTATGGAAATTAGGTAACATTATGTGTGCTTGGAGTTCTAGTTTTGCACGAAATGAAGTTTAACCATTGTGTTTTACACAGTGAAATTGTTTCATACTACATCAGAATTCTCTTAGAATAATTTAATTTGTTCTCATGGGCATGTAAAGAAGCTCACTCTTTAGGCAGAAGCTCAGGTGTTACTTTGAAGAAAATATTACACATACTTTCTCTAAAAAGCAATGAAGAGTTCAAACAATGCAGTTCATAGTGGTTTATTTTAAATCTATATAGATTTAGATTAGAACTTGGAATTTTAAAGATTAATTTGGATAGATCATTCTGCTGTAATGCAGAAAACCAGCTGGAACATTGTCTTGTGAATGTAACAAACACTTTCATTAGATGCCTTCCTCTCCTACCCTTTCAAGGTTGCATGTGTCTTTTTAGTTCTGAAAATTCATACTTTAGAAGTCAGTCAGTCCTACTAAAGTTGTATTTTGTTTGGTACTGGGAGACTAGGAAGCTCTTCGTGATTAAAAAAAAGAAGGTGAAGAATCTTTTAATACTTCTGTAGATATGAAGTTATTATCACAGTTGTATGCAATAGTGTTTCTTGAGGCAGGAGAAACAATTATGAATTATTAATGTACTATCCACACATGCTAATTAATACAGTAATTTCTTCAAGTTTGGCCAGAAGCTGAAATCAGGTTAGAAATTCTGTAGACAACTGCAAAACTTTCTGTTGTAATGAGAAGTAATTTAATTTGAATGAATGTTGTATTGAGTACACTACGCTTTTCGAGGGGAAGATTTGTGTGTTAAATGTGCTCTTTTTTAAACAAAAATTTTAAGTACTTTGGTTGATTTTACAGTGCATAAGTATCAACTTTACCTTTGAGTACATTTATATATTGTAGTATTTTAAGCATGCACATATGTTTGTTGGAACCCTTGGAAAATTAGTTAAGACTGCTTTTAAGATGGAATTGTATGGTGACCTTTATTAGATTTTTCTATTACATCCTGGGCTTAATGCATTCCAAAAGTATTGTAATCTACAGTGTTGGTGTGGTTCAATACAGTTGAACTAAATTATTTGAGAAACTACCTTGCATACCAGGAGAGCCTGAAATTGCTTTTTAGGCCTCAGCCTTTGAGTTGTAATGGTTTTATGAATTGGTCAATTTCATGTATTTGAGGTCAACATTTAAAGTTCTAGTTTTTGGATAGTTAATATAAGGTGACTTTCACAGAACCACAGAATTGGTAAGGTTGGAATGGACCACAGTGTGTCATCTGGTCCAACCTCCCTGCTCTGCTAGGGTCATCGTAGACCACGTGGCACAGAACTGCATCTAGACTGTTAAATTCTAGACATCTTTTTCTATATAATGGTTTAGTGAAGAACTGAAACAATGGAGTGAAGTAGAAATGTTCATTTCATTTATGTTATAGTAAAATAATGATAAGCATAATACACTTGAAATTTACTTTTGTAGTGCTGCATGGAGACTAAAAAGTGGTATAGTTTTCCCTATCATCTTGCCTACCGTTACATCTCTGGCATTTTTCTTTGTAAATCAGGACTTTAGTGAATTGCTCCAGAGTTTGATTTAATGTGAATACATTTTTGTGCAATGAAATCATGAAAAGATATGTCTGCTTATTTTTTGTTGTGTACAGAACAGTATAAACTGTAATTTGGTCTCCCCAGTTATGTTCTTTTTGTAGTTAGAGGTACATTATGTTGAAATCTCTCAGAGCTTCTTGTTTTTGTGCATCCACACATGCCAATAAGTGAATCATGGTGCCTTTCCCCAAGCCTTGTATGAACAGGACTGGGGTAAGGGCACTGGTTTTTTTACATCACACTTTGGGTACTTGAACTGGTTTCTAAAAAGTAAATCCTGTGCTTCTCAGGCACTTCTACTTGAGGTAACTGCAGCACATTTCTTTTTTTACTGCAACAAGGATCTTTTTAATATTTGTAAATTTCCAGCTAAACTTAAGTTTTTTCCTCTTGAGATGACCTAGCGTAAGTACTTTCTGACTTGTCAGGATGCAGATACTGACTTACTAATAGTCTATGAGCAAACAAAGTCTTTAGAAAGCAAATCTTATTTGTAGGCAGCTTTTCTTTTGCAAGCTTAATTTAACATATGCTTTGCACCTTTCTTCAGTGAAAAAAAAAAAGGCTTGGACTGTGCATTTAAAATCCTGCCTAGATGCAAAAATTAGCTATAGGAATGATTTCAACCTTTTTTTTTTTCCAAAATTTGCACTTGATACCTGCTCTCAGCCCTCAGAAATTGAACGTGAATCCCTCCTTTACCAGCCAGTTTACAAAGCTGGTTTGCTTCCTTCCCAACGTTTAGCACCAGGAGGCACTCTAGGCAAAGAGAAAAGGTGTGCAGCACCACAGAGGAAACCAGAAGGCTTTGCAGTGCAAAGTGTTACTCTGGGTGGGAGGGGCAAGGTGAAGGGAACCGAGACTGGTACTTTGGAGTGGTGTAGGTAAAGTAGTCAACTGTCCACCACATGTTGTGTAACAAAAAAAGGTTTGCAAACCTTGCACTCCTTAAACTCTGCTCAGACTAATTTTTTGTGACTTACCTACTGCACAGTTTTCAGTTTGTCTGGCTTTGTCACATGAATGGCATTTTGCAAGACGAACCTGAGACTCTGTTGGTGTGCTTGTTTCTACTTCTGATTTGCTCATGTGCCTTTGTGAGACTTCATTCAACCAGTACTTGGTTGAAAGATCTTCCCTGAACAGAGTTCTGCAGGCTGGAGAAGAATGCAGAGGCAGTGCCTTTACTCTACATTCAGAGTAGGTATATTTAAATAAAAACATGGACTTTATTTCATGTTTTGATACAAAGAATTAGAATCTCTCAAAGATTAAAAGTAACAGTGATAGTAGAAACCACATTCTGTCTGCTTGATGATAGTTTAGCCCTCTGCTGGTTTGAAACTTGATTGTATCCAGCTACACTAGAATTAACTACTTTGATTGAAAATACTGTGTTTTGCTTAAGGGCTAAATGTGCCTGAGATGCATATAATTTAACTTTTAGAGATCCAGCTGTGTTTTTGTGAAGTATTGCTTCTTTGTGCTTTCATACCCTCTTGGCTTTTTAACTATCAGCTTTTGTCTAGTTTTTGTATTAGTATCCTGCTTGTGATTATGGTGATGCAACTTTTGTACTGCATGTTTCTCAGCAATTCCATATCAGTAGTCAATCCTGTTGTGAACCTGGATCTTCTCTTTGGCTGATCTGTGGGCTATGGCAAATGTATTCTCTTTCCTTTTGCAGAAGGAAAGAGAATACAAATGAAAATAAATGAAAATTAAAATAACATTATCTCAAATGAAAATAGCATATATGATGCTCAGAACAAGAATCAGAAATTGTGTATGGAAAAGTGAAATAACTCAATGTTCTACTTGCAGGCTTTAGTTTCCAGCTATACTTGGCAAAGGTCCACAGGGTGGGGTGGATTTTTGTTTTGTTTTATATTTTTGTTTGCTTGTTTGGTTCGGCTTTTGTTTGGTTTTGAAAAAATATGATGCTGTAATACTGAATGACTTTGCCAGTTTTGCTTGGCTTGCTTTTATTAGGACTGAGGGGAGCATCAGGGAAGTCATTACCATTATCCAAACACAGTTTTGCATTATTCTGCAGTATTCATAATCAATTTCTGCCTGGTGTCGCAAGGGGGGAGAACTTGAGTCCTGTAGATGGCACGTGGCAAAATGCCTTCATAGGGCTGTGAAGAACTGCAAAATAAGGAACAATAAGCCTCGTGCATGCTTATATTACATTTTAGATTGTTTCTGCTTGAAATAATCTCTAGTGATCTTAATTTTTTGTAATAGTTTTAGCATTTAAGCAGAACCAGAAGTGGAAGAGTGGATACAGTGGTCTGCTTTGGTATTGCCAGGACCAATAACAACCCCATTTTGCCTTAAAACATGATTGTTGCTGTAAGTAGTCAGAAAAAGGCTTCCTCAAAAACCAAGAAAATTCCATAGAAGGTCAGAATTTGGGTGAATCCAATTTTATGGAATTAAGTTACATGAAAACATATTTGCAGCGCTGCCTCAAAAGTATAGACTGTGGTTAAAATCTTCAGTTTTTGATGTTGTAATGGAATGTGGAATGGAAATTATTGCTCGCTTCTCAAATACATGCTTGAATGTTATTAAAGATAATTTCAAAAAAAGCAAAGATTGCAATAGCTGCTGTGCTATTATATTGCCTTAAGCAATGCCTACTAACTAATGATGAATCAATAAAACTAGAGATGTGAGAGTCTATTATGATTTTCTTTTGGGAACAGAATTTATTGGAAAAAAGCTTAGCATACTAAATAACACTTCAGAAGTTTGGTTTTTTTTCCTGTTTCCTTGCAAAATAAAGTCCAAGTAGTCCAGGGTATAATAGAATAATATACTTTTAGAGGCTTGTGCTCTGATAAATTACAGTTTTGATATTGGCATTGTGATTTTGAATTTTACAGAGGTAATTGCCAAAATTCTGTTCTGCTAAATGCTAACTTAGTAGTAGGATGTTCTGAGACTGAATTTTTCTATTATGCTGCAGGGGGTTTCTGTCATGGTGGGCGGAGATGGTAGAGTGCTGCAGCCTTCCCAGAGAAGCGTCTTTAAGAGGACGTCCTGGGTGTACAGGCACGTCTGGCTCTTGCCAAGTGATTTCAGCTCTTGGGTGATTTCAGCAATGAGTGACGCTGAAGGAAGGGACAGAGTCTTCGTATGGGGTTGCACAGAGGGTGTTTATTGAGCTCCTACTGTGAAGGGTTCCAGGGATAAAGAAGTCCTTTAGTCAGAGAGAGCAGGGGTTTATATAGGGATAGCAAGGTGTGGGGCAGAAGATCAGGATGAATGAGATGAGGGTACAGGGGCGGAACAAAGGGGAAGGGCCAATGGGATACGTAGAATCAACATACGACAACAATGCATTCTGGGGAAGGCTTTTTTCCTCCATGACCAGAGGTTGTTTAAGGGCTGTCTCTCCAGGGGTGCGTGGTAAGCTTTTCCGCAGCTGGATTACCGTCCTCCACAGTTTCCCACATTTGTGATCCATTCAGGAAAAGAGATTTCCCTAACAGTGATTGAACTCTAGTCTTCTATAATTCTGTATAGACTCTTACATCAGTGGTAGTGAGTTTTAGGGGTATTGAATAAATAAACATGTTCACAATACTGGAATTTATTTGCTTTCTTTTTATATCTAAATTATCATCTGTGAAGTGAATAAAGCATGTTAGAATACTTCTTCTTAGCATGAGATGAAGCTGTAGAATTATTGCTTCTGTTTTGTAAATTAAAATGTGTTTCAAGTGGATTTGTGCATCCTGAGCAACAGTAAATAAATCTCAACACTGCAGCTTGAGTGTTCTTTTGAAACAACTTACTTTGAAACTATTCAAGTTTTCTAGGAGCAATTCTTAACTTTTAATTTTTTTATTTTTACATTTTATTTGTGAAGTTAGAAGTGCCAGACAGTCAGCTCCTACACTGATAGAAGTGTACATTAAATGTAAATAGTGAGATAATGAAATTAGCAAAGCCATCTCTGTGGACTCTAAAACGCAGTTTAAAGAAACGATTCTCTGGGTTTTGCAGTTTGGAATTACTCTTAGATATATAAAGTGCCTGATATTATTGGTATTCTATTCAGCAGAAACTCTCCATGACCCACTAATAACTGACTTGCATAGTAGTCATTCTTGTTTTGTTTCTGTCTGCTTGTTTTAGTGTGAATTACGTTTCTTTGTGCAGCTATTTTCCACTTCTTCAAAGTTTACTCAGCAGGTATAGGCAGAAGAGGAGTGTTATAGTTCATTCACTAATATGGTTTATGTATTTTATAGTGATTTTAGGCAAAGAAATAGAAGCTACGGGATGTACTGGAAGAAATTCACATCTATTTGTCAGTTCTGTTTGCTTTCTAGAAAATAAGCATATGAATTCTTGATGAATTCCTTAGTTCATTCTTCTCTTTTTGTGAAATTTTTCTATCAAAATATATAGATATTTCTCAATTATCATATACATTTTTCTTTCTTCACAGCTTTTGAAGAGCTTGAGAAGGCTGTAAGTATTGCCCAAAAGACAGAGGAAGCCCGGAAAAAACTGCAAATAGAAATGGAGGAAAAAATTAAAGCAGTAGAAAAGGCAAGTGAAGAAGAGAGAGTAAATCTTCAGCGAGAATTAACCAGAGCAAAACAAGAGGTGGTTGAGATTATGAAGGTAAAAACTTTATTGCAGTTAAGCCATTGTTGTAAAATATATCAGTACGACAGAACTCTGTTATAACTCTGTTATATGTTAATAAAACCCATAAAAATTATTTTCTGTGATTAAAGATTTACTTAATGAAAAACAGATGAAGTTTTTGCTTCAGCAGTTTAAATCAGTTCATTAATGGCATGTAAAAATAAATAGTACTACTCTTTGCTTCACAGTATTTAATAAAATTGTTTATGAGAAGTATACTTGAGACTTTAAACAGAGACAAGAAGGCATTAATGGCAGGAAGCTCACACATCTCCACCAGGACCTTGGGTTTTAATCACTTTTAATTTTTGATCCTTATCCTAGCTGAGTATGTGCAAATGTTTAAGAACTTGTTGCCATATTGTTTGTGAGTTAAAAGTTTCTATAATTTGCTACATATGATGTATTTAGATAGGAATTGCTGGAACACTTCACATGCCTTGCAAAGCTGTAAATTTGAACACTGAACAAAAGTTACAGTTCTTGTAATGACATTCACGATGGTACTAATTTTTGTAAGAGAATACACTGATGCTTTAAAGTGACCACTGACATGCTTTACATTATTCTTAAATAAAGCATGTATGTAGGTTGTAGGTAACTGTCACCACTTGACTTTCTGGCTCATAAAATAAGAATACTGTGAAGGCTACAAAAAAGTTCCTTTTCCAATGTATTATCTTGTTTGAACTGAAAACACCACGTTTGCCTTAGAAGAAGAGTCTTTAGAAACTGTGGTGTTTCCTTTAGTACAATTATGAAAGACTTGAGAAGGAAGATGGATAACTTCAAGCTTGAAAGTAAGAACTGTCAGCACTTAATATTAAGCATTACAAGTGATCATAACTTATTCAAAGGGAGCAAAGAGATGGTTCCAGTTTCTTCTGTCTGTCTGCACTATTTTCGTATTAAGGAAAAATAGAAAGTGTTTTGTTAGTTAATATATTGAAATCAGTTTTTTCTGATTTTGATTCACAGAAATCTTCAGAGGAACGAGTTGCTGAACTAGAAAAAATGCATAAAAAAGAACTGGCTACCAAAGATCAGGAGTTAAATGAGAGATTACAGGCTCAAGAAAAGGTATTTCAGGAGAAGATGAAGGCAGCTCTTGTAAGTAAACCTAAAATGCATAAAAAGATATTTCTCTAAGTGTGAGTTGATTAGAAGTGAGGATTAGAAGTCTTGAGTTGACACTGTTCCACAGTGAGAGTCCTCCAGTGCTCAAAGGAGTGCTTTCCAAAAGTCAAGTAGCTCAGAGACTTCAGCAAGATGAAAAGAAAGCAGCTGCAATGATCCAGACGGAGTAACGATAACTTATCACAGTCAGTCCTCAGTAACAGCTGTATCTTGTGGAAACTATTTATTTTTTGATTTTTTTTTTAGACTTGCTTTTTTAATATCTTTCTATGTATCACTGGCAGTCAGGCCAAGGAACTAGAGTAAAAGAAATACAAAAAATAAGGCTGTTTGAAAAGTGTTTGTATAGTTATGTCTGGTTGTATTGTGTTATGTGAACAGGGTTAACTATTCATAGTGTTTGACATCAGAAAAATAATTTTCTTAGAGATCAAACTGGGAAGAATTGTTGGAAGTCTTTGCACTTTTTCATGAACTGTAATCCACTATAGATAATTATGTAATTTTGCCTAAATATTGATATATATGTAACATATCTGTATATATATAATCTGTATATAGCTGTTACAAATAGTGTATTGGTTTTTGTGCCCCTCCATGACGGATAGTGACTAGAACTGAGAGACTTTGACAGCCCTGTCCTGAGTAAATTTTTCTACCTGTTTCATGGGTTACTTCCTTAATTGTAAGAAACAAGCTTAAAAATATCTTAGCAGTGGAATCAAGTGAGAACAGACTTTATTCCTGTCTTGGTTTACAAGACGGGTGTCTGCTATGGAAGGCAGAAGAAGCCCCCTTGGAATGGAGAATGTAAAACCCCTCCCTCCGAATTTTTAGAATCATGAAATTAAGGGGCTCTTAGGCAAAGATATGGGAATAGGAATAACAGTTCGTTACTAGTACATATATTAAAACAAACAAACAACAACAGCTTGGGCATTAACAACAAACAGAACCAGGGAGCAAGTGACAGCCTTTTGGCTGTGGCACTTTCCCCTTTGGTGTCATTACAGTCACAGCTGGCAGGGGTGCTGTTGGCTCCCGGTGGACAGGGTAGGTGCGATGATTCCCCCATGGCCACCGGCCACGGGGGAAATCCTCGCTTTCGTCTTCATCACATGTCCCGCCATTCCCTCCAACCGCCCAGTATCCTAAAACTCTTAACAGACCAGGACAGGTCTGGTATAGTACTGGTGTGGAGTTCACTTTCCTGTGCTGGAATTACGGAGTAATTCTCTGGCCAAAAATAGTTATGACTCACCCCTCTTCCTGTGTTTTCTTTATCCAGCCTCCTGTTGTCTGTGGGCTTCAGCCTGCGACCACCGGTGGCTCTGGGAGTGTCCAATAGACTCCGCCAAATTTATGGCATGGGCGCACCTCTTTTTAAAAACTCCTAGCTACACTGGGGCGAAGTGTTTATTGTAGGGAGAGCCCCCAAAAATTGTGAGAAGTGGCTACTCACTTTTCATAAATTTAGAAAGTTTATTTAAGCCTTATCAAAAATACAACAGAAGACTGAATAGAGAAAATGTTATTGCACCAGGAGCAAAGGATTTTCACCACCATGTGCTCACCCACACAATGGAGGTTTTGCCTTTTAACCCTTTAGCCCCTCCCACAATTCTGTCTATCGACTCCTTCTTCACTGTCCAGTGATGGAGTTTACTTCCTCAAATCCTGATTGGAGGGCAGATGTCGCCATAGTAACAGGCTGACCCTCCCAAATGTCCCAACCCTGGCTGTCTCTTGATTAGCAACACAGGGGGTAAAACATAACTATAAATCTATAAACTTTTCTTAGCCTATGTACATGATATTTGTCTGTTAATTGTGAGAGCCAATCATCACATTACTCATCTATCACAAGGGGTTTCCAAGAAAAAAAAGAAGTGATTTATTGCAGTTATGTTTTCACAAATTGAATACAAACTCCATTTGTTTTTGTGTAGAAAATAAAGGTGGTAAGTGTATGACTCCTATCAACTTGAAAATATCCTATCACAATGTTCTTGAAGGTGTGATGACTATGTTTATAGTTTATTGTTTAGTTGTACTTCTTCATGCAGGAAAAAAATCAGAGTGAGTGCTTAAAAGTCCTTCAAGAGCGAGAGCAGCAAGAATCTCTAGCCTTAGAAGAATTAGAGCTGCAAAAGAAAGCCATACAGTCTGAGTGTGACAAAAAAGTTGAGAAGATGCATCAAGAAGTAGAGGCTTGTAGAACTGTGAGTAAAGATTCCAAAAGACTAAGCATTTATAAGTATGTGTTTAACTGTGACAAGTTTACAAATGATGATTTGTTGTGCTTGGGTTTTGTGGGATTAAAGTGACAAAAGTTTACTATATTGCCATGCTATTCTGCAGCCCCTAGTTTTTTATTTTTTTTAAGATTAGGTGGTATGATGCCTTCAGAGGCTGCTCTGGAACAGAGGCTAGACAGAGCTAAGGGAATAAAGTAGGTATTTATTAAAAGTCCTTAAAAGGATACACCTTTGGCAGTACAAGAGCCTGGCCAGGGCCACTCTCAAGATGTACTCAAAATGGTCACAAGGTTTCACACTTTTATCGATTTGCACATTGGGGTTAATTGTCCACGTACAGCTTCAGATTATGAAGTCCCATCCATCTTGTTTTCTCTCTTCAGTCCACTGTTGTTTATGCTTTTTTGGCCTGAAACTTGTAATGGTTGTCCTTGGTCTCCAGCTGGAAAAGGATTGTTTTGTCTACCTGCTCTGTGAAGAGAGCTTACTAACACTTAACATGAATCTCAAAGCTACACACCTAGGCAGCACAGAATCTGAAAAATATGTAAGCTAAAACTTAAGGCATCAGCAAAATACAGAAATACATTCGCTTTATAGCATTTTGTGGGCTGTGAATTTGTATCCATTTATTTATTTTTTAGGTATGTTATAAGGAGGAGTTACATTTCAGGCTGTTTAATTTCTGGGTACTGCTACCTTACAAATGCTTACAAGGATACTTTAGTTAGTGTTACAAACGAGTGTTTGAGATCACTTAAAAAAATCAACAGCAAGAGTATCAGTGAAAACCAGATTTAATATCAACCAACAGCACAACAAAGTTCGTTGGCAAGATTCAGTCTGCTACTTACAGGACAGTTAAAGCACACTAAGGAAAAACAAGCAACAACAAAACCAAACAAAATCCAGACAATCAAACAGAAATGAACTGAGAACTATCTAGAGGATGTGGGTGGGTGTGTGTGTGTTTAGGTGCTTGTGATAAAAGGACAGTGAGAGCACAGATGAAAAGGAATACAGCCTAAAAGTTTAACAGCACTCAAATTTAAGAGTACTTTTACTTAAATTATACCTTAAACCTAACAATTTAACAAAGGAATAACACTTAACTTATACCTAACTCAACTTACAACCTTACCTTAACAATTTAAGAGAGGAATAACATTTAACAGCATTTAACCTATAAGTTAAAATTAGCAACTTAGCAAAGAAAACACTTAGCAGCATTCCACGTAGTTTATAACTCAATGACTTAACCTTACTACAGGTCTAACTTACGTACATACCTAGGGTGCTTAAAAATCTAAGAAAGCAGCATTTCTCCTAGCTTTGCTATAGCATATGCTGATGTGCATGCACACAGACATGAACAGTTAGTGCCCCTTGAAAGTAAGTGAATTACTCACTTCAGATGCCTTTGCACCTCCCCAGCGAGTGAAGGGTTGAACCTCGAGGAGTGAGGATGTTGGCCCAGTATTTGTAATTTTTTTTGTCGATCCTCCAAGTACAGAAATCTTGAGAGTGCGCTAGTTCTGACTAGTCACTTAGAGGGAGATTGCTGTTTGCAGCCTGCTGTGGTCCAGGAGAGCTCAAAGGGTCCCATTTTGGAGGGCTGTTTACAGGATTGCTAGAGAGTGGGCTTCAGTCATAACAATGTTTCATCCTGGTCACAGTTGTGTTGGTACTTTCTTTGAAAGCCTGAGAACAGGGATGTTATGCCATTCAGGCAAGAAAAATCGTTTCCAGTGCTGTTTGTAAGGAAAACCTGAGCTTGTTAGACAGCAGCAGTCCCTGGTAGTAGACAGGGTTTTTGATGAGCTTGGGAAGAGCTGTGTCCAGTTACTGTTTTTTAAAAGGCCAAGGCCTAACAAGCATTTCTCAGATATCAGTGCAGCCTGTAAGGAGGGGGGAGTGCACCACCACTGTAAGCAAAAGGATTTGCTTAGATTTTTGAAGTGTCCTTTGCTTTATGTAATGAGTAAGACTGTATTTTCTGCTAATGCAAGTTTGTACATTGTTCCACCACTCCCAGATACTTGTTTAAAAGTTTTGCGTAAAGAAACGTAAAGCTTTACAGCAGCATTTCTACAGGAGGTAGAATTATAATAAATCAGTAGACATGTATAAAATTCCACAATACTATTGTAAATTCCCTATATTTTTCATCCTATATGTTGGTACTTTAGTTTAAGAAGAAAATGTGAACATACCTCTCATAAATAAACATACCTCTCATAAATATCATTACTTACTTTATTTGAATTAGTTACATTATTTTCAATTTTTTGTATTTATTTTCACTGCAGTGAGATAGGGAGTTTTTTATTAATTAGCTAACTCTCCGTAATGGAAGCAAAAATGAGAACAAACCAGATGAATGAAAGGTTTATTGAAGAAGTTGACATTCACTGAAAATAAAGGAATAAGTAACCAGTAGTTATGTGAACCTGGTTCACATTTAAAAATAAATCAAATTTTTTACCTTTTGAATATTCATTTTCTTTTAAAACTGTATTCTAACAGAGGATTCTTGAACTGGAAAGCTCTCTTGCAAAGTATTTGCAAGATGACAGAAAGCAGTCAGAGGAATTAAATACTCTCATAGAGTCTGAAAAATCCCAGCACAGTAAGGAAATCAGTGATATGGTTGAAAAACACTATAAAGAACTGGAGAATGTGAAACAGCAGCAAGAAAAGCTTTGGACAGAAAAACTTGAAATTTTAAAGCAACAACAAATAATTGAAATAGAAAAAATAAGAGAGAAACAACAAGAAGAGATACAAACCATTTTGAAAGAGAAAGAAACAATTTTCTGTGCACACATAGAAGAGATGAATGAAAGAACATTAGAAAAACTTGATGTGAAACAAACAGAATTAGAAGCACTGTCTTCTGAGCTATCAGAAGCACTAAAAATACGTCATGATTTAGAGCAAGAGCTCTCAGAAATAAATAGTAAAGTGCATGAAGCTAAGCAAGAATTGAAAGGAAAGTTGGAAGAAGAGAGGAAACGGCACAATGAAGTGATTGAAACAATGTTAAAAGAGCATGAAATGTCTATTCAAGGTGTTGAGAAGGTACTCAAAGAGGAACTCAACAAGCTCAAACAATCACTGGAGGAGAAGGACAGACATTTGGAGGAGTTAAAGGCACATGAACGGAAAATGAAGGAATCTGCAGAAAGATCTGAAGCTGAACTTGTCCAAGTGTCTGCAAAGTTAGAGGAGCAAAGAAGTGAAAATATATGGAAAGTAACCACTGTAACACAGCAGTATGAATGTCAACTGAAGGACCTACAAAGAAAGGCTGATGAGATGAAGAGAAGTCTGACTGAGAAGGAAAATGAAATGGAGCACATGAAGAAGTTACAGAACAAGCAAGTGGAAGAGCTTAAACAGAAACTGTTAGCTGCAGAGAAGAGAATTAGTGCTTTACAAGGAGAGTATGAAAGTAAACTGAAATGTCAGGAGAAGAAAGTGGAGAAAATGAAACAGAAATCAAAAGATATGCAGGAAACTTTCAAAAATAAACTTGCTGAGCAGGAAGCTAAACTAAAAAAAGAGCTTGAAAACAAGCAGTTGGAATTCAGTCAGAAAGAGAGTGAATTCAATACTAAAATTTTGGAAATGGCTCATGCCAGCTCATCTGGAATCAATGCAGTGTCAAAACTGGAGTCTAATCAGATAGAGCAACTAGACAGTCTTGCTGAGGACCACAAAAGGAAATCGGAAGGAGTAATCCTAAGTTGGGAAGAGAAACTTAATCAGCAGATTGAAGAACTTAAGGAACAACATGCTGTGGAACTGCAAGAGAAAGTGCAGGAAGTTGGAGACCTGAAACAGAAGCTTTTCATCTTCAGTGCTGAAAAGGAGGACTCCAGAACAGAAATAATCCAACTGAAGGAAGAACGCGTGAAAAGGGAGGAATGCCTGAAGGAGTTGCAAGAACAGCTAAGGCAGTCAATGGCTAAGGTGAATGCTTTGTCACATAAGGAAAGTGACATGAAAACACAGTTGAAAAAATTGGAAAGTGATCTTAAACAGTCCCTGAAACAGCAAACAGGACTTCAAGAGCAACTCAGTAAGCAGAAAGCAGTTGAAGAGAAGGACAAAGCCACAATTACTGAGCTGACTGATATACTGAAAACCCTTGAAGAAAAACTCCAAACTGTGCAATCTTCTCAGTATAAAGATAATGAAAATTATGACAAAAAATTAGAGACAATTAAGCTAAAAGAAACAGAGTTTAAAAGGTTGTCAGGAGAACTTACAGCCCAGTTAGATGCTTGGAAGAGTGCTGAAGCTTCATTGCAAACTAAAGGTAATGAATTAATTGAAAAATGTAGTGAAAAAATTGGCATAATAACATGTAAAATTGCAGACTGTGAGCGCCAAACTGCAAAGGTTAAAGAAGCAATATTAATCAAAACAAGTAAGATAACTGAACTAGAAGCTCAACTTAGGGAAATAACGGAGCATCATTTTGCTGCTACTACTTCTTTGCAAAAGTCAATGCAAGAACTGCAGAAGAAGGACAATTTAATTATGTCCATGAGAGCTGACATTGCAGGGCTTGTAATAGAAAATAAACAATTGCAGAAAGAGAGAGGACATCAGCAGCAAGAAGCATCAGAGAAAGAAACTTGCATAACACAGCTGAGGAAAGAGTTATCTGAAAATATCAATGCTGTCACATCAATGAGGGAAGAACTCCAGGAAAAACAGTCTGAAGTGTCTGCTCTCAACAAAACAGTTACTGACCTTAATGTTAGACTTGAAAGCACAGTAAGTTTAACAGAGAAGGAAGCAGCCATATCTCTGTTAAGCAAACAACATCAAGAGGATCAAATGCAGTTGTTAAATCAAGTAGAAGAGTTATCATCCAGAGCTGAGATGCTGAGTCAAGAAAAAGCATCAGCTTTTGATCAGATAGATCACTGCACAGCCCAGCTGTCAGAGTGGAAGATGAAAGAACAAACCAGGTTTACACAAAATCATGATACTATCAAAGATTTGCAGAGCAAACTTGAATTAAGCAGTACTGAAGCCAGTAAAAAAGATGAAGAGCTAAATAAACTGAAGGAACAGCTGACTAAACAAGGCAGGAATCTTGATAGTTTAAAAAGTGAATTGGAACAAAAGCAAAACAGGAGGGAAAAGGAAGAAAATGAGTTAACCTCAAAGTTAAAAAAACAAGCAGCAAAAATTGCTGAACTAGAAAAAAACATTGCTCAGAAAACCTTAGAAAATGATTCCTTGGTGGAAGAACTTAAAAAGTGTAATGAACAAAAAAACACTGAGAAAAAAGAAATAGTTTGGCAACTCCATCAGGCAGAGAAGGTGGCTTTTGAAAAGGAGAATAGATTTAAGAAGGCTGAAGAAAAAGTGCTTAATCTTGAGAAGCAAATAGGTTCACTGAAAGCTGATTTTGAAGCAAAAGAAAAGGAATTTGGTCAAATTAAGTCAGTGATACTTAAAAGGAAAGAGGAAGAACTGAAAGAATTAGAAGAGAGACTGAATGCAGAGAACAGCACTAAGCTGGCTGATCTGAAAATGAAGGCGGAGCAAAAAATAGGTTCTATTAGAAAGCAATTACTGTCTCAGATGGAAGAAAAGGAACAGCAATTTAAGCAAGATAGGTCAGACCAGTTAAGAAAGTTGGAGCAGAAATTACAGGAGAGAGAAGCAAAAATTGAGTCCTTAGAAGAAAAAATTAACTCAACAAGAGATTCCACAGAATTAGAGAAGGAGATGCTGGAAAAAGTAGAGAGTGTAAAAGCTGCTGTAGAACAAGAAAAAAATAACTTACTTGAGAGTGTCCAACAGACATACAAAGAGAAAATGCAGGTGTTACAGAAGAGCTTAACAGAAAAAGATGCATTATTACAGAAGTATGAGAAAGAACAACGAGAGAGTAATGACTGTCATCTAGAACTGCAAAACAAACAGAAAGAACTCATTAAAAAACTAGAATGTATTGAGAAGAGCCATCAGGAAGAGCAGGTTAGGACCAAAAGTCTCAGGAGAGAACTTGACGAGCAAGTCAAAAAATATTCATTGTTAGCGGATGAGCATGCATGTTGTGGCAGTGTTTTAGCAAGCAGTAGGGAAGAATTGAAAGTTAAAGAACAAAAATATCTTGATATGGAGAATATAATTGGAGACTTACAGAAAAAAATGCAGGAAAAGGAGGCACTCAGTCAGTCTTTAGAACAGAAGATAAAAGAGTTGGGAAATAATATAGTGAAGAAAAATGAAGTTCTTAAGATTGAGATGGAAGATACGACCTCAAGATATGAAAAAAAGCTAAAATGTCTGCAGCAACAGTTGGGTGAAAAAAATGACAGTATGAAAGCTTTTGAGGAAAATGCTGAAGAAAAGTCCAGATCTGTTTTGGAGCTGCAGAAGTTACTAGCTGATATGCAGAACCAGCAGAAGGACTTAGAGACTAAACTGGAAGAGACTGAAGGCGAGAAACAGAAACTATGCAAAGAGGTGAATAATCTTCAAAAAGACATACGTACTTTGCGAAAGGAACATCAGCAAGAGCTTGACATAGTAAAGAAGGAGTCATTAGAGGAAATGGAGCAAAAAATCAGGTAAATTCTTTGTTCCTGTCTGTATTACCATTTCTGTATTTTATCTCTAGCCACTAAAACCTCAAGAATACTTTTCTAAATCTCAGTTTACAACAAGGAAATTATGACTGATGTTTTCCTTTAATTGTTCTAAATAGACTTAGAGAATCAGAAAGAAAAGAGGTTTGACATTTGGCAGAGTAATACCATTTCTGATATGTTTCAGTGATGGTAATTTACAACATTGCTGAAGCATATAATATAGTTCTATTTTTCTCAAACAGGAAACAAAGTTTATTAAAACTTAGTGCTGAGAGTTTCATGTTGAGTTGAGATCAATAATTGTTCATACATACTGCACAAAATGTGGTGTACTGCTTAGCACTTCTAATAGTTTTTCAAGCCATTCTAAAAATTCCCTAAAATTTCTTTTTATGACATTCTCTTCTTCCAGTTCTTCAACTACCTCAGCAAAAACTCCATATCTTTGGAGGGGTCAATTCTGGGTTGTTTTTAAATGAAACACCTATGCCTACCAGGTGAATTAGATAGGGGAGGAAGATAATGCCTCCGTGAATCACAGAATTCATATAATTCAAAAGCATCCTCTCCTAAAATAGTTCTCAGGAAATTCCCAGATCTCCTATCTTGCCTTGTGTTTTCACACACTATTTAAACGTTATATTTCCTTGCTGTATGTTTTGACATTTTTGTACAGATGTGAACAAGAAGACATTGAGTTAAAGCACAACTCCATCTTAAAGCAGTTAATAAGAGAGTTCAATACTCAGCTGGCTCAAAAAGAGAGAGAATTGGAAACAGCAGTAAAAGAGGCAATCAGTAAGTACAATATTAATATAACTGTAATCAGTAGAATAGTCAGAGAACTGAATCTTCAGTTATTGTTTTTTTGGGGGAGGGATTATACCTGTGACTGTGATAAACACAACATGTGTTTTATGAGTGTCTAGAGAACTTAGGGAAATAACTTGTCTTGCTTAGGAAGTAACTTAAATATTTATTGTAGTACAATTATGAAAATGCATACATAGCTGTTCTGCAGGATGAGTCTTTGATCTAGCACTCTTTACATCTGCCATGGCAAGAGTTAACCATGATAGCCATAGGTATCTTTCTGTCATATGTATATAATAAAAGAAAATGAGAGCAAAATTTTGAAGGTGAAAGTGCTTCGGTAAATTTCCATTGCAATGCTACTTTGTCTCCAGTAGTAAAAACTTTAACATTTCATTGTTGAATATATGGCATCTGGAGAGAAACTTACTCACCTTTTAGAGAAACTTAGATCCATCTGAGAATCAGAATTGCCTTTTCTTAGCTGCATCTTGCAGACTTCATTCACTAACCACTAACTGGGTATGATGTCTCAATGTAACACAATGTGATTATAACTAGAGTACAACATATTTCGTCTTCTCAGTCTTTTGCCACCATAGTGTAACTTGGAGATTAAAAAGTGAGAAAAAGGTGTGGTTTGATTCCAGTTACTAGAAGTACACCTACAGGTGAGGAGTTTCTGAAAATTGCAAATGGTTCAGTCACATCTCTAGATAGAATAGGAGATAGAATTGGTTAATAAATATTGATTGTCATCTTCTAGAAACTAGTTCCAGCACCAGGTAGAAAAAATTGCTCCAGGTACGAAACTGCAGACAACAAATTTTGTACATGTTAGAATCAAGGGACATAATAGTAACTGATAGTGTGGAAAAATGAATTTTCCTGGCAAGTTTTCCTTATAGTTACTTGAAAACATTTTTAAAATGTAGTAAGTCCTACACTTACATTTCCAGAGAATATTCTGTATCATTATGATTTGTACTCCTGAGATTTTTGAATAGAACAAAATTTCCATCAGCAGTTCTGGACTTGTTATCAGTTATGACATAATTAAAAAAACCCCAAACAAACAGAACAAAAACAAAACCATGCTTTTCTTAATACTGCCTAACGTTTTTTTGTAGGTAAAGCCCAGGAGGTAGAAAATGAACTGATAGAAAATCATCATATAGAGACAACACAGTTGCATAAAAAAATTGTTGAAAAAGATGATGATCTGAAAAGAACTGTGAAAAAATATGAAGAAATCCTTGAGGTACCTTTTTGAAAAGTGATATGACTACATAAATTTCAAAATTACACTTTTTTGATTGCATATCTAGATAGAAAAATTGTAGTTCTTTCTAGTGAAGGTCTTACTGATTGAATTACACTTGATATGTCTGGTGACCCAGCTGCAATTAAATTATTTGTTTCTGTAGTTTATGGGCATGAAAGAACATCAGAAATTAAGCCCTAACTTTGATCACTCAATAAAAATTAGATGGCTAAGTCCTTACATCCTTGAGCAGTTTGTGTGCCAGACTGGAATGAGAAAACTGAGTGACATTTAAGATTTTAGTGGAATTGTGCTAGTGGTTTATCGTTTTTATAAATACAGTGTTTATGGGGCAGTCTCACTGTCTATCTCCTTCCTCTGATGCCCTGCTGAGATTGGTGCCGTAGCCCTTAAAGTAAAGTTCTGTTCCATGCAGGGTGCAGTGTGTTTACATAGTTTTTATGCTAGTAAAGATTTCTTTGTTTGGTTTTTAATGAACAGTTTTTCTGCATGATATTTGCAGACAGACATACTTTTTCTGTAATAGCGTTTCAACCAGAAGTCACCAGCCAATTTCAGTTTAAGTATACTTCACCACGGATACCTCTTGTTTTAGCGAAGTAATTTTTCCCAGTCGTGTCTGTACGTGTCGAAAACATTAAATGGTTTTCAGCGCTAGACTGTATATCATATTGGAATGCAGGCTTTAACTTTGTTAATCTTAGTCCTCTTTGCACAAATAGTATAATGTAAAAATATATTTTTTTTTACACTAAAAATAATGTAAAAAGTACACAATGTATTTGTGTAAAAAAATATTTACACAAATAGTGTTAAAAAAAAGAGAGACTATTACATTAATAGAGCCAGCAGCAATAGATGTAAGTGGACTGTTTGCTTGTGATCAGTTACCAGTCCAAAGATCTATGCACTTAACATTTATGAGTGCTTCATACTAAAAATTTCAAACATGTAAGCAGGCTGGTATGTTTCACTCTGATTTTTGAACTTCTAGCAGGATGAATAGCATTTAGCAGGGTTTTACATTTAGAGTCCTCTTCTTTTGTTTCCTAATTTGTAAAAATTGATTGATACTAAAAAAACAAGGGTTTTTGATGGGGGGTTGTGGGTTTTTTTTTTTTGTTGTTCTTGTGGGTTTTTTGGAGTTTTTTGTGTGTGTGTGTGTGTTTTGTTTTGTTGGTGGTTTTTGTTTTGTTTTGTAGGGATTTTTTCATAACATAGGTCTAAATTCTGCATTTCTGTAGGATTTAAATTTTTCTTACCTCAATGTGAAGTGTGTTGCCATTCAGGTCCTTACTTTATAGGCCCAGATGGGTATGTGATTTCAAATCATGCACTTGTGATTCTTTCATGTTTTCTGCTCCTTTCATCCTTAGTGTCAGAAACAAGTATGGTGTAGTCATTGCATGATCTTGAAGGTTTAGGCTAATTTGACTTGTGTGCAATTGGAGGACATAAACGCTCTTTTTTTTGCATCTCATTGATAATTGCAATGACAGTTACCTGGAACTGAAATAAACTGTAGTTTGTAGTTTTAAATTACAGAATACATGGGTATTCTGTATATCTGTCTTTTATATGTGTGAGTGTTTTATTTCTGTTACTTTAGGGAATTAAAAAAAATATAGAGGTTTTTTTTTCCTGAAAGAAGTATTGCAAGCATCTCAAAGGTTGAGAAATATTTATGTTAAATTGGATGTATATCATGTTCATTGACATCTCTGATAGAAATAGGAACATATACATCACCAGATTTAGCATAAAATTACCAGTTATCACCTCACTTATACTTGACTTGGCTTATGATGCGTTTGAGAAATTTCATATCGTGCAGAGAAGTTCATCTCAAATGGTAAGAAGATGAAGCAAAAATAAAACCAATTGCAAGAATGAACCTTGCTCATATAACTTTGTTGCTCTTTAAACATGGTTGATACTAAAAATTGTGTAACTTGGTTTATTTATCCTCAAAGACAAGCAATAATCATTCCAACTGTTAAACTTAATATGATTTGCTTGTGAATTGCTCCACTTTTGCTTTATGTGTTGTTTTATTTTATGAAAACTTTCATCACGTAAGATTTCATTAAAGTCTCCCTAACTAAAGGATTTTTAGATTGGCATAGCCTCTAATTAGGGAGCTAAGTATTTTTTCTTCAACTAAAGTATATCATTAGAGAAAAATTGAGTTTTCCAGCTGTTTTCCAGCTAGCCTAACTGTGAGCTAAAAATAAAATACCTAACTTCAGTTATGTATCTTTTCATTTGTTGTAATGCCTTCCACGAGAGTACAGGATAGGCTTCCTGATTAAGATTTGGGAAACTATAACATTTTTGAAGTCTTAGTCTATAATTGTAATTACATCCAAATATCATGTAGTTTATTTTCAGAGTATGCCAGATGCTATATAGAACTATAAGTTCTTACTGTAAATGCAGATCAGTAGCATGTTGGAATCCAACTTGATTGCTAATAATTTTGAATTCAGAATAAAAATCTCTCTACAGGGGTTTATCCAAATACTTGCTCAGAGGTGTGTCCTTTTTACAAAAGTGTAATTCATCATTTTGAGTTTAATTTCTTTTCAGCCTCTCAACTACCTTTTGTAACTAAGAATGAAGTGCATTCAATTTTGATTTACTAAATTAAACAGTTGTGTACAAATTGTAAAATTTTAGATTCTTGGTGGACGAAAAAATAAAAAAAATCTGCAAAAGCCAAAACAACAACCATCACTATCCCTTAATATGCCAGGTATTGAGAAATTTTAAACTGGGGAGTATAACCATCTATAAAAAAAGAAAAAAAAGTTTTTTAGATATGATTAATTGTTGATGCACTTCTGAGGGCATAGAAAAATCATGGGAGTGAATAGAAGCTAACATTGTTTGGAGGTCATGATGTTTGAGTAAGGTTTTTCTTGATGGATATTTTTTAAACTTTGTGGCTGTAAGAATGGCTCAGATACTCTTATCATATTGCTCAGATACTGCATTGTACCCATTATTTGTGGGTAGATTTTCTTAATTTCTTTTTGATGATGCATTCTAGACTGTGGGGCTGCATGGGGAAGGTGTTTTATTCTTAACTCATGTGCAAGGAACACCTTAAAAATTGGTCTTAGAGGGAAGTAATTCTCTTATTAGTAATGGCGTTCCATAAATCTTTTAAGCCTAGATCAGCTTTCTAGTACTACGCTTACTTTTCCAGAGAATATTCCGTATCATTATAATTTGTACTCCCGAGATTTTTGAATAGAACAAAATTTGCATCAGCAGTTCTGGACTTGTTGTCAGTTAATTAATTGTGCTAATTTGACTTGAAATACTACTCTGTTAGTAAAGCCATCAATTGACTGACAGCCATGTATGGTTAGCATGAGTGAAACTAGAGTTTTAGTTTTGTTCAGCAACAGAGACATGCACTAGGAATTGGAGTGCTGTTTTATAAGATTCCTAACATATTCTCTCACAAGAAGGCCAGAGGGGACACAATTTTAAAAAATACTTGTTTTTGCAAAGTGCCATATAGATGGATTAACTCCCTAGGATTTAGGTCATTGTATTTTTCTCCTGTGAAGGAAGAGTTAATTTCCTCCCTACCATTCTTGTTACTGCTTCTTTCCTCTATACTGAATACTGCCTTTCAAACCCTTGAGAAAAGGAAATAGTTGGTCATTGTTTTGGAAAATGTGCTTAAAACCGC
This sequence comes from Onychostruthus taczanowskii, assembly GCF_017590055.1. Lineage (NCBI taxonomy): Eukaryota > Metazoa > Chordata > Aves > Passeriformes > Passeridae > Onychostruthus > Onychostruthus taczanowskii. Next base: position 187,407 of record NW_024499763.1, read on the forward strand.
TCTCATGGCATCTTTGTGAGAGTGGCTGAGGAAAGGATTTAGGTCCTTGTCACTTCCATAATATAGGAATTAATTCTGTATTGCCATCTGCCGCTTCCATGAAGGTCATGACCTTCATGCACTTTCTGGATTATACTCAAATGCTGTTTTAGTGCCCAAAAGAAATAGATCTCTTTTGGAATTAAAAAAAAAAAAAAAAAAGTAACTGTAATCCTAGCTATGTAATCTTTATTGTTGGAGGCCTACAAAATCTTGTTAAGCACGAATTATTTTTCTTGGTCTGTTCTGTAGGAGTCTGGTATCTAGTCTGTATCTAGCTTTTACACAAATATCAAGCATATCCTTTCTGTGTATAGTATAATGTTTGTTGATTGCTTTATGTTTTTGCTTAACAACACAGTTAAAGTTTTGAGTAGTTAAATGATTAATTGTATAAGTAAGTTTTTGCCTGTATTTTGAAGACTCGTGAAGAAGAGATGACAGCAAAAGTTCATGAGTTGCAGGCACAGCTGGAAGACTTGCAGAAGGAATGCAAACAAAGGATTGTGGAAGAGGAACATAGCAACAGTGAAAAAGTGAGCTGGCACTGACATTTGTTTTTATATCTCCAGTGTGGAATTCTTGGTCCATGGGAAATTCTGTAGTTTATTGCTACTTGGACTTTATTTATGTATCTGGCCTTCACTTTCACATACAAAACAAATAGCTTTAGAATCTGCAATATTTGGCACTACCTTTTTAATTGGTATTTTGAAAAGTGCAGATCTATTGTTATTATTAAGGTGGGGTTTTTTCATCTTCTACATGTGTTTATGTTGGTTTTACTGGAAGCCCTTTCGAAGGAAAGAAAATCCCATTGTCATTTTTAGAGTGATTTTGTAAAAATTTGTATTTCAGAGGTGTCTGAAGTAGTGCCTTGAATATGTCAATTATGGATAGAGAGACTTTCATTGAAACAAGACTGCCTTCATTCTTTTGTCTTTCTGAGATTACATTTTAATTTGAAGAATTCTTTGATGAAAATACTACTAGCTGTTATTAGATTAAGGAGAGAAAAAGTGTTGTATGAGTTGTTGTGTCATTGATGAGAATTCATATTGACTTTACTTTTAATATTTTCATTTTTACAACAGATAGCCCTGGGGAGAGTAAATTTATATATTTGACATTAGAAACCGAAAGTACAAATTATCTCACTGACCTAGTGTTTGTTACTTCTGCCTTGCGCTTGCGTACAAAACCATTTATATTACTTTTCCATAGTATGAGTTGTTTTCATAACAGGAAAAGCAGAAATCTATGACTGCCTTGTATTCTTAATTAACCTTTGTTCATCTTCTGATAGTTTTACATAATCTTACTATCTAGAGGAAGATTCTTTAAGAGACTCCTAACTTTTAAAACATGATTATGAAAAGTCTGAAGAGTACGTTTTCTTTAGGACTTCTTTGTTAACTGTTTCACTCCTCATTTGTTATAGCAGTCTGCTATAAATACAGGCAGTCATTGAGTATTGTATTATACATTCATCTTAGGGATTACTGATATGACAGTTATATCAAATTTATATACCAGCAATGGTATTTCATGTATTCAGCTCAGAAGCGATACATCCCAACAAGGAGTAAATCAAGCAAAAATTCCAGGGACCTCCATGGATGAATAAGGACCTGCTGGGCAAACTCAGTGTAAAAAAAAAAATAAAAAAAAAAAAAAAAAAAAAAGAGCTTTTAGGAAATGGAAACGAAGACAGGTGGCCTGAGAGTAATACGGGGAAATTGTACGGGAAGCTAGGGACAAAGTTAGGGAAGCCAAAGCCCAGTTAGAATTGTTGTAGCCAGGAAAAGTTAGGCAAACAGGAAAGGCTTCTGTACGTATGTTGCAAACAAAAGAAAGACTAGGGAAGAAAATGGGAAACTTGGCTACCCTGGACAAAGAGTAGGCTGGGGTTCTCAGCAACTTCTATGCCTCTGTCTTCAATGGCAAGTGCTCCAGCCATGCCACCCAAGTCAAGAAAGGCAGCTGTAGGGACTGGGAGGATGAAGACCCTGAGCCCACTTGGCTTGACGCTGGGCAAATGCAAGGCAGCCATTAAAGCTGCTCACTCACCCTCCCCTACCACAGCTGGGCAGAGGAGAAAAAAATTTTCATGAAGGCTTCGTGAGTTGAGATGAGGACCAGGAGAAAACACTCCAAGGGCAAAACAGGCTCAACATAGACTTACAAAGTGAATTTTTTACAGAAGAGGATAATGAGAAGTAAAATAAGCCCTTAAAAACCCCTCTTCTTCCCCCAGACATTCCCTCCTTCCCAATGACAGCACAGGGAGATGGGATGAGGGTTTTGGTCAGTTTGTCACCTGAAATTTTCTTCTGCTGCTCAGGGAGAGGAGTCCATCCCTGCTCTCTGTGGGGTCGCTTCCCATGGGAAACAGTTCTCTGTGAACTTCTCCAGCCTGGTTTCAATCTCATGAGCAGCAGTCCTCCCAAAACTGTTGCAGCATAGGTCACTCTACCACAGGGTGCAGTCCTCCAAGGACAGGCTGCTCCAGCCTGGAAGCAGGGGCCGCCTCTATCCACTGTGTCTCCCACTGGATCACAGCCTCCTCCAGGGCATCTACCCACTCCAGTGTGAGCACCTCCCCCATGGGGTGCAGGTGGATCTCTGCATCCCCCATGGACCCCCATGGGGTGCAGGGGCACAGGTGCTTCACCTTGGTGTTTACCACAACTTCCAGAGGAATCTCAGCTCTGGTGCTTGGAGCACCTCCTGCCCCTCTTTCTCCACTGACCTTGGTGTCTCCATGTTGTTTCCCTCAGATGTTCTCATCTCCTCTTCTCTGGCTGGAATTAAAACTGCACCACCACTTTATTTTGATTTTCTTCTTAAATATGTTATCACAGAGGTGTTACCATTATCTCTAATTGGCCCAGCCTCGGCATGTCCATCTTTAGACGCATCAGAGATTGGCTCTGCTGCACATGGTGGAAACTTCTAGCAGCTTCTCACAGAAGGCTCCTTTGTGGCCCCACCACTACGAAAAACCAGGCTGAGCAAAACCAACACTTCACTGTAGAATAGGATCATGTTTGAAACCATCTAAGGAACCTGAATATGCACAAGTCCATGGGACCCAGTGAGGTTCATGCATGGGTCCTGAGGGAGCTGGAGATTAAGTTGCTGAGCTGCTGTCCATCATTTTTGAAAAATTGTGTCAGTTGGGTAAGTCCCTGATGACTGGAAAAAGAGAAATATAACCCCCATTTTTAGAAAGGGGAAACTGGAATATCAGTGAAACTACGGATGAATCAGTCTCACCTCTGTGCTAGGCAAGATCATAGAGCACTGGAAACTATGTAAAGGCACATAGGAAAAAAAGAAAAAAGAGGTGAATGGTAACAGCCAAAATGGCTTTACAAGGGGGAGATCATGCCTAACAAATTTGGTGAACTTCTCTGATGGGGCTGCAGCATTGGTGGACAGGAGCAGAGCAACTGACATTGTCTACCTGGACTAAATGCAAAGCATTTCACACTTTTGCACGGCATCCTTGTCTCCAGATTGGAGAGACAGGGATTTAATGAATGGACTATTTGGTGGATACAGAATTGGCTGTATGGCCACACACACAGAGTCTGGGTTAATGGCTCGTTGTCCACTTGGAGACTAGTTACATGCAGAGGTTGCAGCAGTGATAAATAGAGTAGGATAATCGCCTCTTTTGACTGATGATGGTGTCTTTGAAGCAGTCATAGGGTCAGTACTAGCTGGGGCTGATACTATTCAGTATCTTTGTCAGTGACATAGACAGTGAAATCTGTCGGTGCTGAGTGCACCCTCAAATGCAAACCCTCAAAAATCTGTTGGAAACAACAAGCTTTGTGGTGGTGCAGTCAACATGATAGAGGGAAAATGTAATATCATCCAGAGGGATCTCAACAGGCTTGAGATGTAGGCTGAAGCAAACCTTATGAAGTTCTGCAAAGCAAAGTGCAAGGTCCTACACCTGGATCACTGCAATCCCAGACATGCCAATGGGTTGGGCAGAGAAGTGATTGAGAGCAGCCCTGGTAAGAAAGACCAGGGAGTGACAGGTGATGAAAAACTCAACATGAGCCAGCTGTGTGTGCTCACAGCTCAGAAAGCCAATCAAGTCCTGGGCTGCATCACAAGGAGCATGCATGGGAGGTCACAGGAGGTGATTCTGCCCCTCTGCTCACATGTGATCCCCTTGTAGTACTGTGAACAATTCTGGTGTCCCCATCTTAAGGAGGACATGGAACTGTTGGAGCAAGTCCAGAGGAGGGCCATGAAGTTTGTACGTGGACTGGAGCACCTTCCCTGTGAACACAGGCTGAGAAAGCTGAGGTTGAGAAAGCTGAGCCTGTTCAGCCTGGAGAAGAGAAGGTTGCCTGGAGACCTCATGGCAAACTTCCAGTATCTGAAGGGGGCCTATGGGGAAGCTGGAGAGAGACTTCTTATCAGGAACTGTAGCGAAAGGACAAGGAATAAAGGATGTAACTTGAAGGAGGGGATATTTAAAGTAGCTGTTAGGAATTTTTGAGGGTGGTGAGACTGAATAGGTTGTGCAGGGATGTTGTGGATGCCCCAACCCTGACAGTGTTCAATGTCAGGTTTTATAAGGCCTTGAGCAACCTGGTCTACTGGGAGGTGTCCCTGCCCATGGCATAGTGTTGAGACTAGATATCTTTAAGGTCCATTCCAACCTGTTAGCATTCTATGATTGATTCCTCAGTTGTTCCCGGAAATGTATCAGACAGATTGGCAATGACCTGTAAAGTATTTGAATATTGCAAATATTAAATGTCTAAAAGTGAATATGTTTACAATTAATAAAATGAACATTTAATTTTGCCTGTGTCTGGAATGTTGTCCACAGCTCTCCACTCCTTGGAGTTCCCATGGCAGACTTTGGAGAAACTCAAAGCAGTTCTCCAGGGTATAAGTGGATACAAACCAGTTCAGAGAACTCCACGACTGATAAACAGCTTAGTTTTAAAGGATAAAGGAGGTTTCATTTGTGGGGGAAGACGACCAGGTTGTGTGGTAGCGCTGGTACTTAGATACAGTTAAAGCATCCAGGTTCAAAGTAGTGGCAGAATAAGAATGCAGGTTTGGTTGTCCCCCCCCCCCCCCCCCCGAGTGTATATATGTGATTTCTCTAGAATACAGGCATCAGACTTTTCTGAGTAATTTTGAGAATTCCAACTAAATGCAAATTTAGCAAATTGTTCACAAGCTTTCTTTTGCATAGCTGATTCAACTAAATGTAAATGCCTTATTTGATATGATTCACAATGGTGATTTTGTCTTAAAACAATGGAACTATTCTAATAGATTGTACTGTGGAATTTGCACATAATTCCTGGTATATCTTCTGATCCAGTCAAAACTCAAATATTTAGAGTAATGTAAGTGGGCTTTTAGTTCCTGTTTTATCAGTATTTTATTCTTTAGGATTTAATTTAAAGGATTTAATTCGTATTCTGACACAATCTGTTCTGGGGTCAAGAGGTAGTTTTCTTTTGTCCTACTTAGAAATTGAGTTGTTTTTAATTTTTAATCCTGTCCCAGTTTGTCTGTTGCCTGTGCTTGATATGTTTGTAGGAAACGAATTTTGCTTTAACCTGGTTCAATAGTACATATTTACAATGGCTACAATGGCATATATAGGCAGCATTACAGGGCTATATGAGAAAATTAGACAGGGCCTGTGGAACTTGTCAACATACCTGAACAAAACTCTATAAATTCACATCTGGATTTTACAGTGTATTTAAATGAATTATATTTGCCATGGTATTTTTTGTCTCACTTTATTTTCTTTTTTGTTTTGTTGCTTTGCAACATTTTGGGGTTTTGTTTTTTTTACCCTTCAGCATCAGTAGTCAAACAGTTTGAAGTCTTCCATTGACTGGATGCAACTTTTTGTGGGTAACATATTTTGTCTAAAATCAGAGACTCCCAAATCACAGAAGTTTGTCTTATAAAACTTTCTGTGCTGCTTGTTGTCAGCCTAGACCAAACATTACACATAACATATCCATTTTGACATGAAGTGTACCCTAGATATTGGAACAGTACTTGTCTGATTGTGATAAAAAATTGACAGATACTAACAACCTTAAGTATTAATGTTTGGAGGTAAAAATATCAGAAAGTGTCTCTCCATATCAGAAAATAAATGCCTGATTGAGGTTTTCAGAAGCAAGAATTTAACTTAGAGGTTTGAGATCCTGAGAGGAATGATTTTCCCCTATTTTCTGTTTGTGGAGTGTAGGAGACCCCACAGATTTTATCAACCTGAGATGGGGAATAGGTCTCCTTTTTGACACAATTGCAAAGACGCTTGGGAAGGAAAAAGTAATATTGATGCTGAGATCAGCTGAGTTGATTAAAGCATGATGCTAATTATGCCGGAGTCACAGGTTTAATCCCTGCATGGGCCATTCACTTTAAAACTTGAACTCTGCTCCTTGTGGCTTACTTCCAACTTACAGTATTCTGTGATTCTGGAATACGTACAATTTCTGTGTTAAGGTTTAGCCTACCTTAAAAAAAAATCACACATAAATTATTAGATGTTGAAATGCTTATACAGCCTTGAGTTACACCCATGACTACTGAAATATTATTTTCCTTAGAGATGAAACACTGTAAGATAGAAATTTCAGCTTAGACTTTTTTCTGTACTTTATAAACATCTTTGCAAGATACAGAGCTCATGAAGCTCTTAACTGAAGCTATTTTCAGGTATATGTTCACATTTCCAAATGTGACTTGAAGAATTAAGAAAAACGTAAAATATTCTGAATAATATTAATTGTAGTTAGGGCATCCTGTGATGTATTTCATACTCATTGAATTATTATTAATCTCCAATATGCATTTAATGAAGATTTGGAAACACTAGGTTCTTAGTTATATTTATGATGATTGTCTCACAGAATCAAATGAGATAATTTAAATATCAGCTTTATGTACTGTCAATACAAATAAGTTAAACTATTTATGAGACTAGTTGTTATTATTTGGTAATTTCAGGTTTTGTCATCCTCAAGTAATACACTGTATAAGATCTTGATTGTTGATATTTCTTTCTCCAGTGCTTGATATAGTCAGTATTTTTCATACATTTTAATCTAAATTTTTATTGTTGTTATAGGTCACAATAACAGAACTAAAGGTAAGTCTTACATGGTATTGATACTCTCTAATACTTTCATTGCAGAGCAGTTTTAAACCTGAAATACTGCTTATAATTTTGCTTATAAGTGTGTGTTAAAAGGAGAAATAGGTTTTTTGCAAAGGTACCTATGATGTATTTTCAGCAATTTCATATGTGACTGTCTTTTCAGGCACAACTTGCACAGAAGACAACTCTAGTCAATGATTCAAAACTGAAGGAGCAGGAATTGAAAGGGCAGGTAAGGGTGACATTGAATGATTAAGAAGTATTCTTGTTTGATACTTGGTGTTTGCAATATTAAAAGGTTTGTTTTTTCAAGTGATGATGTGGTACATCTGCTGTTTAGGTTTAACACCATTTATCATGTCAACTTGTTCTCTGTTTAGATTCACATACTGGAAGACCAGCTGAAACATTATGAGAAAAATATGTATGTCACATCAGTTGGAACACCATATAGAGGTAAGTACACAGTTTTCATCACAAAAAAGTTTTTTGTTTGTTAGAAAGATACATTTTGGTCTAGAAAATAAAATATCAGTCTTTTTAAAACACTTATATAATGCACTTATGACATCCTTGTTTTCTCTTGTCTATTATAATAGAGTTGATGTGTGATTTCAGATGACCAAATCTTTTTGGTACAGCGTTTTGTTTGATGTTTTCTTTTTTATGTCATCTAGTTAAAAGAGCTCTGTATCAGAATTCTTAAACTCTCTGCAGTACAGGACCCAAGAGCGTCCAGTAGACAGGGGCAGAGAGGCGCACACCTACGGCAGGGCACAGGTGGGGCAGAAGGTCCCAGGCTGAGCTGGGATACATCCCTTGGGCCCTTGGCAGGAGATGGTGGGGGTCCCAGGAGGCTGGCCCCAGCCACCCAAGGCCTGTGCGCAGCCCCAGGACCCAGGCAGAAGCAGACTTGCACTGCTCGTGTGCTGTCCTTTAGACACTGGTGGTTGGACAGTTTGGAGATAGAGTGTGGGCTTATGTACCTTCTCTCTGGTGGTATACTGTTCCTCTCAGATTCTTCACATAAGATAGAAAAGTGCACAGGGAAATAAATAGGTATTGTCCAAAAGATTTGCAGCTGTTTACTTGAGGAGTATGTGCTGCATGAGACAGAGGGCTCAAGCACTGAGCCTTGCTAATGTTAGAGATGTGGGATTTTGCCATCCTGCACAGATCCATCTTAGCTGGATGAACTCAGAAGCCATGTCACGCTTGCTTTTTGCAAATTTGTGCAAATGGTCAAATTATCTCAGGATGATCTACATCTCTTATCCCCTCAGAAGGTCCATGCCTCCTTCCCTCAAGGTGACTGAACCAATGATGGGAGATGGTTGTGGGTATTCAGTGCGTTCTGCTAGTGCAGGGCTGGGAGGAAATGTAATCAAGGATTTCCTCAGCATGTACTGGTAGAGAGCAATGCAAGAAACATACTTCAGCTGGAAGGGACCAACATCAGTTTCACAGTCCAGCTGTATGACCACTTCAAGGCTGATGAAAAGGTCAAGTATGTCTTTAAGGGCACTGTCCAAATGCCTCTTCAACACTGACAAACAGGCATCAATCACCTCTCCAAGAGGTCTGTTCCAGAGTTTGACACCCTCTTGGTAAAGAAATGTTTCCTCTCATCAAGTCTGAACTCCCCATGATAGATGAAGGTTTCAACCATTTTCCATGTGTCCTGGCACTGGGTACCAGGGAGAAGAGAGCAGTACCTGCCTATCAGCATGTCCTCAGGAAGCCGTAGAGAGCACTGAGGTCACCCCTTAGCCTCCATTTCTCCAAATTAGACAAACTAGACTCCTCAGCTTCTTCTCAGAGGACATGCCTGTCAGCACGTTATCCAGTAGTAGAGGTACCCTCTGGGTGTGTTCATGTACCTTCCCATCCTTTTTAAATGTTGAGGCCCTGAACAGCACACAGTACTCAAGGTGAGGCTTGCACCAGTGCTAAATAGGATGGGATAATCACCTCTTCTGACCAACTGATGATGCTGTGTTTGATGAACTCCAGGATGAGGTTTGTCCTCTTGGCTGCCAAGGGCACATACACTGGTGATTCCTGTTGCACCTCCTGCCAACCAGCACCCCCAGATGCCTTTCTGAAGGGCTGCAGTTACTCCATCTAAGGTGCAGAATGCAGCATTTGTTCTTGTTTGGTTTTTTGCCATTAATGAGACTTGGATTTGGATGAGTGACTCTCAGTATAAATGTTCTCTTCTTTTTGCTTACACAGATGGAAACCTTCACCATACTGACGCTTCTCTATTTGAGGAACCCACTGAGTTTGAATACTTGAGGAAAGTGCTCTTTGAATATATGATGGGTCGTGAGACAAAGGTATGGAAATTTGTATATGCTTACAGGTGATCTAGGTTAGAGAGTAATGTTTAACGCCCTTGCTGTATGATGTGAAGTACCATGTGTTTGTGATTTGTTATATGCTGTTTATTTTTGACACAGGATTCAATAGGCTTTCACATTTTTTTCCCAAAGAGACATGATTCATAACTTCAAAACTTCATCAGCTTGCCAAGATGAGTGGCAGGTGGAGTGGGTTTTCACATCTCTCACCGCTGCACCTATCAAGACAAAAACCTTTATGGGTAGATACAGTTTTATCAGCAAAAGTCTGTTTGTCAGTCAAACTTGATGTAAAATGAAAGCTGGTATGCAGAATATTAGCAAAAGTGATCTTTTGATGTAGTCTTGACACAAACACAGTAAGTTAAAGTTGGATTAAATAACAGTTTGTTAGTAGCTGTGTTACCAGCTGAAGATGGTAAAATACCTCTTCAGTAGTTGCTTAAAGATGTTTCATAGTATTCCTGAATCTGTGTACTTTAGATGTTATTAATTCACTCCTAAAAGTAGTGAAAATCTGTACAATAAGCTTCTTGATTTCATATGCTGGTTTCCTTTCAGTCATTAGATGTGTTTCTGGAGGACACTGAGCTTAGTGTTTGCTCTCTTCAGAATTGTATCATATAATCATAAATCTATGGATATGGAACTGGCTCGACCAGTCTTAGGAACTGGTTTCATCCTGCTACATGAACTGGAAAACCATGAGCAGTGATGATGCAAATGATAGAACTTCTTAAAACGGTTTTAAGTATGCTTGTAAAGTATTACTGTGCTTTCCACCATGCCCCCAACACAGTTCTTAAGTTAAAAGATCTACATTGTAATTTATCTTTTCAGTACAGATTTTCCTTTCTCTCAGCTTTTTTTTCCTGGACAAGAAGAGGCATTTTTTAAATCTAATTCTGTCTTGTAAGTTTATTTTGGTGGCCCTTCTCTGTGCACGATCCCCTTCACTAGTGCATCTTGTCTCAAGGATGATTCAGTAGTGGAATTGTTGATATCTCTGGATATGCTTCCTCTTTTTTGAACAGAGTTCAAAAGAATCTGTGCAAAATATCTAGGATGTATTTCCAATTATGCATCCTAGTAAATGATACTGGAATACAATCAAGACATTAATGAATGCACTGATTTGTCTACAGTATTGGAGACATAAGAGAAATGTAGAGGTTGATGTGGATCTAAGAGTCAGGAATTAGTGTCATGACTTTTAATGTGGGTACTTAATCACATTCTTTGTAAACTGCTTTACCAAGGTGTGTATGTGTATTTTCTGGGAGGTTTTACTGTATTACCCTCCAGTCCAACTTTATTATTTGCCTCTTGCTTGGTAGGATATCTGCAACAAGACTGACAGATTGCTTTTTCTAGGCATGCACTTTATCTAGTATGCTGTCTTATTAATGGACTCTATCATTTGAGCATAGATGCCATAGATCTTACATCACACTACAGTAGCTGAAGTTTGTGACCATGTGCAAACATTGTTTTCATATAATTCACATCATGCATATACAATGTGAAACAAATAGTTACATCTTGCTGATTTCAGTGTTTTCCATTGACATTAATAAAATAGTATCCAGTATTATTAAATTAAATTAATTTAAAAATATTACAGACATTTTTGTGGATGTGGAATTATGTATGGATAACCTATATTTCTTTAGACAATGGCCAAGGTTATAACAACAGTGCTGAAGTTCCCAGCAGATCAGACTCAAAAGATACTAGAACGAGAAGATGCTCGACCAGTGGTAAGTTATGTAAGTAAAACAAGTTTATGCAGGAGGAGTAAGTTTCAAGAATAAGGAATTAAAAACTTTTTTATGTTTTCTTTTCTGTGTCCACATTCAAGTGGACTCCTCTTCTCTTTGCTTCCCTCTTCTTCAGTGAAATATCAAATTCCAGGTCTAGGTTTGAATTTATAGCAAGAGTGAGAAAAAAAACAAGCATGTTTTCTTTACTAGTATTTTTCCTCAGTTAAGACATATTTCTAATAGTGATGGCTACAATAGAACCAAAGCAAGTTCAAGCATCACTACTATTCTGTGGATGAATTGTCTAAATTAAAAAAGTAATTGACATATTAAAGATATATATATATATATACACATATAATATATGAAATTAATGCTTCTTAAATTTGGACGTTTTTGTGGAGACATACCAGTTTTTATGAAAAATATACCAAGAAACATTTCCAGCCCTGAAATAAAATTTCTGGCAAAAACAACAGGCGTTTTGCTTGTAGAATAGAAAGTTAATTATCTCAATCACATATCTCAAGATATGTGTTTGAAGTAAGATGTGTACAAATTTAACTTAAGTGGGTATTCTAACAAGGTTGGGGTTTTGATTAGTTTTGGGTTTTTTTGTGTGAGCCTGCTTTATTTTTGTATTGAAAAAACACGAAAATATGTTGGTTCACTCTGGGTCAGGACAGGTCAAAAATAAGAGTCATCAACAGTTTGTGTTGGTTTTTTTTCCCAGTTTTTTTTTACATTTGCTTAGTATTTAGCAGTTGATCTATTTACTAGAAAGGTGAAATTGGCTTTGAGAAACAGATGCAAAAGGAGGTAAGATTATTTGAGCTTAAGCATTTCTTTGGTATTACTTTTACTCTTTTATGTATAGGAGCTACTTTTAATTAAAATAAAAACTACAGTAATAGTCTCCTCTACGTTGTATCTGGAATCAACACTGTGATCCCTCTCTTTGTGGGTCACATTAGTGAAATATTTAGGAATTAAAGTGAGAGGAAGAATTGCTTTCTGTTTCTCTCACTGGCCTTGCATATATAGTTATTTCATGCTTGCAAATACAAAATAAAATAAAAATATTAGTAATTTCATTTCACTTGTAGATACATTAAAGTCCTGTTGATTCTTTAAAAAAAAATGTTAAAAGTCTGTATTTTCATCTTGCAGCATCTGAGGAAAGTGTTAAATACTTCAACATTTTCCTGTACACTTAGTATGGTTGAGAGCCTTGCAATCTTAAATATTTTAAATACTTTTAGACTATAAGAATATTGATTATACTGCAGCTCCAGTAAGTATCATGTATTCAAAGCATGATTTTCTCTCTTTGACATTAAAATAGAAAGCTGAGACTTTTTCGTTTTGTTTTGTTTTGGTAAGCCAGAGTAATATTTAGGAAATATTTTGAGAACAGAGAGATGGGCCTTGTTTGGCAGCCACTTCAGCTTTTTGATATTTAAACCTGTTCTTCCTACAACAGACATTCACAACTTTTGATACAAAATAAAAATTTAACTTGAATTCATCAAACAAATTTTCATCCTTGATATTAAATTTTGTCTAAAACACACAGTGAGGTTTTTTTGCAGGCTACAAGTGCTTTGATTTGTTGATATCTTTGTTCAAAGAGCTCTTGGGTTTCACATAGCAGTCCCTTCTTGGCTCATATATGGCCTATGAATTTTCTCCTTTCCAAATCCACAAAGAGCCTGAGTTGCACATCTAATAGAAACTCAAATATTAAGGCATATTATGAAGGAAGAAGTATTTTTCCTTCACTTTCAACATTATATGTTCGTTTGCTGAAGCACAAACTATTCTGGGGATGAGTCTTCCATAATTCTGTTTAGAACTAAGAAGTTGGAGATGTCTTTATAAATTATTCTATCAAGAAATATGCTTGGTTTCTTTTTTTTTTTTTATTTATTGACTGACATGGCTCTCCTGTTTCTCCATACTTAATATTGGACTGGTGCCAGTATATGAAAATATCCAATGTTTCGCTCTCAGGAGCAGTGAAGTTCTGAACTACAACGTAAATGTGCATTTTAACATAGAGCTTTTAGTTTATTGCTAAAACATCTGTAAGTAATTTTGATATGTAAATTACTAACTTACTGTGCTACTAGAGTAAGTATGTGGTACTAAGTATCTGTAAGTAATTTTATACCCTCTTAGTGGACATATATTTAACAAGTTTCTGAAAACTTGTAGCAGTTCCTGATTAATGAACATAGGCTAGATTAATGTAATCTTCAGTAATCTGGCTTTTACTATGTTGTTGTTGTGATCTAACTGCAGCAATCTCATCCATAGATTCCCACAGAGTTCTTACTTGTTAACACTACATAACACTATCAGTCAAATAGTCCAATAAGCTCTTTTCCTTCTGGCTTTGTAGTTTGCCTCACCTCGCAGTGGTATCTTTTGAATATGCCACCAGTCTGTGTTTAGCTAGCATGTGGGTGAGTGAAGTCTAATACATTCTTGTTTTATGTAAAATGAAATCTGTATTATGCAATTAATGGTTCTTCTGCTTTTTTTTTTTTTCTTGCCTGCTTTCATTTGTTAAAGAACAAATTCTGGTTGTATATGCATATGATAATTTTTGTTTTCCTCTTAATCATGTTTTGCTTTACAAAGCTGAGTTTGATTCAAAACCAGGCTTTTTGAGTGACCCTAACCCTAAACATAACTTCCAGTGTTGACTGAGCCACAAAAATCTCAGTAGTAGAAATAAAATCAGATTTTAAATCAATTAATATGTAATATTGAATTTTATTGCACTTGGCTTTGTTTTGTATTTATTCATTTTCTAAGTTCCTTTTTTGAATAGGCAAACAAATCAGATTTGTGGGAGACATACTGTACTGCTTGAAATTAATTATTACATCTTGTAAATATGAAAATGCATTATCTTAAAAAAGATGAATATTCTCTGCAGAGGGATTAAGATATAATTGCATTTAAACATCAGTACATTTCTGAATCACAGCTTTGTTTTGATATCAAGAGACACTAAAGCAGAGAGATAATGGAGAACAATTAGGGGAGCTTTATGCTCTCAGTTTGTGTCTTTCTTCAAGTTTTGTTAAGCTACTTCAATTATGAATCTCCAGTGCTAGTTGTAACATTACAAGAACGGAACAGCTGACATAGGCCTGAACATGCAGGTTGCATCAGACTAGCCTAGCTAAACAAGCAACACACATGCAATAGCTGTTTGAGACAGGACTGGGCTATGGAACTACACAGGAAAACACTTTCTGCACTGGCTGATAAAGATTAGGATTTGAATCACTAGTGGTGTATGATATTTAATAAACTCTGCAGATGAATTCTGTAGGATATGGTTGGTTCAACTTTTTTTTCCTCCTTTGCAAATGGAAAGCTTTGCACAGTTGTCAGGCATTCAGTGCATGTGAAGCAGTTGCTATCACTTGGTTGAAATGCATTTGTTGGCCTGCATCACTGCCAAGGCAAAATTAATTAACTTAAGCTATTGCCATTGCCATTTACCATTTACCACAGTGCAGCTGGCAGGTTATCTTCTTCTCCTGCTGTCATGTAAACACAGTCTTCAACACAAAATAATACCTCTTTCAAAGGAAAAAAAATTGTTTGTCTAACAGTCATGGTTTCTACTTTGTGTTTTTTCCATCTTTGAATAAAATAGTGAATGCACTTTATTGCACTTAAAAAGCAGTAGAGTTTGGACTGTTTGCCAACAGCCTTCATCAGTTCTGACAAAATCAGCAACTGTTTTCTCTATCCCTCTGTTGGAAAGAATTGAATTGTAGATACTGATGGACCAAAGGTATTTACAACACTATTGCATAATAGGTTGCAGAAGGTATGACTGAAACTTACATTTGTCATGCTGTCTATAATGATGGTGTAAAAAAATTCAGGTGTTCTGAGCTGCCTTTGAAACATATCACAGAAAGACTTGTTGATATTGACCTTAATGTCCGAAATTATTGGTTACGCTTTCATAACATCAGCTAATGTATATGTAAACTGTTCATACTTCATTATTAGATTGTAGTTGCCTACTTAATCTCAGGTATTTTTGTCTCGTATTCTTGAATATATATAACTTAGAAATTAAGGGGGATGCTGACTTCATTGGCATGCAATTGATATTTTCCTCTAGAGGAGGCTATGTGCTAGATCCAAAATTCTGTATCATCATCTCAATTTTGATGATAAGCCTTATTGCAAGACAGTCCAAATTTTTTTGTTTGGATTAATATGCAGTGATGTGGTAGACTATTTCCAGTGAGACTGCTGACCATTTTGTTACGCCTTGTTTTGCTTTCATCAGTTTCTCAACTGTTTTGCAGGTACTGGAATGGAATTGCTTGCTCAAGTAATTTGGCAGTTTGACTTACTTGAAATTCTTCTGTCTCCTGATTATATTAATAAACAATGCAATTGTTTTAATATTAAGAGCTTCTAAGTTGTTCTCAATAATGTAACATTTGATTTAATTTCTTTTAGTTGTGGCTACGACCATCTTGAAGATTTTGTGATGAGAATGTCCCATGACATTGCTGCTTAAAATTTTATATCTGTTGCCTCTTGAGAAGGGGCAAGAAGAAAAGCTGTTGTTCAAGATCACAAACAGAACAGCAAGAACCAAAACTCAGCACCACCTTTGGACTGTGAATATAATCTACTGCCTTGGCAGAAATGCTAATCAGGGGTTATTTGGTTATTTCTCTTCTATTGAATACTGTCTTCTATTTTGTGTTAAAGGTTATTTTTTTAAAGGAGAGAAAAAAATTTTATCCTAGGAAAGAATTGCCTGCTACTGTATCTCTATACAGGTTTTACTGGGTGTTTTCTAAAAGTTGAAATAAATGACTTGTTTGTTCTATTTTTTTTTTTTTGATTGAATTGTGCAATACATTTTGGATGGATAGCGATTGAAGTGATTTTTCTGATGAATTAGACAGTCTTGTTGACTATTCTCGCCTGATTTGATCTTGATTGTTTGCTAGGTCACTTCTATATGCTTTTGCCTACAACAAATCCAAATTGCAGCACTTTGTTTGTTTACTCCTAGCTTTTGTACTTATATTTTCTGAATAAAAGGTGTGTTCCTGTAAATTGTAAATAGTTACTACATAACGGTATCATATGCTGATCTGTGACTGTTGACAGCACTAATATGAATAGAGCTGAGATGAAATAAAGTTTATATACTGTATAATTTTGGAACAACTTTGGTGTGATTTTTCTTTTAAAGGACACACCAGTTTTGTTCTTACTCCTGTTGGAGACATTTTCAGGCTGAAATCAGTCTCATAAGAACAACTATTCAAGTACATTAAATTGTAAGTCAATGGAGACATTCAAGTTTCCAAGGGGTCACAGCCTGCAAAACAGATAAATGGTGGGCTGAAAAGCTAGCATGAGAATGTAGCAAATAAAGAAGCTTGATTTGTAAAAGTTCTAAATTATCATAGAATTACAGTCTGGTTTGGGTTTAAAGGGACCTTAAAGATCATCTAGTTCTAATCCCCATGCCATGGGCAGGCATACCTTTTACTAGACCGGGTTGCTCAGAGTCCTCTCCAGCCTGGCCTTGGACACTTCCAGGAATGGGACATTTACAACTTTTCTGGGCAACTTGTTCCAGTGCCTTACCATGCTCACAGTAAAGAATTTCTTCCTAACAGCTAAGCTAAATTTCTCCTCTTTCAGTTTAGAACCACTCCCCTTTGTCCTGTCACTATCTGCCTGTGTAAAAACTTGTTCTGAAAGGCTACAATGAGGTAGTGTTGGAGCCTTTTCTTCTTTCTAGATGAACAACCCTAACTCTATCAGTCTGCCTTCATAGCAGAGCTGCTCTAGCCCGCTGAGCATCTTTGTGGCCTCCTCTGACCCACTCCAACAGATCCATGATTTTTCTTGTGCTGAGGACCTCAGACCTGGGCACAGCACTGCACGTAGGGTCTCATGAGAGAGTAGAAGGGGACAGTCACCTAACTTGACCTGTTGCAAATCCACTTTTGTTGCAGCCTAGGATACCATTGGCCTTCTGGGCTGTGAGTGCACATTGCCAGGTCATGACCAGCTACCCCCAAGTTGTTCTCCAGAGGACTGTTCTCAATGATTTCTTCTCCCAGTGTTCTCCCAGTCTGGACTTGAAGCAACTGAAGTTGCTTCCAACCAAGGCTGTAGGACTTTGCACTTAGACTTGTTAAATCTCATGAGGTTTTTATGGGCCCACTTTTCAGGTTAGTCCAGGTGCCCCTGCATGGCATCCGTTCCTTGTGCCAACTGCACCACTCAGCTTTATGTCATCTTCAGACTTGCCAAGGGTACACTCAATCCCATTGTCTGTCACTGATAAAGATGTTAAAGAGCACCAGTCCCAAGAAAGAGCCCTGACAGACCACTGTCATCACTGTCCTCCATCTGGACATAGAGCCATTGACCACAACTCTCAGGCTGTGTCCATCCAGCCATTTCCTTGTCCACTGACCACAACTCTCGGGCTGTGTCCATCCAGCCATTTCCTTGTCCACTGAACAGTCCACCCTTCAAACCTGTGTCTTTCCAATCTGGAGTTAAGGATGTCACGTGAGACCATGTCAAAGGCTTTACAGGTGTCTAGATAGATGACATTGGTTGGGCTTTGCAGTCATAGAAGTCCACCTTGATGGAAAATTATGTATTTTTGTTCTTTTAAATAATTCCTGTCTGGTCCTTTTGGCATGTAAGTTGTGATCCTATGAAGTGATACACAAATATGCATAAATTTAACCTCTAGCTAGTATGATACTTACTGTATCAATAACTAACCTCTATCATGTATGTTAGTTTGCCAACATAGTTCAGGGTGATCAGTCCTCCATGAATACAATTTTTACAAGTATTTGAGGGGCAGCAGTCTGCAACCTACAAATGAGGCATGGTCCCCAGTTGTATAACCGGAAACATTTATTAAAAGTATATATCGCTTTTATAATATTTTCACTGCCAGGTTAGAATATTGTGTGTTGCAATTGTGAGCCTGGATAGCCAACAGTATATCTGTTCATATGTCTGCTAACCAATATGATCAAGTCCCTAATAGTAACATTAGCCTTTTTTCCCCTAAAACAAGTACTTGTATAACAATTTTCTTCTGCAAACTACTGTGCTTCTGCTACTTGTTACATTTTAAAAACTTTGTTACATCTCTCCTGCCTTGACTGAATTGCATTCTTTGTTTTGTTATTAAACAAGTTCTGTTTGTTTCCTTATTCCACAGCAGTGTAAGTTGCTCATCTCTGAACATAAGGGATGGGATTTTTACTTTTACTTTTTTTTTTTTGTTGTTTTTGAAAGTGCACTGGGATTCACCTTTTTTGTTATCTGTAGAGGAAAAGAAAAAACTGAATTTATTTGCATATTTTTTTTGCTCTAGTGAAACTGGAAGTGAAGCAGTTTGAGTGATCCAAGGCCTGTTGTGGCCACTAGCAGTCTAAAAGAATGCATCTTGTTTTAAATTATTATTGAAGGTTTAAAGGGACATGGGTTGATTTTGATAGTTGAGTACCAAGAGTTGCATCTTTATTTCCCACTGCCTCATGTCTGACAAAACTTGAAATTTTATGCTGCTTTATCATTAGTAGCTTCTGGGAGGTTTAGGGGAAAGAGGTTGAACTTTGTCCTTTTATCAAACATCAAATGTATCAAATTTGTTTTAAAGGTCCAATATTCTTTGTGTTTCCAGTGTAAATCCTTCTCTCTCCTGTTGTGTAGCAGAAAGGTGTCGCCCTGATT